>NC_041219.1:55183329-55197191 GCF_002837175.3 Physeter macrocephalus | reverse complement strand
CCGCGGCACGTGGGATCCTCCCGGACCGGGGCACGAACCCGTGTCCCCTGCATCGGCAGGCGGACTCTCAACCACTGCGCCACCAGGGAAGCCCGACAGGGGTAATTCTGAATATGGGGAATTTGAGGTACCGATAGGACATCCTATTAGATTTAGATGAATAGATTTAGATGAATTCTATCATTTAGATGATAGAATTATCTAACAGGCAGACAGTATCTATAAAAAAAAAATCTATGTTACAGATGAGAATTTAGAGTTAATCAGTATAAAGATAGTAAATGGAGACAAGAAATTAGATGAAATTTCCAAGGGGTGTAAAGAGTGAGAAGTAGTCTAGGCCAGAATCTTGAGGAAAGCCACTCTGAAAGAGGCAGAGAGAGATGGTCAAAGACAAAGGAGGAAGATATCCAGAAAGGAATGGTGAGCAGTGAACCAATGCTAAGAGATGAAGAATACAAAGTATGCGTTTCAGAAAGACAACTCAACAGGATCTAGAAAAGGGAGGATTCACCTTCCCACTATCCCCACCAACCCCATCAGTCCTCTCTTTATCAACTTTATTCTCTTCACGACATTATCTGAAATTCGCTCACTCATTCACTTATTCACCTGTCTCTCCCCACTACGTCGGCTCTATTTTAGAGCAGGGACCTTGTGTGTCTTTTCCCTATGGCCTCCACAGCATTTAGAAACAGCACCTGGCGTGTAGTAGGTACTCCATAAATACTCACTGAATTGCAAAGATCAAGGGAAAATGTAACAGTTCTGTAACTAGGTCAGTGACAGTGGAGTTGAAGAAGAGAGATTCAAAAGGCATTCTGGAGGCAAAAATCACTAAAACTGGTTAAATGCAAGAAAAAGGGAAAAAGAAAATTTTCAAGTATTACTACCAATAAAATTTCACTCAGCAGACTACTGTCAGTTGTATCAGGTATACCAAATCATGGCCTGCATTCCAAAGTTATTTAACTTTTCCCATTTAATATGCTCCCACCTCCTAGAACTGTCATGAATCTGAAGACATAGAGTAATTTGAATGTTTCAGATAGGAAAAGCTATAAACTTTATTACGTATTCTCAGTGGCATCTGGAGAGCAAAATATCCAGCACACATGGAGCCTTTTCTTGGCTGAACAGAACTGTGTTGATTAAATCATCTAAGGGAAAGCCTATCAAATGCATCCAAAATAAGTGACTGGCAAAGTAATTAAGTACATGGAGACTTTGGAATGAAGTGGAAAAGGCTTTAAATTTGTGCTGTTATTTGACAACTATGTGATCTCTGTAAGCGTCCCAGTTTCCTCATCCTCACAAAGGAAATTACATACACACTAATCTTAGGTGCTGAAAAAATACTTTCATAAAGAGCATTACAGTCAAACTGATGGACGCTTTACTTCAATCTCACAAGTCCAATGTGTGCCAATGCTAACACCTCACACCCTCCTGCCTGATTCTCATCTCCCTCTACTTTCCCGCATGAATCCCCCACTCATGTAAAGACCACTTCACTTTTGCCACCTGAGCACATCCTACACATTCCTTAAGCTTAGCTGAGGATATTTCTTCTCTTACCTCCCCTTCCACTTCAATCCCACTCATTCTTCAAGGCTCTATGTAAGTTCTTAAGTTTCTCTCAAGCGTCTCTTCTGACCACCCAGGCTAACAACGACCTCTCCTCCTCTGAATCCTTCCAGCATTTTTCTGGAACTCTCAGTTAACAACGTACTGCAACACAGCTTTAACATTTCTTAGCTCCTAACTAGAGTATCAGTAATGGAAGGGCTCTTATTAAAACAAGTACTCTGCACACAGTGTGCACACAATACTTGAAACTGTCTGTATGCAGCCCAATCTGGTAACTTAGTGCCCAGTCAGGGAAGGCACAAAACATTTAATTAAGACCCTCATGTTCCTCCTCCCTTTCCACTCTCTAACCTAGTTATTAAAGACGTGACAGCCGCCAACAGATGTGCTCACCTTGCCTGCAGGCAAGCCTTGGCCTTTTCCTCCCATCGCTCAGAGACCGTGAGGAGCTCCTGAAGCTCAGCCATCGCTTTCTCCACGGCATGGTGGGGCGCCAGCCCCACCCCAGAGTCTATCAATTTCTTCATGACGTCCAAAGTGACCTGTTGTGGATCTGACAGGGTCAGTCGTACTTCATCCAACCATCGAGCCTGCTGCAGCTCCTGCTTTAGTCGGGCTAATTCAGGCAGCTCCACGTAGAGACCAGAGCCCGTATCTACCAACATCTGCAGTCTGGAAGAATCTGGGGTCTCATCCATCATGGCCTCCTGGGCACGCTCATGAAACTCTTCAACATCATCCAGTAGGTTCTGAGAAGATCAAAAGGAAAAAAGAAAAACAAAAAACTTAAAAGATACAAAATGAGTGTGGAATACATACAGTTCAGGCAAACTACCAAATTCTAGACGAATAATCTCAGCATCATAGCACCAAACAGATATGGTAAAGGCAAAATATGTTTCTCTGTAATTACATACTCCTACTTTTAAATATGATTAATTCACTCAAAAACTATTTAATGACTGCTGACTTAGTTACAGGCACTATTCTAGGCCTACAGCATTAAACAAAAATACAAAGTCCTTGTCTTCAAAGAACACATATTTTAATATAAGTGGCCAGACAGTGAAGACATGAATAAAATATTTCGGTTAGTTTTAAGTGCTATGAAAATCAAATAGGGCAATACAATACAATATAATACAAAAGTGATCAGAGGGGATTGGTGGGGAGAGGCATATTACTTTGCAATGACGATCACAAAAGACAGATGAACCAAAACTAAAATGAGGAGGTAGAGGAGGGAACCGCATGGAGACCTGGAAGAGAGTAGTTCAGACAGGGCAAATAATCACTGCAAAAGCTTTTAAAGAGGAATGAGCTTGTGCCTTGCTCCTAAGTGGCTGATGGAGAGCAAAGTGGAAGCAGGAGAAAGTAGTTAAGGAATAAGCAGAGGTCAGATTACGTAGTGCCTTGTAGATTAATTACAATGAGTTTGGATTTCATTTGAATGGCTTTGGGGAACCACTGGGAGGATTTTAACCACATGCAAGTGGTATGATTTTATTCCTATTTTATTACATAATCACTCTGGCTACTGAATAAAATCTAAACTTTCGGGGACAAGAGCAGAAGAACAGAGACCAGTTAAGAAGATGCTGCAGGGGCTTCCCCGGTGATGCAGTGGTTGAGAATCTGCCTGCCAACGCAAGGGACACGGGTTCGAGCCCTGGTCTGGGAAGATCCCACATGCCGCGGAGCAACTAGGCCCGTGAGCCACAACTATTGAGCTTGCGCGTCTGCACGGGTTCGAGCCCTGGTCTGGGAAGATCCCACATGCCGCGGAGCAACTAGGCCCGTGAGCCACAACTATTGAGCCTGCGCGTCTGGAGCCTGTGCTCCGCAGCAAGAGAGGCCGCGACACTGAGAGGCCCGCGCACCGCGATGAAGAGTGGCCCCACCTTGCTGCAACTGGACAAAGCCCTCGCACAGAAACGAAGATCCAACACAGCCAAAAATAATATAAAAATAAATAAATTAATTTTAAAAAAATAGCATAAGGTTCAGTGACTTGAATAGGGCTGGTTAAAGAAAAAAAAAGTTGTTGCAGCAACCTAAGTGGCAGATTCCAGTGGTTCAGAGCCTAACTGAAGCGGCTGAGGTGACGACTAGCAGTTCACTCCGGGAGGCACTTTGGAAATAATACGATAGGAACACCTGTTTAGAGACGGAATGTGGTGCATAAGGGAAACAAAGGGATCAAGAATTCTGATTCATTCGAAGGCTTTTAAGAGGTCTTTTAGTCTGCCAAAGGCAAATGCAGAGTATGCAACTGGATGTACGAGTCTGCAGACAAGAAGAGAGGCAGTCAGAGCTGGGAATCAGCTGGACACAGGTGATATTTAACGTCACCAAAGAAGATATTAAAGAAAGGGCCAAGACCCCCAATATACTCCAAACTTAGAAGGCAAGCCAAGGAGAAATCAAACAGCTTCCCTAAAGAGAAAGAACTGTGAACTGTGCATCTAAGAGAACCAGAGAGTATGGTGTCAGATGCTTAGAAAAGAAAGTCTCTCAGGAAGGAAAGCATGGTCAACGAGCAAAACGCTCTTATGACATGGGGTTAAGACAACACAACTGGATTTCACGGTTGATAATCTTGGTAAAAACCATTTTAGATACACAGCCATCGCCAAATCACAAAAACACACCACAAACTATCAAAAGATTACTAACTATGCAGATTCATGTATTTGACACTTTTCAGATTTTACATATTCATTAAACCATGAGGGCCCTGGTAATTTCAGAGTTCTGCATTTTTAAAAGTTCATGAACTAGTAATCACTGATACATTCAGATTCCTTTAACTAATTTTTTACATTTCAATTAAATCTAAGTTAAATGGAGGTTCTGGCTTAAAATTAATATAGGAAAAAATATTCTAAACTAGCCTTAGTTGCAGAATTTTAAAGGGGGAATCAAAGACTAAGAAGGAAGCCAAGAGATTCTTATTGCCTATTCAAAAACCTTAAATAGCAGCATCTATTTGAGAAAAGAAACAAACAGAACAAAAAAACGAATCTAGACACACTATTCTCTTTACCCAAAACAGGAGCCCATACTACAAAGGATATTGCCCAAAAAAGAATGTGATACTCCACCTTTACTTGTCGAGCTTGGCTGATGACACATGGAAGACTAAAAAGCTGTTGGACAAAGGCCTTCAACTCTTCCACTGTCAGTTTGGTCCGAGTCCTCCCACTATCTGGGCTCTGCCTGATGTGAAATAATATTGAGACGTAAGTAAGAAAAATTCACAGTCATTCCCGTATCAAAGGGGCTTCTAGTCTCTAGAATTCTAACCCAAGAAATCCCAGAACACTAGTGTTTGAGGGATTTCACTGCAATGGTGATCACTTCCAAATTAAGTGTTTAGCTCTTCAGGTAATGACTCAAAGATTCAACTCTCCAAGTTACAGTTCCTCCAATCTCTCAAGTATTAAACATTTCAAACATTTAATAAATTCCTCACAGTAAAATGTTAAGTTCACTGATAAAACTAAATCTTCTACCTCAAGAAACTTAAGATATAGAACAAAGACCTTTAAAACCTGGCTTAGGAGACTATAAACCCTCAGAAACTGATTCAAAACTATGTCAGTATGTGCATTTTTCTAAGAAAAGGGTCTCTAAGCTTTTGCCAGATCCTCCAAGGGGGTCAGCGACCCAATGACAGCTGAAGAGTCACTGATCAATGTTGCTAAAAAAAGCTCTCTGATAAAATAGAATATAAAAAAACATATAGGGCTTCCCTGGTGGCACAGTGGTTGAGAGTCCGCCTGCCGGTGCAGGGGACACGGGTTCGTGCCCCAGTCCAGGAAGATCCCACATGCCATGGAGTGGCTGGGCCCGTGAGCCATATAAAGTAATTAGAGACCCAATGTGAACTGCTATAGAAAAAGGCATTCAGATACAAGAAACGTGTTGGAATTACTAAGAAACAATACTACAGGGAATTAAACACACATGAATTACATGAAATTAAGGGCACATACTTCCAGCTCCGTAACAACAGCCTCCCCGGCACCCAGGTTACTCTTTGCTGCCACCTGCCTTCAGCCTGTAGTATCGTTTATTCACAAATGCTTAGTACACACCTACGCTGTGCCAGCCATGCTTCAAAGCACAGCAATAAGAAAAAGGATGCAAATCCCCAACATTCTATCCTAGCATACCTTCTAGTGGGGTTGGGAAAGGAAGAAGGAGATAAGATAATAAATAAGTAAATTCGTCTATCAGGAGGTGACAGGGACAGGAGAAAAACAAAGCAGGAAAGAAGAATAAAAAGGCTGCAATTCTACAGAGGTTATCAGAGAAGGCCTCTCCAAGAATGCAATGTCTGAAAAAGACTTGAAAGAAGTGAGGGAATAAGCCACCTGGGTATCAGGGGAAGAGAACTCCAAGCAGAGCCAAGAGCAAGTGTGAAGGCCCTAAGCAGGAAGACACTGGTGTATACGAAGAACAGAGGGAGAGGGTTCAGGGTGGAGCAAGAAAGAAGGGAGACCAGTAGGAGACAAGGTTAGGGCATTACTGGGGGAGGGAGAACACGGCCTCAAAAGACAGGGCAGGGCCTCACAGGCCAGTTAAGACTTTGCCTTTATTCTGGTCAAAACAAAACAAAACAAAACAGAAAACCACTGGAGAACTCAGCTCTTCTTAGTCTTACCTGTGCTTCTGCTTTTTGCTCAGAAGCAGCTGAGCCACAGAAGCACAGGTCTCAGCTTCTTTAACAGCATCCCTGAGTTTTCGAAAGAGATCATTTTCTGGATATTTCCTATCCTCAGCATCTTCCAGCATTACTCGTAATTCAATCAAATCTGTAAAAATAAATAAAAAGCCATATACTATGACCACAGAAAATAAAAAACCCTTCACCAACCAATTAGCAGAAACACACCACAGCTGTGAAAATCTCACCAATACAATAAAAGCTTATGACCAGGGCTTCCCTGGTGGCGCAGTGGTTGAGAGTCTGCCTGCCAATGCAGGGGACACGGGTTCGTGCCCCGGTCCGGGAAGATCCCACATGCCGCGGAGCCACTGGGCCCGTGAGCCGTGGCCGCTGAGCCTGCGCGTCTGGAGCCTGTGCTCCGCAACGGGAGAGGCCACAGCAGTGAGAGGCCCGCGTTCCGCAAAAAAAAACAAAACAAAAACAAACAAACAAAAAAAGCTTATGACCAGGTGCTTGTTTCTAAACCTTATAGACAATTTCTCTTTCTCAATAAGCCTTTAATGTTATAGTCCACTGGTAACAATGGGGTTCCCCAAAATATATGATACATCTACTGCAAGTTAGCTATTTGTCCCATTTTACATCAACTTTTTCACTTAAAAGAAGATTCTCAAACAGGAAATTAATTCTGTAGTGAACCAACCCATTAGTCTCAAATCTCATATGAAGCCTAGGATTTTTCCTTCCTGGAGGAAAAACACATAAAACAAAACAACACCTCTTTCAAAATGACAACCATTTCAGTGTATGCTTAAAAAAGGAAGAAACTTAACCTTTCTTGTGGTTGAAGTTGGCAGATAATGCTTCTGTAACACGACTGACCCAAGTGTCATAGGACTGTGCCCTGACTTTCACACCATACAGCAGAGAAGGGAGGTCCTCTAATGGGTAGCGATATCTAAAAAAAAAAAAACCACCACACAAGAAAATAAAAACTTCCAAAAACCAACAACTTGAAAATAAATTAAAATTGACATACAATCAGCTTAAGGAAAGTAAAATGGCCAGGGGAACGGGGTTTTGGTATATACATAAAGAGAAAATCTAAGAAGCCCACAGAGTTTTAATTCAGGGAGAGACAAGGAACATGTGAAATCAACTTGATAAAACAACTAACTTTAGGTGCCAAGTTTAGAGCCAACTTTAATGGGCTGGTCCTCAAGCAAGGAGGCAAACAGAAAAGAGGTTACCAGTCCAAACACAGGGAAGCGCTTTACAAAGGACAGTACTGACATTAATTTTAAAAGACAGTAACAGAAGTTTTACAAGAAACTTCTGGATACCTAAGACATTTTTTCTGCATGGGGCAGGGGCACAGATCAGCTGGATGGTAGAGACACACAAGCCGCTCAGGATTACAGGAACACGTGAGCGCAGAGAGAAAACAGGTGGTCCTGCACGCTGAACACTGTCGCTCATCGTCGGGAACAAGTTCAAACACTTCTTCTTCCGACATCAGGACACCCTGAAATACAACCGATGTCACCACATCAAGTCTTTCCAGTCCTTCAAGCATCAGAGAACTTAAGTTATTAAACTTTTTTCTACTCTGACAATATAAACATGGGAGGTACAATGGCACATCATCAAAATACTTTCTAAAAACACCACCAATTTTTTTTTTACGAGCAAGACTAAACTTTGGTGTCTAAGAATGCACATGTGACTGAGGAAACACTTTTAAATGCAGGAAATGATTACTACAAATTTTAAAAGTCATTTTGTTGTTGTTGTTTTGTTTTTTTTTGTTTTTGTAAAAGTCATTTTTTGAGGGAAGGAAAGGAACCTGTAACTGGGAGGTACTTCGAAGATGGCTGACAGATTTTTTTTTGCACAGTAAGCCAACATTTTTTTATTTACTAGTATTATTTCCTAATATATTTTGCCCTAAAAGCTTTTTTGTATATACAATTTTTAAAGGTTACATACTATTTATAGTTATTACAAAATATTGGCTAGCTGATAAAAGTTCTATTTCCTGACCATACTGTGATGACAACAAAGTTTACCACATAATAATTCACAAAGTTCTGTTTGTCTTATGTGGTTTTGTTTCCTATATAAAATAAGAAAAAGATAAATCGAAAATAAAAATTACTGAACCCAGGGACAATATACCCTTGAACCAGAAACATTAGTAATCTATAATCTAAAAATAACACTGATCAAACATATGCAAGGATAAAGAAATGTAAAATTAAACTATGCAAATCTAAATATAATCTAGTTCAAAAAGGCATCGAAAAGAAAGCTAATCTTTTTAAACAAATTTTATTCTATTTTTTTTTTTTTTTTTGGCCGCCCTGCTGCAGCTTGCAGGATCTTAGTTCCCCGACCAGGGATTGAACCCTGGCCCCTCAGCAGTGAGTGCAAAGTCCTACCACTGGACCACCAGGGAATTCCCAAGGAAGTTAATCTTTTATATACAGAATGGATAAACAACAAGGTCCTACTGTATAGAACAAAGAACTATATTCAATATCCTGTGATAAACCATAATGGAAAAAAGTATATATGTAAAACTGAAACACTGCCGTATAGAAGAAATTAACAACATTGTAAATCAACTATACGTCAATAAAAAAATATCAAAGTTGAAAAAAAAAAAGAAAGCTTATCAAATTCAGCATGCCACTTTAAGAAAGTAAAGGCACTTGAAGTGCATTTTACAAAGACTTCCATTCAATAGACAAGGGGGTTCCGTTTACAGTTTCTACTTACTTGAGCAAGGTACTTACACATCAGTAAATAAAGAAGTAAATCTGGGGGAAGGTAAATGCTGTGTATTATATCCCTTTCCAACTTAGAGATTAACAAATACCAGCATATTAATGGATCAGAGAAGTTTTACAGTAAAGAATTCCATTCATTTTATCTTGGTTCTTTGAAAAATTCAATAAAATTGATAAGCTTCTAGCCAGGCTAACTAATAAAAGAGAACATCACTACAGATGCCATGGACATTAAAAGTATAATAATGGAATACTAGGAACAACTCTATGCCCATCAATTCCTTGAAAGACACAAGCTGTCAAAACCTACACAAGAAGAAATAGACAACCTGAATAGGTCTGTATCTAGAGAGAAATTCAAACAATAATTAATAACCTCCAAAAACAGAAAGCACTGGACCCAGACAGGTTCTCTGGTGAATTCTACCAAAGATTTATGGAAAAAATTATACCGATTCTCTATAATCTCTTTCAGAGGATGGAAGAGTGGGAATATTTCTTAACTCATTCTCTAAGGCCAAGTATTACCTTAATACCAAAACCAGACAAAAACATCACAAGTAAAGAAAAATACAGGCCAATATCTCTTGTGAACACAGATGCAAAAATCCTCAATAAAATGTATGCAAACTGAATCCAACACTGAATATACACCACAATCAAGTGGGATTCATCCCAGGTATGCAATGCTGGTTCAACATTCAAAAATCAATTAAAGTAATCCTATTGATAGGCTTAAGAAGAAAAATCACTTGATCTCATCAATAAACGCAGAAAAAACATTTAACAAAACCCAACTCCTAGAGCTGGTAAAAACTCTCAATAAACTAGAAATAGAGTGGAACTTCTTCAACCTGATAAAGAGTATCTATTAAAAAAACCTATAGTTAACATTACACTTAATGAGAAACTTTCCCACTAACATCAGGTACAAGGCAAGGACGTCCTCTCCCACCACTCCTTTTTAACATCGTTCTGGAAGTCTTAGCTAAGCAATAAGACAAGAAAAGGAAATAAAAGGTATACAGATTGGGAAGAAAGAAACAAAACCACCTTTGTTCACAGATGACAAAATCATCTATGTAGAAAATCTGAAAGAATCAACAAAAACACTCTTAAAATAAACAATTAAAGCTAGGTTACAGGATAAAGGTTAGTATACAAAAGTCAATTTCTTTCCTATATACCAGCAATGAACAAGTGGAATGTGAAATTAAAAACATAATGCCATTTACATTAGCACCCCTAAAAATGAAATACGGTTGAAACTTGAACAACACAGGTTTGAACTCTGTGGATCCACTTACATTTGGATTGTTTTTCAATAGTAAATACTACAGTACTCTACAGTCTGTGGTTGGCTAAATCTACAGATGCAGAACCGTGTGTGCAAAAGAACAGTGTATACAGAGGGTTGACTATAAATGTTTTTTAAGTAATTTTATTTTATTTATTTATCATTTGGCTGCATTGGGACTTCATTGCTGTGCATGGGATTTCTCTCTAGTTGCAGCAAGTGGGGGTCACTCTTTGTTGCAGTGCATGGGCTTCTCATTGCGGTGGCTTCTCTTGTTGTGGAGCATAGGCTCTAGGCACGCAGGCTTCAGTAGCTGCAGCACGTGGGCTCAGTAGTTGCAGCACGTGGGCCCTAGAGTGCACAGGCTTCAGTAATTGTGGCTCACAGTCTCAGTAGTTGTGGCTCGCAGGCTCTAGGGTGTGTGGGCTTCAGTAGTTGTGGCGCACGGGCTCAGCAGTTGTGCCTTGCAGGCTCTAGGGTGTGCGGGCTTCAGTAGTTGTGGCGCACAGGCTTAGCTGCTCCGTGGCATGTGGGATCTTCCCGGACCAGGGCTCAAACCCATGTCCCCGCATTGGCAGGAAGATTCTTAACCACTGCGCCACCAGGGAAGGCCCTGACTATAAATTCTATGTGGATTTTCAATTCAGTGGAGGGTTGCCACCCCTAACCCCCACATTGTTCAAGGGTCAACTGTACTAAGGTATCGAACAAAATATGTACAAGGAAGAAAACTACAAAACTAATGAATGAACTCAAAGAACTAAGTAAATGGAGAGATATTCCATGTTCACAGAGAGAAACTCAATACTGTCAAGATGTCACTTATTCCCAACTTAAATCTGTAGATTCAGTGCAATCCCAATCAAATTTCTAGCAAGTTATTTTATGGATATTGACAAACTAATTCTAAAATTTATATAGAAAGGCAAAAGACCCATAATATACAACTCAACACTGAAGAAGAACAAAGTTGGAGAACTGACACTACTCAACTTCAAGACCTACTATAAAAACTACAGTAGTAACCAAGACAATGTGGTGGTACAAACGAAAAAATAGACAATAGATCAATGGAACAGAATAGAGAGTCCACAAACAGTTGAAAGATTACGTCCACACTATCACCTGCACGCACGTTTACAGCAGCTTTATTCATATTACCAAAACGTGGAGGCAATCGATGTCCTTCAGTAGGTGGTTAAATAAACCACACAGACAACGAATTATTATTCAGTGCCAAAAAGAAATGAGGTATCAAGCCATGAAAAGACACAGAAGAACCTTAAACACATATTACTAAGTGAAAGAAGGCATTCAGAAAAGGCGACATACTGTATGATTTCAACTATATGACATTCTGGAAAAGGCAGAACTACAGATAGTGAAAAGATCAGTGTTTGCCAGGGGTTTGGAGGGGGGACAGAGAAGGTAAACAGGGAAGTGAAAATACTCTGTATGATACCTTAATGATGGATACAGGTCATTATATATTCATCCAAAGCCATAAAATACACAACACTAAGAGTGAACCATAATATAAACTATGGATTTGGGATGATTATGATGCGTCAATGTAGGTTCATCAATTATAAAAAACTTCCCACTCTGGTGGGGGATACTGGTAACACAGGAGGCTGTGCATGGGTGGGGCAGGGGATAAATGGGAACTCTGGACCTTTTCTCACTTTGCTGTGAACTTAAAACACTCTAAAAAAATAAAGTCTTGTTAAAAAAAATAATACAATACAAAAGGTTAATAAAAAAACATGATCAGGGCTTTCCTGGTGGCACAGTGGTTAAGAATCTGCCTGCCAGTGCAGGGGACACAGGTTCGAGCCCTGGCCCAGGAGGATCTCACATGCCACGGAGCAACTAGAACGGGAAGCCACAACTACAGAGCCTGTGCTCTAGAGCCTGCGAGCCACAACTACCGAGCCCGCGTGCCACAACTACTGAGTCTGCGCTCTAGAGCCCGCAAGCCACAACTACTGAGCCCGCGTGACACAACTACTGAAGCTTGTGCGCCTAGAGCCCGTGCTCCACAACAAGAGAGCCCACGACAGTGAGAAGCCCTCGCACTGCAACAAAGAGTGGCCCCTGCTCACTGCAACTAGAGAAAGCCCGCACACAGCAACAAATACCCAACACAGACAAAAAAAATAAATAACTTACTAAAAATAAATAAATAAATGAACATAATCAAAACAAAGCTTTAAGAATACAGGTCTATCGGGCTTCCCCGGTGGCGCAGTGGTTGTGCGTCCGCCTGCCGATGCAGGGAAACCGGGTTCGCGCCCCGGTCTGGGAGGATCCCACGTGCCGCAGAGCGGCTGGGCCCGTGGGCCATGGTCGCTGAGCCTGCGCGCCCGGGGCCTGTGCTCCGCAACGGGAGGGGCCGCAACGGGGAGGCCCGCATACCACAAAAAAAAAAAAAAAAAAAAAAAAAAGAATACAGGTATAAAGTGAGAACAGTAACTGTAAGGCATATATTAACATATCCCCAAAATGTAAAAAAAAATGTTTTAAGAAGATGCATTTGTAGCTTACTCTTTGTTGTTTCTTTCAGAGGTAGTTCAAGTAAATAGAAAAAGAAATCTATCCATTTAGCAAATATTCTTATTTCTAAGTTAACTTAAATTCTTAAAAATAACCAGCATTAAATACTTTGTAATAATAGTATTTATATCATTTCTAAAATGTATAGTTTTATATTTTGGTTTATAGATTTTTTCCCCCATTTGTGCTAATAAGAAGAGTAGTTAATTAAATTGGATCAGCTGTACTTTTCAGATCCAAATTGCTAGTCCACTGTATTCTTCCTTAGCTTAAACCTATTTTCATTCTCTTAAGACTCTTCAGATCTAGGGCTTCCCTGGTGGCGCAGTGGTTAAGAATCCACCTGCCAATGCAGGGGACACTGGTTCGAGCCCTGATCCAGGAAGATCCCACATGCTGTGGAGCAACTAAGCCCGTGTGCCACAACTACTGAGCCTGCGCTCTAGAGCCCATGCTCCGCAACAAGAGAAGCCACCGTAATGAGAAGCCCGTGCACCACAAGGAAGAGTAGCCACCACTCGCTGCAACTAGAGAAAGCCCGTGCGCAGCAGTGAAGACCCAACGCAGCCAAAAATAAATAGATAAATTTATTTTATAAAAAAGAAAGAAAGAAAGTGGACTGTACGAGAGCAGGAGGAAGCATGGTACAAACCCAGTGAGGCTACCTATGCAGGGAGCGTTAGGGAAAATGGGCCTAGATATGGCTGAAGACATAGATTTTCTCATTTACTATCCATTTCAATATGATCAATGTTTAGTTTATTCTAAGCATTCAAAATCCCAACACTGGGTTATTCAGTCCTTCTTATATTCATTAAAAACTTAGGGTCTTCCCTGGTGGCGCAGTGGTTGCGCGTCCGCCTGCCGATGCAGGGGAGCCGGGTTCGCGCCCCGGTCTGGGAGGATCCCACGTGCCGCGGAGCGGCTGGGCCCGTGAGCCGTGGCCGCTGGG
>NC_041219.1:55172481-55182925 GCF_002837175.3 Physeter macrocephalus | reverse complement strand
CACAAAAAAAAAAAAAAAAAAAAAAAAAAAACAAAAAAAAAACTTAGAATGCAGGGACACACAGATTGATTAGCTCTGACAGTCTGCAATCACCAGAAACATAATTTTTATTCAATTACAAACCTGAGAGAGAAAAAAAGAATTTGAATTTTCTTGCTTAAGGAAGTAATACTATATGTAGGAGATTTAAAAAAATACATACATACCTAAGAAATTCTACCTGATATAGGATTGCATTTTTAAAACTCTGGAGGTGAAGACATCAAGATTCCTAAAACTTTTTCAACTTAAAGAAACCAAACAGCAAGTACAGAAGTATGAAATCTTCTCCAAACCAGTAATTTTTGCGTTCAACTTCTAGAGGGATCAAAGATGAAAATGGATTCTTTCCACAGGTTTAAATTTTGGTATATCCCGTGAGCAGTATCAACTACAGGAAACGTGCTCAGCAAACTCACCATCTGCATAACAGACTCCCTTAACCGTGTCTCCTCTTCAGTCAGGAGAGTCAACTCCTTGCACACCATGGCGGCAAGCCCCACGTCCAAGCATTCCGGATCTGCTGCCATCTTGAAAATTAGTTCCTCGTGCGAGAAGACACAATGGCGCCTCAGCCGACGGTAATGACTGACACACTGACGGCCAATGGGCAACTGAAAACAAGATTCTCAAATTAAATTACTTGCTTATAACACATTCCAGAACAGAACCACTACTTACACCCCAGATCCTCTCTTTTATTATAAAGAACAGAGAATAACAACGTCCATTTGAACATAAGAGGTAACTAAGTATTAAACCTTTACCGCCCAGCAAGAATTTCAAAGGCCTTCACACAGGAAATTCCCGTAATTTGAGACATTGAGCTTCTGGACTAAGCTGATTTTCTACTCATTATATACTTCAAGAAGTATGAGCTCCTTGATATATAAATGAGGCAGCAAACTCTTTTAGACCAGTCTAGTATGAGACTGCTCTTATAGGAAAAAGAAAAAAATTTTTCAGGCTATCAAGGGATAACTGGACATATTCAGCATTGATGTTTCCACAGAACAAACAATAGATGCTACTATCAATACAAGGGAGGGAGGGGAAAAAAGCACTACTTAAGCAGTTCACATGGACTAACTTTATTTTTTATAAGGACCAAAGCAAAAGACAATTTAGATTTTAGCATCTAGATATTATTTTTAAAACTACCAGTCTGGGGGGCTTCCCTGGTGGCGCAGTGGTTGCGCGTCCGCCTGCCGATGCAGGGGAACTGGGTTCGCGCCCCGGTCTGGGAGGATCCCACATGCCGCGGAGCAGCTGGGCCCGTGGGCCATGGCCTCTGGGCCTGCGCGTCCGGAGCCTGTGCTCCGCAACGGGAGAGGCCACAGCAGAGGAAGGCCCGCATACCACAAAAAAAAAAAAAAAAAAAAAAACTACCAGTCTGGCCTAAAGAGAATTCAAAGTGAAACCATGAGATTATATACTTTAATTTTCCTAAGTGAAATAAATCACTAAATGATCACTTTTCATAAATCAACAGCTACACTTTTTAAGATAACTTCTGAAAAATCGATCAAGCTTTAAAACAAATTGATACTAGCTATGCTACACAAACTCTCTCTCTCCAGCTTCTTTCCTTCCCTCAAGTGGAAAAACCTGGGTGTCTTAAGTGTTGGTTTGTATTTGAAAACCGTAATATAAAAGAGAAAAAATTAGAAAGTGGACCTTTAAGAACACCTTTTAGAGCTCGCCTCCATTCTGAGAAAGGCAGAATGGAATCACAGGAATCAGAGTTCCAGAGTACAAGACTATCTCTGAATCGAGCATTATTTCCATACTCTTCCAAAGAAACAATCTTTCCCAAGAAAATATATATACTGAGTTTATGATCGGCAATTATCTTATCTAATAACAATATACAATTCTTTCATTTCTTAACTCTCAGAAATTTACTCTTTAAACATTTCTCAAATACTTAAAACAAGAGCAAGAAGAAAAACAAAACTGTAGGATTTGCAGTTTTGAATTATTATTGATACAATATACAAGGAAGACACATAAAATAGAACTGACTGTCCATTGTGGTTTATAAAAATCAGTACCATCACTTCATTCTAGATATAAAGCTGCTTTTACTTTTCATTTATATCACCCTTCTCTCACAAGTATCATCTCACTTGTTTGAGGTTACGTGAACCTTAGCATCTTTACATAGTAGGGAAAAAAAAAAATTAGGACCAGTGAAATTAAAAGTGCTGTCCCGGGACTTCCCTGGTGACGAAGTGGTTAAGAATCCACCTGCCGGGCTTCCCTGGTGGCGCAGGGGTTGAGAGTCCATCTGCCGATGCAGGGGACACGGGTTCGAGCCCTCGTCCGGGAAGATCCCAGATGCCGCGGAGCAACTAAGCCCGTGCACCACAACTATTGAGCCTGTGCTCTAAAGCCCACAAGCACGACTACTGAGCCTGTGCGCCTACAGCCCGTGCTCCGCAACAAGAAGCCTGTGCACCGCAACCAAGAGCAGCCCCCGCTCGCCACAACTAGAGAAAGCCTGCGTGTGGCAACAAAGACCCAACAGAGCCAAAAAAAAACCACAAAAAAACAAAAAACCAAAAAGTGCTGCCCAAGGGACTTCCCTGATGGTCCGGCGGTTAGGACTCCATGCTTCCACTGCAGGGGCTGAGGGTTCGATTCCTGGTTGGGGCACTAAGATCCCACATGCCACGTGGCACAGCCAAAAAAAAAAAAAAAAAAAAAAGTGCTGTCCAAGATCAAACGTCAATAATACTGATCACATTAAAGGCAGAAATCATCTCTAACTCATCTCTGAATCACCTCCATTTCCCACCCTACACCTACCTAGCCAAGGAACAAGTAAATCATAAACACATAATACATGTTAGCTGAGGTTTTAAAATAGAGTTCAAGTCCAAGGCAAAGTCCTAACCTCAGTCTTGCTCCTGTTGCTTTCTAACAAGTAAGAAGTTTAGAATTACTAGGTCATATAAGATTGTTCATTATACAATTTCATTCATTAGCCAAGGAAACAGTATGGTTAATCATGAAATTTAACAAATTAAGGTGCCCACAGGAAATATAAGATCCAATATTACTAAAAAATATCCCCCCAAATGTTAGGAGAGGTGACAAAAAAACAGCCTCACTAAAAGAAAAATAGAGTCAAAGAGTGTATGATAGGTTTGCAGTCTTTTCCCCACCGACATGATGTAAAAATAACTAATTACTTTTTGATATCTATCTATTGCAAAATAGCAATCAATGGCAATACCATTTACACAAAAGTGCAGCCCACAGAGATCTCAATATTATAGCTACCCTTTAAAATAAAATTTTTTAAAAAGAATACAGAAAACATAAAATAGCAGGAAGAATAAAATCACCTAATTATCTATCAGAAGGAAAAAAATAAAGGAATATTTTAAGATAAAAATCAGAATTGGATATTTTAAGATAAAAATCAGAGCTAGATATTTGTAAACGTGGTACAATTAATTCTTGAAAAGATGTGGTCACCCTTCTAAAATCCAAAAGCGCTCAGAGAAAGCAAAGACTAGAGGAATTACATTCTCAAAAAAAGAGTCAGAAAACATCAACTGCCCACTTAAAATTCAAATAAAATGAGAAAGTAGCAAATGAGAAGTAACGAATTATAAAATCTTCCAAATAAAAACTACCTGGAACTCTGTAATCGGCAACAGACATTCCAGTCTCCACTGAAATATCCATGGGCCCTCCCTCCCCAGCTAATAAGCAAGCACAGCAATTAAGATGCATTTTCCGCGACTGTTAGTAGACACAACAGCTACTTGCTATCGAACAGACCCAGTCAGCAGTACAGAAGTTCACAGCCTCAGCGAAGTTGTAGCCTTGATTAAATCCAGAGTGATAGGCCCGAGGAAACGTCACAACAAACTCGCCAGCACACTGATTGGTCCTATACACCTAAATGCAAATTGGGAACAGGGTACAAAAACAAAACAGAAGAAAAACAACAAAAAAGGGAGACATTTTATGTCAGTTTCAGAAGCATTTTTCAAACCTGAAAACAATAAAGCATTAACCTACACAGACCAGAAAACAGTATCAGGGTTGAAGAAGCAGAGTTTCACCTTCTTAAAATAGTCACTGATAAATTATAGTAATTCATGACAAGAGTTCACAGCCTAAAGAGATTTTCAAGGAGAAAACGCTGCTCTCATGAGCTACTAGTTTCCTAACCTAATAAAAATTTTACAGTTAAGAGAATTTTTCTTTTATTCCTTTCATTCTTGTGTTGTAAACAGTGGGAAAGGATGGAATTTCATCCTACTTTTGGATAATTTTTTCTGGAAACTAATTGATTAGCTCATATGTCATACGGAGAGACCCCCAAAATCAGTTTTCCTGAATCTCTTTGTTTTATGATAATACTATGTCTTCTGAAAAGTCCCAGATTCTGCATAAATTTGCTCTTTAAAGACAAAGTAACATTACTATCACTCGATCTACTCTCTCAATAAGGTTATGATGACTACTTGACTACATGCAGCAAACATTAAATTTATACTTTATCAGGTGTTCGTAGCTTAAATTTAATAATCATTTTCAAACCTAAAAGTTTAAAAGCAGAAAAGGTATTCATTGTATATTTTGACTTCATTATCTCATGTGAAAAAGAGACTATGAAATCTTTATACGAAATATGGGAATATGATCTCCACAAGGATTAGCATTAGTTATTAGAACCACCACTTAAAATACTTATACTTTGGTTAAATGGGGATAATACAGAATATGAGATATTTAATAAAACCAGAATATACTGAAAACATGGCTATTCTGATAGGTTGCTATACATAAGATAAATGTGATTCATACTTTACATCACCCCATTCTTAATCAAATAAATGTTGTTCCCTTCAGAGTACAAATTCTAATTTGGCTCGAAGATGATGTGATCTTTTATTTCCCATGACAAAACAAGCATATACTGTGACTCGAATCAAAAGCGTACATAACTTTAAATTTAAAATACTGAAGGGAGATGCAGAAAGACTCACAGGCACACCATGCTCCATTAGCACATTGGGGTTCATGATGGTGACTAACTGATGTAGGAGATCAGGCTGGGATTCAAATAACTCAGGGGCCAGCTCCCTCATCACCTCCTCCAGTTGTTCTGCAGCATGAGATGGCACACCATACCATGTCTTTGGCTCCCCCCTAGCAAAAGAAATAACTGTTTATCTAGGTAGAGCATGGTGCCAATGAGGCCAGGGTCTCTGATTCAAATCCACTAAATTATAATTAACTTTGTCTTGCTCCATGGCCATAGATTATATGCCCTGAATCCTAGCAACCATCTCAAAAAATCTGTGCTATTATTCATAATAGGGGGTAAGGCAAGAGTATATGGATAGGTAGGTATGTACTTATCAATACAGAAACGTAATTCAAAGTATATAAACTCTTTAAGGTAGATCACTAAACAGCATCTTCAGATAGGAAAGATGCTATATGAAAAGCAAGCATTGTTCCAAAGGATACTGACATACTGCCTGATTCACAGGTCCACTGGACATTCCAATTATCCCCACAATGATCAAAGTAAAAGTCACTGCCCTTTAGAGTACTTTTACATATCGTCATTGGTTCAATTTTACTATCCAAGGAAATAAGCCAAGGTGAGAAATTGTTGAAACCCTGAATATAGTTTTATGAATCTTAAGACCAAACACTTGGCATCATTAATACACTAGACTTTAGTGGACTAAAGTTTTATTTATAATACTAAGTTGAACTTTAAGGAACTGGATTTAATTAGTCATGTTATCTACAGAATAGCTGAATTTCTTAACCCTCATACAATTAACCGTGCTGTCTCTATAGAAACTTACTGAGATGACTGAAAATGTTCTGCATCTATGCTGGGTAATACAGGAGCCACTAGTCACAAGTGACGATAAAGCACTTAAAATGCGGTTAGTGCAACTGAGGAAGTAAACTTTAATTTTACTTAATATTAACTAATTTAAATAGCCACATGTGGCTAGAAGCTAACACATTACACAGCACAGCGATGAAGCAGAGAAAGAAAATCATTAGTTTTCCAATGCAGAGTGTGATCTGAGCAGTATCTTTCAAATGGAGAGAAATACATCATTTGGTTAAGATCAGAATACTGGACAAGGAACTGGATAAGTAAATAAAAGCTGTGGGTGTGACACAAAAAAACCAGCAAAAAAATTTAATGAATACACATGTAACATAGGCATTTTTAGAGAAAATGTTACTAAAAAGGAAAAAAAAATCAAAAATTTCAATTTGAAATTTTTCAAATTTCAACCTTAAATACTGAAGGTTAGTCAGATCTTAATTATATAAACTTTAAATATCCTGCCTTGCATTTCAAAGGTTATACCAAAGAAATTTCCATGTACGCTAAATATAAGTATAGTTGAGTCTGAAACTTGAGGCTCTGCTGCATGCACGTACTTGAAGAGGGCAAGTGTCTGACATGTTGTACCCTGAGATCTCTACACAGTACATTATGCAACATTGGGGTACAAAATACTTTAAAGTAAGCTCTCCCTAACACATCATCTAACACTGTTACACCTTGAGAAAGGGCACTGAGTATGTGTGCTGTTAACAAAGACTGTGCATACCAGTGCAAGTAGTTGATGGAATAGCTCCAGTGATCTTCGATGTGCCAGCAAAAGGAAGAGAAACACATTCCCACATAAAGCCATGGCACCTTCATGCCAGAGATGTCCACATTGATGTGTGCAAGAACAGACTGCTCTAGAACAGGCATGTTATTCAAGTTCCAACCAGAAAGCGCATATTCCTACAAAAGGAAAAAAATGTAAATAAGAGACCAGAAATCACAAGTGCCCAATAGAAATCTCAAGGGAGTCTTCAAAAACAAAAGTAAAAATTTTATAATTACAATAATCTAGTCCATAGAATCTATGCTCTTTGCTCTCTACATGTAACTCATATTCCTAAATATTTAATCTTATCTCCTGTTATTTATATTTCCCTTTAATTATTTCAGATATCTCTGGTTTACTCTGAAGCATATAAGGCTTCTTATTACTCCCCACCCACCCCCATAGCTTACCAGTAAAATACTGTAAGACTCATTTTAATAGGTCGTTATTATATTTTTACTTTATCCCCGGTAACATAACTTCCCAAAATGTTTACCACTATATTTACAGAATGGTGCCACATACTGTGAAGACAAAACATAATAAGATACAGAATCCTGAATCTGTGGCAACACTGAAGACCAAGATGGTGCAGAAAGCACCCCCAACTCCCACTACAAACACATCTATTTACAACACCAAAAAAAATTTTGCTTCATAGATGAACTCAAGAGAAAAAAGAGGGCTTCCCTGATGGCGCAGTGGTTGAGAGTCCGCCTGCCGATGCAGGGGACATGGGTTCATACCCCAGTCCGGGAAGATCCCACATGCCGCAGAGCGGCTGGGCCCGTGAGCCACGGCCGCTGAGCCTGCGCGTCCAGAGCCTGTGCTCCACAACGGGAGAGGCCACAGCAGTGAGAGGCCCGCGTACCCCCCAAAAAAAATGAAAGAGAAAAAAGAATTCGCAGTTTCCAAAAACAAAGAAAGCACAGCCAGAATGAAAATGGAAAGCTGTTGTCTGAGTTTTCATAGAGGTTTCTAACTGGACATAAGCTCCAGACATGAGTTTCAAACACCCACCTCTGAAGCGGTATGCGGCACAGACTTAAAGTGCCATTATCCTTGTGCAAAGCAGTCCTCAAAGTGGGGTCTAAGGAACCCAAGCCTATTTCAGGGGACCTGCAAAGTGAAACTACGTTCATAATAATTCTAAGATGTTATTTGCCTTTTTCACTCTCATTCTTGCAGAAGTGTAGTGTGAGTTTTCCAGAGGATATGTGATGTGATATTGCAACAGACTGAATGCAAAAACAGGTAAGAGAATCCAACTGCCTTCTATTAGAAGGCTGGTAACTGTTGAACCTGGATGCCAGGTAGGGAGGGAGGGAAGTTCATTACTATGTTTAGTTTTATACATTTGAAAGTTTCGATAATACAGAGTTAAAAATAAAACCCTCAAAGTAAGAGGGTAAATAGCCAGTGACAAAGCTGAAGGGAGAATCTGTGAACCAGAAGACTGATTTGAGGATATCATCCATAATGCAGCACAGAGGTAAGGAAATTATAACAGTGTAGCTAAGAGTTACAGAGGACAGAAGAAATTCCAACAAAGGTTTAACTAGGAATCCCAATACGGAATAATAAAGAGATACGATTCCTACCCTCAATAGGCTTTAAAAAAAAAAAAAGCAGTTTTCAAAAATACTACTCAATATATTTTTTAGTTGGCTGAAAATATATTGAATCTAGGTGAAGAGACCAGGCCTACATACAAAAAGTTCCAAGATAAGACAACATATATTAAACTCCAAACACAGATAAATAAGTAAATTATACAGTTCTTCAGAGGACAACAAAATAGTCATCATCATGAGTCTGGATCAATAAGAAAACTTGGTGGAAAAGGAAAAACCTGGGTTGATCTTGGAAGACTAGGTAAGATTTGAAGGTAAATGACAAGAGACAGAATATACTGGTCTGGCTGGTAAAGAGGCAGAGTGGAATGGTCATACTCAGAAAAGCAGAAAATAAGACCAGAAAAGAAGACTGGATCTTTAATCTTAAATTTCAGACTAAGAAGCTTGGATGATACCCTATATTCAAAAGGGAAATAAAACAGATTTTGAAAAGTGAAACAATATGATAAACATCTTAAATATTTTTATATTTATCTTAAAATTTTTGATTATGGAAAATTTCAAACAAAAATAGAACTGCATAATGAACTCCCCAAGACCCACCGATCTTAAAACTTTAACTGAAAGCAATGTATGAAAGAGACTGCAGAGAATAGCAGTGTTCAGAAAAGCTACTTAACAGAGCGAGCCTAAGGCAGCTACCCTTCAAAAGGCCCACTTCAGGGCTTCCCTAGTAGCGCAGTGGTTAAGAGTCTGCCTGCCAATGCAGGAGACACGGGTTCGAGCCCTGGTGGTTCGAGACCTGGTTCAGGAAGATCCCACATGCCGCGGAACAACTAAGCCCGTGAACCACAACTACTGAAGCTCGCGAACCTAGAGCCCATGCTCCCAACAAGCAAAGCCACCACAACGAGAAGCCTGCACCACAACGAAGAGTAGCTCCCACTTGCTGCAACCAGAGAAAAGCCTGCATGCCGCAACGAAGACCCAACGTAGCCAAAAATAAAAAATAAATAATTTTAAAAAGGCCCACTTCAAGTTCGGCCCCTGGCTGGCATCTGGAAAGCTGCATGGTAAACAGTTCGTGACACTGACAGAGGGTGGCTCGCAGTGCTGTACAGTGTGGTTTATGCACGCCCGATCTCCTTCTGGGGGGTCTGGAATTTTGCTATGTGTTAGGCAGAGGGTGCCTATGTCACCAGCCGCTTATAAGAACCCTGAGCTCTGAGTCTCTAATGAGCCTCCCTGGTGGGTGATGCTTCACACATGGTGTCAGTCTGACGCCGGAGTACCTAAGTGCATCCTGTGTGACTCCAGGGAGAGGGGGCTCTTGAAAGCTTCCAGCTGGCTGCCTCCAGACTTTGACCACACATCTTGTTTTCCCTTTGCTGATTTTACTTTCTATCCTTTCACTATAATAAGTCACAGTCATGAGTTCTCAGCGAACCTGAGAAGGTCTGGGGAACCCCCAACACAAGTGATCATTATGTTAGACCACGGCAATTATCCCAACATGACATGATAGGACGGAGACAAGGACGGTGGTAGTGGGACTGAAAAGAGGCCAATCCCACAGAAAATAATGAAAAATAAATTAACAGGATTTTTTCAGTGATTTCAGACACAGAGAGGATAAGATGAAAAAAATGTTTCCAAGGTTTCAAGTTCTATGCCTATTTTTATTCCTCAGAAGCCCTGTTTGTAGAGCACTTGTATTTATAAGACAAATGTATTAACTTCAGAAGTACTTTTCCACCAAACTATGATACCAGAGAAGTATGCTATCGGATACCAAGAAGCTAACTCATACAGAAGTTCAACATAAATGCACAATTCCTGGTGAAAAGATGGTAGGTATCTACTTTTCTAAAAGTAACTTCCAGAGGAGAGTAACAAACTGACATAAAATATAAGTATAAAAAATACAGAGATTTTGGGGCTTCCCTGGTGGCGCAGTGGTTGAGAGTCCGCCTGCCGATGCAGGGGACACGGGTTCGTGCCCCGGTCCGGGAGGATCTCACATGCCACAGAGCGGCTGGGCCCGTGAGCCATGGCCGCTGAGCCTGTGCGTCTGGAGCCTGTGCTCCGCTACGGGAGAGGCTGCAGCAGTGAGAGGCCCGCGTACCGCAAAAAAAAACAAGAATGCAAGACCAAAATGAA
>NC_041219.1:55168864-55172353 GCF_002837175.3 Physeter macrocephalus | reverse complement strand
CCGCCTGCCGATGCAGGGGACACGGGTTCGTGCCCCGGTCCGGGAGGATCTCACATGCCACAGAGCGGCTGGGCCCGTGAGCCATGGCCACTGAGCCTGTGCGTCTGGAGCCTGTGCTCCGCTACGGGAGAGGCTGCAGCAGTGAGAGGCCCGCGTACCACAAAAAAAAAAAAAATGCAAAACCAAAATGAAATTCAGAAAAAGTTAAAAGCTGTAAAACAAAGCCTCTTCCCAATAATTAGGTAACTGCCTACCATTTGCCAATGGGAGGGTATGAAGAAACTAAGGTTGATGCATCTTTATACTTCTACCAAGCAAGTTTAATTCAGTGACATTGAACATGTACACATTTCAACACTGAACTGTTCCTATAAAACATATCCATATAGGGTTTCCCTGGTGGCACAGTGGTCAAGAATCCTCCTGCCAGTGCAGAGGACACGGATTCGAGCCCTGGTCCAGGAAGATTCCACATGCCGCGGAGCAACTAAGCCCACATGCCACAACTACTGAGCCTGTGCCCTAGAGCCCTCGATCTGCATTACTGAGCCCAAGTGCTGCAACTACTGAAGCCCACGCGCCTAGAGCCCATACTCTGCAACAAGAGAAGGCACCGCAATGAGAAGCCAGCGCGCCGCAACGAAGAGTAGCCCCTGGCAACTAGAGAAAGCCCACGCGGAGCGACGAAGACCCAATGCAGCCAAATAAATAAACAAATAAATAAATTTATATAAAAGTCAACTTTCAGACTAGGTTTTTTAAAAAGCAAGATTCAATCATATGCTGCCTGTAAGAGACACACACCAGATTCCAAAATACAAACAGCTTCGAAGTAAAAGAATGGAAAAGATATGCCATGCTAATGGTAACCCTAAGAGACCTAGAGTGGCCATATTTTTAATTGTATATCCTTCTCCACTATGTAACTTTTTTTTTTTTTTTTGCAGTACATGGGCCTCTCACTGTAGAGTACTTCATTATCTGTTACAGTTTAAATGCATATTTGAAAACCTACCTGCCCAGGTGTTAAAGGAAAATTAATTGTGTACCTACCAGTAAAATGTAATTAAAAAAAAAAAAAATCTTAAGTCACTTGCTGGATTTCCAAACAGAAAGAGCAAGGCAAAATCTTAACTAAAGTTAAAGTTTTAAACCAATTTAACTGGTTTTAAAATGCAAAGTTAAATAATATTTAACGGTACTTTGAATTTATTGTTTTCAAAACTGAAGATTATTTTTACTGTCCAAATTCTAAATATTTAATATTTTAAATGAACGTGGTCCCTTAAGATTAAAGAAAGGCAGTTTTCTACTACATAAAGGTTGAATCAGCTTCAGGGTAAGAAATCTGGATACTGCTATGTGCTCTGCACCTCTTCTTCTGGCAGCATCTTTCTCCGACCATCCTTTACAGGAAATCCACTTCCAAAGTCTTTTGAGGAGATGTCAGCTCCATACTCTACGATAACATCTTCTTCGATGCTGCTCACCAGCCGCCAGAATTCCTTCTCCACTAGTTCTGTGGGAACCATCTACTCAGGGAAAACAAAGATTACAGATTACCAACTCTCTATAACCATAACCCACTACGACATAATACACAGGTCAAGCGAACAAAAGCCCATGAGAAAACAGAAAACCTTCTCAATTCCCAGAGCTGAAAAGACTGCAGTCCTAGCTTTTCTGACTGACAATGGGAAAAAGCTAAAGACAACTTAGATGTTCAGAGAAACATAATGAATTTGAACTGCCTTCTTCTGCAAGCTGCTTTCCAACTAAGAAGGATAAAGATGACCCAGAACATAAGGAAGGAAAATGAAATACAAAAATCAAGGCTGAATTTTAACAGCTTTGGCAAATTATTTAGAAAGGGATTTTTTTTAAGTCCAAGATCCCCCAGGAAAAGAAGCAAACCTCATACTAAAATAACTAAACCAAAGCAGCAACTGCCACATCCTCCATGCTTGTCTGTAAAGGATAGCACTCACAGAGCACTAAAGAACAAGTGGAAGATAGAAGTCAGTTTCTCTACAGTGCACACTGCCACGACAGAGGGTAAAAAAAACAAAAACAGATCCCAGGCCCCTAATCTTCAGATCTGGTGTTCTATCATCTTCTTTATGCTGTCCCTGTTTTCTACAAAATAATGAAAGTTTTTAAAAAGCAACGCAAAACCTCTGGAATCAGATAAATCTTTCGTACTTCCCCAAAGTGACCTAAAAGATAGATACTCACATGAACTGGCATATTGAAATAGTCAGACTTAAAATTATCTGCCATCTCTCCAAAGCTCTGAAGTGTATACTCTCGTACAGCTTGTTCAAATCCAAAGGCTTCTCTAGGTTTATTACATTCCTGGGAAGAAAAAATATCTAAGATTAACTTACTGAAACTGAACTGAAGGACGCATTAAGGCCCTCAGGTACCACCTTCTTTGATCATTTCCCTAGGTGAAGCAAATCCAGTCAACTCTAGACTGCAAAACAAGTATTAATGTGGAATCAGGAAATAATGTTCTTAAACTTCAACTGCATTGTCACACCTTCTGGTAGGAAGATGGCAATGAGACAGCTTTAGGCTCTGGAGTTGGCATTAAGCTCTGGCACCAAGACAAACACCTGGAGGACTACCAACCTGGAATCCAGCCCAGGGATGTCTATCATCCTCAGTGGAAAAAATAAATGTTCATGGAGGGTGGAAAGGTAAAGGACAAAGGGATATTCACCGGGTTGCTAGAATATTTAGCTAGAAAAATGATTTTTTTTCATACTATCAACCACCATGACCAATTTCTTAACACAAATACTGACTTCGAGTAGAACTGAATCATCTAACCTTGAGAATAATAAATAAAAAATAATTCAAGGGACCTCCCTGGTGGCACAAGTAGTTAAGAATCCGCCTGCCAATGCAGGGGACATGGGTTCAATCCCTGGTCCAGGAAGATCCCACATGCCACAGAGCAGCTAAGCCTGTGCACCACAACTACTGAGCCTGCGCTCTAGAGCCCACGAGCCACAACTGCTGAGCCCGTCAGCTACAACTACTGAAGTCCATGCGCCTAGAGCCCGTGCTCCACAAGAGAAGCCACCGCAATGAGAAGCCTGTGCACCACAATGAAGAGTAGCCCCCACTCACCGCACTAGAAAAAAGCCCGTGCACAGCAACGAAGACCCAACGCGGCCAAAAATAAATAAATAATACAAAGGCCAGAAATATCCATCTTCGACTACATCTAGATATACCCAGCCATCTCTTTCCCTTCAACGTCCTATCACATTTTGTTAAAATAAGTAAACAGACCAGGCATTTCATGATAATGACATCATTATAATCTTTCAATAACAATTTAGTACAATCAAGTCAAAATTTAAACAAGTTAATAGATACCACCAGTCTATTTGGTAGCATGAAAACTGAATGCATGAATCCTAAGTTCTAGAGCTTCATGTCTGATTTTTACTTTAAAAAAAAAAAAAAAAAAAAAAA
>NC_041219.1:55114580-55168734 GCF_002837175.3 Physeter macrocephalus | reverse complement strand
CGGAGCGGCTGGGCCCGTGAGCCATGGCCGCTGAGCCTGCGCGTCCGGAGCCCGTGCTCCGCAACGGGAGAGGCCACAGCAGTGAGAGGCCCGCGTACCGCAAAAAACAACAACAACAAAAAAACAAAAAACAAAACAAAACGAAACTGCCACAGTAGAATTGTTACATTTCCAGTCACTATCACTCTTTAAAAATCCTGGAGATTTCAAACACTGAAGAACAAAAGAGAGAGGAGAAACTTCACGGGATGTGTTCACTGTACATGTGTATGTGTGTGTTATTGTTCTTAATTTTAAAAGGTAAGGTTAGGCTTATACCTCAGCGACACATTTAGGACACCTCCAGTCTCCTTTGGGCACATCAGGTAGTGGGGGAATTAAACAAAATGTATGATAGCTGTCATCACATCCATCACACAACAGCAATTTATCTTCATTATTTCCCCGACCACAAAACATACAAACGTAAAGATCAACCTGTTAAAAAACAAAAAGTTTATTTTCTGTAATAAGTAATATTAAATTGTTACCAGGAACACCTTAATTGAAACAAAATAATGCACACTAAAATGCAAACATAACTTAAATCCTTAATATTTCTTTTAAATAACTGTATTTAAATAGCTTTGTATAAAACTTCCTAAATTTCCTCAGAGCTTCTACAAGAAAATTAATAAAAGCATATCAAGATATGAGAATAAAAGAAGACTACAAATCTAGGGTACTTGAAAGTCAATTTATATAAATAAAATATACCACGTCACCCTTTCTATACACGAATACTCTTTATTGGTAGAGGACTGAATACCGAGCATTAATACAGCTAAGGATTTAGATTCACTTCATCCTCTCACTCACTCACAAGGTATAAGACTCAGGGAACAGTGTGTGTATATGGGACAAAGCAAAGTTAGTATTATATAAACCAAAGCTGCAAGTTCAGATGCACCATAAAGTCTTACAACTAAATGAACTAACTAGATGACATACTAAGATACAGCAAGGTAAAAAGTGCAAAACTAAAATAAAAATAAATCCTTTCCCTGACACATCTCAGAACACTTACAAAGTTAACAGAGAGAGTTCCTTTCCGTTGTCTCATTTGCATGTTAAATGCGTCTGACCTGTTGGTAACTTTTCGTCTTCGGGAGACCTCATCTTGAAATAAAAATAGTTATATAATAATAATAGTAAAAACTAATGTTGAAAGCTTACCATGGACCAGACACTATTTTAGATTATTTAAATTAGTTAAAATTTCACAACACTATGAGGTAGATAAACTATTATCCCCCACTGAAGATAAAGAATCTGAAGCACAGAGAAGCTTGATAACTTGCCCAAAATCACACAGCCAGTCAGTGGCAGACTTGGGATTCTAGTCCAGGCAATCAAGCTCCAGAGAGCTTAACTACTAATTCTACACTGCCCATATGCAGTGCTTATCAGGGACTAATCTGGGACTAGCTTTGAGATCACTGCCAGCTAATACAATTACAAACATAAAAAAGATAAAGTACTTAATCTTTTAAAAGAGCAATAGTAAACATTATAATGTATCCAGTAAGTCCTATCACACTGAATGTTTTGAGAGTGATGGAAGAATATTACCTGATTATCCAGAGTTCAATCCACAATCTGAATAAAGACTTAGTCATATCATAAAATGCACAGTAATCAATATGACTTGTGATTATAGCAATCCATTAAATTCTTATACAGTAAAAACATATCCAACACAATCTTTGTTAAGTTGAGCTTTAAAACTGACATGCACACAGAACTGTGAAACTTGATCTCTGCATTAGCAATCTTACTCACAAAAGTTTCTAACGTGCTGAGAGTACTAGGCATTCTTCAAACAGGTTACTTAAATGAAGTGTCATAATATACAAAGGCAATTAAAGAAAAATATCAAAATTATGGTTAGAATCTAAATCATTAGCTCTCCCCAGTATATTCTGATATTAAAGGTCAGAGAAATCCTCTATTTCTCTTTAAATTTAAAAACAAGAAGCTTTAGATCACCAGGTGAGAACCATTAATTTCGCGATTCTCTTATAAACTAGACTTTAGAAACTACAGTTTCTGTGTCATGTGTTAGACATGGAGGAGGAACTTTCTCTCTTCCAAAATATTACAAAAATTCAACATAATATGGCTCCTCACACCTTAAGATTATCTGCCACTAAAAAGGAGATCTGTCTACGAACTATGCTGCCTAAGAAAATCCTAAGGCAGACTACGATCGAGCATCATGTGACTCTTGTTACAACCATATTGTTGTACCTTATTTCTTTTCATGACCAAATAACAGATTTACCTTCTTTATCTTTTACTCCCATTGCCAAGCCCACAACCTTAGGCCCAGCCCCAAAAATCCGAAGTTTCTTCAGTTCCGTGTTTCTATTCACTTCTCCAGATTCTGACTAAAAAAAATAAACTCACATTAGTCTAATTATTGTGATTCATAAATTTATTTTCTTACCCAAGAAAAGTCTCAAGATCCAATTCAAAATGAAGGAAAATTTTATTTTAATTTTTCTCTCTAAATCCACTTGCTGCCTCATTGCTGAACAGTCACCAAAGCACTCTGCAACACCCAGATTCCTTTCCACAAAAGAAAATCTACCTTTCATAAAAGCATAGTTGTCAATTAGGTTCTGTCTAGAGACAGACACTACTGGTAATTACTGGTGTAACAGTGGTAATAACTCGATAGAAATGCCCACTTCTTACTTGCTAATGGACACCCATCTTTGATGAGGGCAATTATGCCCATCCTAGGAGAGGAATAATGACTGTCCTAGGTCAATCATGCCAATGCCATTTCTCTTTGTTGGCGATCACCTAGCTAAGAGTGGGAATGCTATCGTGTTCTAGCCAGTGAGACATAAGGAAGGTCTGCTGGAAACCTCTGGGAAAGATTTTCATCTTCTAATAAAAGAGAAAGCATCTCAAAGAGTAAGTCTTTTTGACCCAACTTCCTTCCCCACTGCTACAAGACTCAGTCTGATGGAAGCACAGCGCTGGACTCTACAGCAGCCACAATACAATTAACAGGAGATATATATATATCACCCAGACACTGAAGAAGGCCAGGCAGGAAGATGGAAAGAGCCAGGCCCTTGATGACAATGTGAAGTTGATATACGAATCCTAGAACTACTTATCTCTGAAAATCTAATGTGGAAAACGTGTCCGCATGTGAAAACTGTGTTGTCACTGTTTAAGCTACTGTCATCTGGCATTCCAGTACTTGAGGATGAGAGCATCGTAACAGACACCAGGGTCACATCTTGAATGTAAATAATCTCTGAATGCAGGATAATAACCAAAATTTACTTAAAATATACTTAGTCGATAAGAATAAAAATAAACCAGGATAAAATACAGACTACTTTATAAGTCTATGGCGACCTAACAGCAGACAGACACAGGCAGCCTGGACTACTAAAAGAGCATATTAAGAACCAAACCAACCAAAATGGCATTTCAAAATTTATCTTTAAACTTTGGTAGGCTGACTTGGTTATATTAACCTACACTCAGTCCAATGAAAAACATTAACACTACACATTCTTTACCACTGTTAAAGCAAAGTACACAGTAATAAAAGCTAACATAGTGATTACATAGTATGTGCCATATCAAAGTATTCTAGTCAATTAATCCTTACAACCACCTTTTCAGACAGACAATGAAGTCCCCCAAAGTGGAAATAATATAACAACATTCTCTGATCTTACTGGAATAAAGCTAGAAATAATATCACAAATCAAAAGGCCCTTCCACCTGGAATTTCTTCTCTATATATACATATATCACATACACCATATATCAGAATCTCTGGAACAAAGGAAAGAAGTAATCACAGGAAATTCTATAGTCTTAAACACAGCAATCAAAGCAAAAGAGAAGGAATAAATGAATTAACTTCCCAACTCAAAATGCTAAGAATACAATTACAACATAAACCAAAAGAACTTTGTGATGCTGGATTAGGACTAGAATTATCAGTATAAGCTGAAAATATAAAGTCACAATTTTTAAAAATTGATTTCCCAGCCCTGACCACCAAAAGGGGCTACAAGCAATGGTATCCCAGTAGGAACAAGCACAACTTGTGCTCAAATCTTGGCTTCTAAATACCATTTCCCACTAAAATGAACCAGGATTCCTTGGAGAAATGGCTAATTCCAGGTCTAAGTCACGGCAAGAAGACAATGGGATTCTTTGTGCTAGAAAGTAAGTGCTCAAAAGCTGATGGAGAGGGCTTCCCTGGTGGCGCAGTGGTTAAGAATCTGCCTGCCAATGCAGGGGACACTGGTTCGAGCCCTGGTCTGGGAAGATCCCACGTGCCGCGGAGCAACTAAGCCCGTGAGCCACAACTACTGAGCCTGCGCGTCTAGAGCCTATGCTCCTCAACGGGAGCGGCCATGGCAGTGAGAAGCCCACGCACTGCGATGAAGAGTGGCCCCCACTCGCCGCAACTAGAGAAAGCCTGCGCAACAAAGACCCAACACAGCCAAAAATAAATAAATTAATTAATTAATTAAAAAACAAAAAAAACTGATGGAGACTTGTCAAAGAACATATGAACCTCTCGAAGGGGCTCCCGTTAGCCAAATTTGGAACAATTTGAGTATCAAAAAGGAATAAAAAGTAGTAATAGGTTATAAGACATTTATCAAAAAACAGTCATGCTCTATAGTGAGACTAAAAAGGAGGAGGGTCACTCAAGGTTGGTTCCACAGGTATACACATTCATCAAAATTCATCAAACTGTACACCTAAGATATACACATTTTACTGTATGAAAAATAATCAAGCGTGGGAGAAGAGTTTTTTTAAAGAAAAATGCTAACTAATAAATGTAGAAGAAATGACAGAACCAGAAAATCACCTAGTTTGCAACCACCAACATAATTAACTGAGGCAAGGATTATCAATGAATGTTAAAACTATTGAGTAAAACAAGTTAATGGAATAATGGAAATATTGTTATTGAAAAATAATGGAAAGTTAATGGAAAACAAGTTATTCCCACAGTCTTATAGTTATAGTTTACTCTGATTACTTTTATTACAAGGAGAATAGTACATTATAATGAAGAAATGCTGGCTCAAACTTAGTGTCACCAAAAATGGGACATACTGGCATCCTAATGTATAAGTGTTAATTTAAGGGTCTGGTCATTCTTGATATAAACAAACTGCAATCTCAGCTTTCAAGGAACTCATTCTAGTGAGGTCACAGATGAAAATACAATTAAAGCAGAGTATATCAAGTGATGTGATAGAGATAGGAAAGGGAAGTAGGATAACTTTCTTAACTTCCATTTCTTGTTTGGGAGACTATTCGATGGCTGTGCTTGTCACTATCACCAAGCTAGAAAATATTTTAAAAAAAACAGATTTAGAAAAGGTGATAATGTTTGTGACATACTGAGTTTAGCTGTGTGTGGCCACCAAGGCATACATATACACACAAGATCCCTGGTGAACAGGGAAGAAGCACGGATGTCATGACTTACTTAGCAGTCCTGAGAGACAGGTAGTAACTGAAATCACAGGGTGGAATAGACAGCTGGGTAGAGTGAAGATAAGAAAGACTGAGAGCACTACATGAAGGGCAGAGAGAAGAGATAACAAAGATTACTGAGGAGTGGTCAGAGAGTGACGAGGGAAACGAGAAGAGCGGTGTCACAGAAGCCAAAGAAAAATCAAATTTCAAGAAATACAAACATGATCAGAGATGAAGTAGGTTAAGAAATGAAAAAGGGGCCTCAGCATCTGACAATTATTAACTCAGTGGTAACTTGAATAGTGTAGTTTCAAGGAAATTATTTAGCTCAAAGTCAGATTACAGGGTTTAAAAACTAAACAGATACTGAGGAAACTGAGAAAATATATGAGAAAATATAGATGATTTTTCAAGAAACTTCTCCATGAAAAGAGGCAAGGAGTAAGGAACTATCTAGGAAGAGGGCTTCTGTTTTTAAAGCCGGAAAGGATGGGAGTGGAAGGATTACCCTTGGACTCTGCCCAAGGCACACTCTGCCCACAGAGATAGGTAGAGATTAAGAATGAACACCAGATAGTTTCATGTATGGGGCAAGAGGCTGAAGTTCTACCAGAAAGCCTTTACTGTCTTTCTGAAATAGAAGAATAGGAATGAGGCAGACTGGCAATATTAATTAAGGACAAACTGCAAGCTGAAGAAATTCTTAATTGCAAATCCTCAAATGGTTCTAGTTTCTATCGAATATCAACCAATCTGACTATAGCAACAATTATTGCAATGGGTAAAAGCATTCTGTGTAGGCCCTATTCTTACATAATGAATGGCAATCATTATATAATCTGATGAAAGGCACTCAGAAATAAGAAGGACTTTTTTTTCATGGTTTCAGAAGGAACATCAAGAGATTTCATCACAAGCTGGCAACTGATTAAATGGGTCCACTTGGGGCAACTCTACAAAGTTGAGTCATCATGTCCAAGAGACTAGTCTTCAAGTATTTCAGGTCTTAAGACAGAATCTTCACTATATACCCAAACACGATCAGAACTCCTGAGATCAACCATGGTAATAAAAATCACTTAAAGACTAAACCAGAGCTTACTAATTTAAAATAGAGCTATTGGGACTTCCCTGGTGGCGCAGTGGTTAAGAATCCGCCTGCCAATGCAAGGGACATGGGTTCGATCCCTGGTCCGGGAAGATCCCACATGCCACAGAGCAACTAAGCCAGTGTGCCACCACTACTGAGCCTGCACTCTAGAGCCCGCGAGCCACAACTACTGAAACCTGCACACCCCAGAGCCCGCACGCTGCAACTACTGAAGCCCGCATGCTGTAGGGCCTGTGTGCTGCAACTACTGAAGCCCACGCACCTACAGCCCGTGCTCCGCAACAACAGAAGCCACCACAATGAGAAGCCCGCACACCACAACGAAGAGTAGCTCCCGCTCGCCGCAACTAGAGAAACCCTGCGCGCAGCAATGAAGACCCGATGCAGTCAAAAAAAATAATAAATTTAAAAATGTTAAAAAATAAAATAGAGCTATCACTTTCCAAAAATTTCCATTAAATTCACATGCCCCATTCAAGACACCTACCTTTCTGCTATCAGAGTACCTAAGAAGCTAAATTATTAATCAGGAGGTTATTTAGCAGCATAAACTCAGAACAAGGAAAGTAGACATGGCATGAAAGAGACATATCCCCTGAGCTACAGAAAAGCAAGATGAAGTATCATTAGCCTGCCTCTACAGTGACAGGACTCCTCACAACCCCAGATCCAGTATCTCTTGTTAATAGTGAACCCACTTTACATGTGAACCACTTCCATCCTTAAATGTGTTTAGGACCCAGGTAAGCTGCTACTCCAGTTCACCCACGTGTTAATTTAAACGGGCCATATCTCAAGAGTCCTAACGGCACCTCACTCTCCCCAGCCTACAGATTGTCTTTACCAAAAACCTTCAGAAACACAACTTCGAGGACCACAAAGAAATGGGAATAGGAAAAAGGTGGAGGGGAAGAGGGGCAGACAAAAAGAAATTAGGGCATTTTTCTTCCAATGTATTCATTAGGCTTTAAGATTATTCCAGGTCACAAGAACACTGTAGAAATTACACTGGAATGGTTCGGAGACTAAGAAACTTATCCACTGGTTTTTAAAGGAATGATGAGTAAAGATAAAACCACTCTTTCCTACTCGTCTCACTTATACTAACCATGAAAATAAAATATACTAGAATTCATCAGCATGTCTATGAAATTGGCCCTCCAGTATCCAGAGTCACTCTCTGAACCGCGACCCCTGTCAAAGCTGCTCAAAATTAACAAAGAACTCTCTAAATCAAATCAGACTGAAGTTTACAATCCCTTCCTCGTTCATCTCAAAGGTAAACAGAAACATGTCTCCGAGTTTTAAAGAACGACAGCACGTGAATGACCTCCCAGAGCCAAGTAAGTGTTCTGCACAGTCAACGCTCTAGAAATGCCTATCAAAAGCGGCCCATGGAAACCGATACCTGAGACTTGACACGCCTTGTTCTCTTCGGCAGAATGTTCACTCTTGTGCCCGGCTCTGGGGGAGTTTGGACATCAGTGCCAAGAACCTCAGGCTCCACTTTTTCCTTAAGATCTAAATTAGGCATTTGTACACCCTAAAGAATTGAGAGCACAGGAAGAGGGAAGATTCACTTATAAGAAATCAGACTTGAGAATAAGGAGAAAAATAATAAATTTCTAAAACATCCCTAAAACTACATGAAACCAGATGACCAAATCTCCCACCAAACTGATCTACAGATTCAAGACAATCCCTATCAAAATCCTAGCAGGCTTTTGTTGTAGAAATTGAGAAGTGGATCCCAAAATTTATGTGGAAATGCAAATTGTTTGGAAATTTTGAAAAAAGAACCCAGCTGGAGGACTTACACTACCAGATATCTAAATTTACTATAAAGCTATGGTACTCAAGACAGCATAGTATTGGTGTTAGGGTAAAACATACAGATCAAACAAAGAACAAAATAGACTAGAAATAAACCCACATATTTATAGTCAACTGATTCTCAACAAAGGTGCCAAGGTAAATCACCTTGGTAAGGTAAATGGGAGAAGGGTAGTCTTTTAAACAAATGGTGCTGGAACAATTGGATATTCCTATACCCCCTCCCCGCTGCCCCCAAAATGAACTTATACCTTTACCTCAGACTATACACAAAAAAACAACTCAAAATGGGTCACAGACCTAAACATAAAAGCTAAAACTATAAAAAAACAAACACCTTGGCCTTGGGTGAAGAAAAGATTTTCTTAGATATGATAACAGAATCACAATCCATAAAAAGGGAGAAAATCAACAGATTACTCTTCAAATAGACACCATTATAAAAATGAAAAGACAAACCACAAACTAAAGGAAAATATTTATAAAATCATACATCTGATAAAGGACTTATATCCAGACTATTTAGCAAAATCTTAAAACAAGTATAAAATGACTGACAACCCAATAAAAAAAAGATTTGAGCAGACAGTTCATCAAGGAAGATATACAAATGGCTAATATACACATGAAAAGATGCACAACACCATTAGTCATTAAGGAAATAAAATTAAAACCACAATGAGATACCACTACACACCCACTAGAATGGCTGTAAGCAAAAAAACTGACAATACCAAGTGTTGGCAAAGATGTGGAGAAACTGGAAGCCTCTACATTACTGGCGGGAATGTAAAATGGTTCAGCCACTTTGGAATACAGTTTGGCAGTTTCTTAAAAAGTTAAACATAAACTTACCGTATAACCCAGCAATTCCACTCCTAGGTATCTACCCAAGAGAAATGAAAACGTATGTCCACACAAAGACTAGTACATGAATATTCATAGCATTATTCATAACAGCCATAAACTGGAAACAACCCAAATGTCCGTAAGTGATAAATGAATAAACAAATGTGGTATATCCATACAATAGAATATTATTCAGCCATAAAGAGGAATGAAGTATGAATACTAAAACACAGATGAACCTTAAAAACATTAGGCTAGGGCTTCCCTGGTGGCGCAGTGGTTGAGAGTCCGCTTGCCGATGCAGGGGACGCGGGTTCGTGCCCTGGTCCGGGAGGATCCCACGTGCCGCAGAGCGGCTGGGCCCGGGAGCCATGGCAGCTAAGCCTGCGCGTCCGGAGCCTGTGCTCCGCAACGGGAGAGGCCACAACACACAACAGTGAGAGGCCCGCGTACCGCCAAAAAAAAAAAAAAAAAATTAGGCTAAGTGAAAAAAGCCATACATAAAATCATACTGTATGATTCCATGTATGTGAAATGTCTAGAAAAGGCAAAACTATAGAGCCAGAAAGCAGATCAGGAGTTGTCCAGGTTTGAGGGTAGAAGCAAGAACCAGCTATAAACAAACACAAAGGAGTTTTTGGGGCTGATGGAAGTGTTCTACAACTGGATGGTGATGATAGTTGCATAAATGTATAATTTACTAAAGCTTACTGACTGTGTACCTACAATGGGTGAATTCTGTAGTATGTAAATTATACCTCAATAAAGCTGTTTAAAAAAAAACACATGAAACCAAGTGGAGGAATTTTTTTTAAAGCGTAAGTCTTGCATAAGCTTACACATTTTAATAAGAAAACTTTCTTCATTCCCATTAGCCTTTATCTCGTTAAACCACCAAAAATAGCTGTGATTTTTAAACTACACCTTGCTCCCTCCAAATTTCAGTACCTGGCGAAATCATAGCCAACTGCTAACTTGTTATAGTAAACAATCTAAAGTTTATATATGGCAGAGTGGATTTATCTGCTCCTAAGAAAAGTGATGCATCTCACCATAAGGCTGACACCAGACTGGAAAAGCTCATATGGGTAGAGAATTCTTTCATAATGTGACTTCAAAAGAGACCCAGTTCCTTTTCCTGGCAGATATCCCAAGCGGCTACCCACTTTAGACCATTTCTTCTCTTTGGTGACCATCTCAAAACCACCTTTGCTGGCAACAATCTGAAAAGAAAGTAAAAATTATTTAGGGAAAGAGGTAGATTCATGTATTCTGACTCTACATCTTGTCTGCTAAATGGAAAAATTATTCTGGGCCTAGATTTTTAATTTCCTTTCAAGAAATATGTGACAAAACTGAAACTCATCAACATTTAAAGTATAGAAAAGAGACAACAATTCTTGGAAGTTTTAAACTCTATTGCTGGTCACTGTGCCTACCTTCAATGAACCAAGCATTCAAAAATATTTAATGAATTTATGCTTTGCACATTATGCACCTTGAGAAAGTTAAACACATATATGTACTCTATATCCACATGGAATTCAAAATATAAATAAAAATTAAAAACAGACCAAGTATAGACATGTGAATGTTATAATACAAAATGAATGTAAATCCCGATACTAGAAAATATAGCAACTTTACTTACAGAATTTAACAAAAATGTCAAACAAACAGTGGATTCAGAGGATATTTTGAAAAAGAGACTATAATTTTTCAAAAAGATAAAAGTTTTACACAGAAGATTATAAAGAAATGATGGGGAAAAATAAATTCCGGAGATGTACTAGAACACAACACAGAATGTATTAAGGTAGGAAGTAATGGGATAAATTGGCCAATTTTTGCTGAATGCTCACATCAAACCAGCCACAGTATAGAACAGACATGTACCAAGGCCCCCATCTTCCAGAAGCTGATATGTACATCTCTCACACTCTAAAATATAGGCAGTTTTCAGTTTCACTGATGACAGAATAAAGACTGTGATGAAGTTATATGAATTCAAAAAAATTTTCCTCTTTGAGTGTACACTACTGTATTCTACTATATCAGAAAGTTCAGAGAAAAATTAAACAGAATTACCATATGATCCAGCAATTCCACCTCTAGGGAGATAGCCAAAAGAACTGAAAGCAGGGATTCAAACAGTACTTGCATACCAGTGTTCACAGGAGCATTATTCACAAGAGCCAAAAGGTAGAAACAACCCAAATATCCATCAAGAGATGAACGGATAAAAAAAATGTGGTAAAGGCATACGTGGAATATTATTCAGCCTTAAAAAGGAATGAAACTCTGATACATGTGACAACATGGATGAACCTGAAAACATGCTAAGTGAAATAACACAAACACAAAAAGATGAATATTGTATGATCCCATTTAAATGAGATAACCTAGCATAAGCAAATTCGTAGAAAGTATGATAAAGGTTTTACCAGGTGCTACAGGGAGGGGAAAGTTCTGGAAATGGGCAGTAGTGATGGTTGTACGACACTCTGAAAATACCTAAGGCCATAAGATTACACACTGAAAAGCAGTAAACAGTTATGTATGTTTCACCACAATTTCTTTTTAAAGGCTAAGAGCATGGACTCCAGAGCCAGATTACCAGAGTTCAAATCCCAGCTCTGCTTACTCAATAGCTGTATGACCTTGGGTAAGTTACACAATTTGCATCTCAGATTCCTCACCATTAAAAGAGTAATAATAACAGTATCTATTCCTTATTATGAGGCTGCTGTGAAGACAAATGAAATAAAACATGAAAAGCACCAGGACAGGGACTTCCCTGGTGGTCCAGTGGGTAAGACTCCACGCTCCCAATGCAGGGGGCCCAGGTTTGATTCCTGGTCAGGGAACTCGATCCCACATGCATGCCGCAACTAAGAGTTCGCACGCCGCGACAAAGATCCCGTGTGTGGCAACTAAGACACAGCGCAGCCAAAATGAATGAATGAATGGATGGCACCGGGACACAGTAAGCACTGTATCAATGTTGGCTATATTATAAATATCTGTGTGGGGGGCAAGTTGGGGGTGGGGGGGAGCATATACATGCTATAAATAAGTAAAGGACACATTTTCTACTCTTGTGCTTAGGATTTTATTATAGCAAAGATGAAACTATAGCCAAAGCAAAATTCTCCTCTAGTGAAGTATCTGAAAGCTTGATAGAAACACAGAAGTTCATGTGCACAAGAGTGGAACCCATCTTCAATTCTTTAGCTTTTCTTATTACATCTTCAAAGAAGCTCCCTCTGTTAATGAGAGCCAACCAGGGAAAAATCATGTAGAGAAAAATATTTATTTTTCAAATTTTGTAGTGTAGAGGAAGACACATTAAGGGTGGTTTGGAGAGAGGGCTGTCTGGAAGCAAATGGATGAGTGAGAATGCCTTTCATTCATAGCTTCCCAGGGTTTCTACTCTGTCAGCTACTGTTCTAGGTGCTGGAAATACAGCTATGAATAAAATAAAGATCTTTGCCCTGTTGAAGCTTACATCCTAGTGGAAGACTAAACATAACATGTCAATTGTGAAGTGACAAGTGCTGTGAAAATAATTTAAAAGAGTAGTTTAAAATCCTCCCAAGTAGGAGAATGAGGGTAAATTGAAGCATCAAACAGTCACAAAAAGCCTCATTATAAAGGTGAAACTTGAGCAAAGACTTGAAGGAGGTGAAGCAGTTACCCAAGCAGATATACAGGGCAGGGGACAGCCAGAGTAAAGGCCCACATGAGAAGCCTGCCTAGCATGCTGAGAAGCAAGAAGGAAATCACTGCGGCTGAAGCAAGTGGGGAGAAGCAGTAAAAGTCTAAGAGAGGAAACAGAAGCCCTCTCAGTAATCTGTATTTCCCAACACAGTTACCACCATTACATAATAATCTGCTTCCGTCAGTAATGATATAGCTGCACGGATCCAGTCATGCTTCCCACCCAGCTCTGACCATTTCTGGCACACAGCTGTGACAATGACAGCACCATAATCGGGGATGGCCAAGAGTAAGACAAAACTAACAAAGATATCAAAGCCATGACTTTGGCTTCATGTTTAACTACTCTATAACAATCTAACCGGGCCTAATACTATAAAAACACACAAAACCTTAATACTTGCTTTTCTTCAGCTGAGAGATTCAAGGATTACCATGCATAATTTCAAAATATAAACCATTTATTCCAAACATTTGCCATGCACTATATCACACCACTGTCATTAGAAAAACATCACATGACCCATGCCCTATAAAGAAATACATGGCATGCACTTAAACTGAACACAATGAAGACAACCCCTTAATTAAAACTTAACAAAAGAGTAATGCCACTCAAGGCCAAAATTTCAGTCCAATGAAAAACTAAGTCCAGTTAGCAAGAGACAATTTTAACAGACAAAAAACAGCAGCAGTCTTCTACTTAAAAGCTCCCTCTCAAAGCTCCACTAAGGGGCTTCCCTGGTGGCGCAGTGGTTGCGCGTCCGCCTGCCGATGCAGGGGAACCGGGTTCCCGCCCCGGTCTGGGAGGATCCCACATGCCGTGGGGCGGCTGGGCCCGTGAGCCATGGCCGCTGGGCCTGCGCGTCCGGAGCCTGTGCTCCGCAACGGGAGAGGCCGCAGCAGAGGGAGGCCCGCATACCACAAAAAAAAAAAAAAAAAAAAAAAAAAGCTCCACTAAAATGGAAGGGACAAAAAGGCATACTCCCAAGAGGACAAAAAGACCAAGAGAAAAGCCGATGTAGGAATGATAATCTAGCAAGCAAAAACAAAAAACAGACAAAAAAGCCCCAAGCACTTGCAACAGAAGAAAACTTAACAGAAGCTTTCGCAACATAGAACCTGGAAAGGCTTCAGAAATGGAAGCAGCAGTACCTTTAAAGTTAAATTTAAAAAGAACAGTGTTGACTGAAAACCTGTATAAAAGCAATCAGACCTCCCCCAGTCAGCACGCCAGGCAACCATCCCTCTCCAACAACAGCAGAAGACTGGAGATTTACTCTCAGGAGAGTCTGAAAAGAAGGGACTCTTAACCTAAGAAAGAAACAGGTAAGTAAAGTAGAGGATCCGTCTAACAGTCTCACATCCAACCAATAAGAGTTCAAAAAGAGAGAAAAAGTAAGTGGAACAAACTGTCAAAGAATTAACACAAGAAAAGTTAAAAGAACTCAAAGAGGTGAGTTCAGATTAAAAACGTCATCAAGTGCAATAAACATATTCAATGAAAATTATTAACACATACCAGCACATATGCACTGTGAAATCTCAAAACACTGGGAATAAAGATTAGACCCTGTGTCTTCAAGAAAAAGTCACAAGAATTAATATAGCATCATTCTTCTCAACAGCAACACTGGAAGCTTTCAAAATACAATTCTAAAGTAAAATGATTTGCAATCTAGACTTCTAAACCCACCACACTACCAATAAAGTTTAAGAGTAGAACCCTTTTAGACAAGCAAAAAATTTACATTCCATTTACCTTCTTGCTCATCAAACTAGCAGAAGAAATGTTTTACTAAAATAGGAATAAACCAAGTAATAGGAAGACTTAAAACAAGGAGGAAAACAAAGGGAATTCCCAGAATGATAATAGTGACAGAAGTTCCAAGCCGAGAGCTGACCTTAAAAAAAAAAAAAACTAGTCTGGACTGGAGCAGGAAAGAGAACTCCAGAGGAAGGGATCCAAGAAGGAAATGAAACTGGCAGATTTTCTGATGGGTGAAAGCATACTGAGAGATTTATACTTCTGGAAAATCTGAAAATAAATTTTTAATAGTCACAAAGAAAACTTACAAACTGAAAAAAGCCAAGGGGACTATTAACTCCAAGGAAAATAAAAACTGGTAACATAATTATAGCACACTATTAACATGAGACATAATCATAGCACACCATTAGGCACAGGTACAAATAAATTTGTATTTACACAGTCACAGCAATAATTTCTGATTAATAAAAAATTGACCTAACTACACTATAAGGGAATAGAGGACCTGAAGTACATAGAATTTAATTTTTATACCCATTGCCAATCTCTAATAGGAGGCAATCAGTACGTATATGATATTTAACACTTAAAAATGAATAAACAGCATAATGAGCATTTTTTTTTAGAAATATGGAGATCAAAATCAAACAGCTATAAGAACTGAAAGTGATTAGCTCTAAGGAGTAGTAAAGGGAGTGGAGAGATGAAGAAGGGGAATGCTGGTTTTTATTTTAAGGTTTATTTTTTTAAATGTATTACTTTGACAAAAATTTCTTTTAAAAATGTCTAGAATAAATGTTCCTTGCTGCACTGATAATAAACAGTAATTGTTAATGCAGAATTCCACTAAATTACAGACATTCCAAGTAACACTTTTTACTATCAAAAATAATAACCAGGGAGAAAGACAAAGTGACTTAATCAAAACAGGAAACAATCACATTGATAATTTAATGACTCAGGAGATTGAAAATCTGCTTCCCGTTAAAAAGTAGTGGAAATCAAAGTGTGTCAAAATCGCGTCTAAAATAACAAATTCAAGACATGCTCATCAGCTGTGAGCCAAAAATAATGTTTTTTTCAAAGTAAAGGGCATACCTAACAACCTAAACATATCAGAACTCTCAGTATTTTGTGCAGTTTTCAGCCTGAGCCTCTTGCTAGAAAGTAAAATGTCCCTAAGCCATTCACCAGTGATGGGGGGCAAAACAGCAGTCCCCTTAGGGGAGACGTACTGACTGGGAGGGAGAGGAAGGAGCCCACGAGAGTGCTGTAAACGCTCGGCGGTGCTTACAGAAGTGTACACAGCAGCAAGATCTACCCAGCAGGACATTTAAGACTTGTGCATCCCAATCTACTTTAAGCCTCAGGTAAAGAAAAAAGTTCATGCGGTGAGAAGCAGCAATCTCACTATGACATTCAGGGAACAAAAGTATTATAAAGTATAAACAAAATAACCCCAAATCAAAATGTCTGCCTTTCAGCTTTAAATCTCAGATTTATAAGCATTCTCAAGGTTAGGGGAAAGAGACGTCATGTCCATGGGCGCTTAAAGACGAGCCTCCCATAAACCCCAGGACAAGCAAACTTAACCTCTAATCACAATACATTTGCTGATCAATATATACTTTATACGCAGTAGTCCCTCTCAGCACAAAAAGGAATTGGGTTTCTCAAAATGGAGTTAAACAGTCCAGACGGCAAATGTTACACAGAGTTATAAACAACTAGGTATTCAGATTAGGTCACTTCTAAAGCCTCTTCCTGATTTTGAAATGCTGTAACTCTGTAAAACCAAGAATGCAATCTACCTTCAGTATAACCTAATGTTTACCTCTTAATTGGGAAATTGATGATACCGGAACAGCTTCAATCTAATAGAGTGTCTGCTTATATATTTATTCTATCAAATTCCCTAGGAATAAGGTACATGGCATGAGTTTTGGTTGAAGATTACCACAACACTATTGATATTAATAATTAAATAATTTTTGAAAATGTTTTTGTATTTTATTTAAGCTGCATAAATCAAACCAAACATATTCAGAACCTTAAACAGCATCACATAATAAAAGTTAGTAGGGCTTCCCTGGTGGTGCAGTGGTTAAGAATCCACCTGCCCATGCAGGGGACACGGGTTGGAGCCCTGGTCCGGGAAGATCCCACATGCCGCGGAGCAACTAAGCCCGCATGCCACAACTACCGAGCCTGCACTCTAGAGCCTGCGAGCTACAACTACTGAAGCCCGTGCGTCTAGAGCCCGTGCTCCACAAGAGAAGCCACCGCAATGAGGAGCCCGTGCACCACAACGAAGAGTAGGCCCTGCTCGCAGCAACTAGAGAAAGCCCGCACACAGCAGTGAAGACCCAATGCAGCCAAAAAAAAAAAAAAAAAAAAAAAAAAGTTAGGTAAGTTTTCACTGAATAGAAATGTCAAAAAAGAGAATTCTCAAAGCAAATTTTTTATCTTAATGGTTTCCTACAAGACAAAAACCTAACCCTCAAATTCACTATAATTTGCCCGTTGGTATGATAGTTTTTTTATACAACTGCATGAGATGATTTTCACACAGTCCTTAATTACTGATATCATTACCTTACTGATAAAAGAAGCCTAGCACTGCTATTTTAGCAAAAGACCACACTTTCCAAAATGCTTAGTACTACATAAAAGAAAAATTCTAGAGAATTCTGACCTGACATTAATTTTTAAATGTATCATAAAAAATAATTTAAATATAATTATTCTAGCTTTTTTTTCCTTGAAAGTGGAAGCTTCCTAAAGTGAGAATAAATTTTTACTTCAAAACAGCCTATCAATCATAGCATAGGAAAGGCCACAAAAATACGTTGTTTTGGGACATCCCTGGTAGCACAGTGGTTAAGAATCTGCCTGCCAATGCAAGGTACACGGGTTCGAGCCCTGGTCCGGGAAGATCCCACATGCCGCGGAGCAACTAAGCCTGTGTGCCACAACTACTGAGCCTGCGCTCTAGAGCCCGTGCACCACAACTACTGAGCCTGCGCACCACAACTTCTGAAGCCTGCGCTCTAGAGCTCACAAGCCACAGCTACTGAGCCCGCAAGCTACAACTACTGAAGCCCGCGCCTAGAGCCCATGCTCTGCAACAAGAGAAGCCATCGCAATGAGAAGCCCGTGCACCACAATGAAGAGTAGCCCCCGCTTGCCGCAACTAGAGAAAGCCCACGAGCAGCAACGAAGACCCAACGCTGCCATAAATAAATAAATACGTACATAATACATAAAAAATAAATTGTTTTGCAAAATTCCTCAGATAATCAAGCTATCTTCATTCACAAGTCTGAGCAGTCATAGATTTTTCTTATTGTATTAACAAAATATGTTGTCAAGGTAATCGTTACAAACCCTGTTGCAAGTCAGTCAGTTTTTTTCACATTAGGGAACGTAACATTACAAAGTTAACATTCACCCTACTGGATAATGCTGCCCTCAGTTAACCACTAACACTATTTACAGGTATTAATACAACTAGTAAGTACCACACATGAGAATGCTGAGTGACATTAATCTCTTTAATATACCAAATTTTCAATTAAGAAGCAGAAAAAAAGCTGACAAGCTCAATATAGGACATTCTTCATTTCATACAAAGTAATATTAGGAGGTTTGTGTCATTTCTTTTGCATACTGTGTAAACAGAACCTACTTATCTGAGTAGTTATTAAATATTAATCTCATAACAAACTAAAAATAGATTTTAAAAATAACGGAAATCTATCATTTCCATTTACTCATACTTGCATTTCATTGTCAAACAAATCCTACATAGGAAGCGATGTTTTCCATCAAGTATATCTGAAATTCCTAATTTCATAAATTCACTAGCCCCTGTTCAATTTCTTAACAAAGTACAAGCCTCACCTTGCTCAAAGCATAGAGATCCAGAATTTTTCTCTCCACCACAGGGATCTTGAGGGTAGACCCCTGAAGCTCCCAAAATTTTGCTAGTTGATCCAAGAAGTCCAATCTCACTCTGGTCATTGCCTAAGATTATTAAAATATAGAAATGAAAGATAGGAATTAAGTTGTGGTGAAAGTAAATGAGTTTTACTTAACAAAGGTACTCAATTCTTTAAAGAAATTCAGACTTCTCATCACTACTTAGTTCAACCTTGTACGTCAATAAAAAAGCAAAATACTTCTATTAAACTTTACTAAGACAAAAAGTTACTCTAATATATGTGAAAAGTTCTCATATTATCAGCCAAAGCAATTTTTTGTAAAAGTTAACTTTAAGCTAATCAGAAAATTTAGTAAATCGAATGATTTTTTCTAAGCATTTTCTAAGCATTCTAAACCTGTCATTTCATCTAGAGATTATATGCATACTTCAAGTACACCAACTCTCCACCTCACTGATATTAAGATTAAGATCTCCATCAAGTATCTTATAAGAGACTACAGGAAAAAAAAAAGGTATTAAAATCTCAAAAAATAAATGTTTTAGGAGCATCAAGGAAAAAAAACAAACTCAGCAAGACACATTAAGCCCTGTCTAAGATTTCTCTTTTGTACTCTGGAAGTTTTTTTTACCACATTGAAGAATCTTCTGAAAATCTCAGAAACAGGAAGAACAACTATCTAAACAGATTTCAACTTAGAAATTTAAGAGACATTCAAAATGTTTAAAGGGAGATCTTAATAAATCAGATTACGAGTCCTAGAAAAGTTCTGTTAGAGCAAAAAAACAAACAAACATACAAAAAACACCTTTGAAAACTAGTTTTTTTTTTTCTTTTGGTGCCAAAACCCGGGAACGAACGAAAACTAGGTTTTTTTTATAGAAGAATTTTTAAAACTATTTTCCAAAGACTACAAGATACAGAATCTTCCAACATTAACAAAAGAAAAATTTATTAGAATAATTAGCACTGAAGAAAGTAGAATTTAAGAATTCCAGTTCTCTAAAGCTAAACACTGGATATTTCCACCATGAAAAACATGGCTAGAGATAGTGTCCCACAATCCCAGTTAAGCAGAAAAAACTAATAACTACTATAAATAATTTTTTAAATCAGAAACTTCCTTCCATTCAGCCCCAATTAACATTAATTTTGAGCCCTGGTACATGAGCTTCTTAAAGTTCTCTACCTGGAATCCTGATATAAAGAATAGATCAGGGGCTTCCCTGGTGGCGCAGTGGTTGCGCGTCCGCCTGCCAATGCGGGGGACACGGGTTCGCGCCCGGGTCTGGGAGGATCCCACATGCCGCGGAGCGGCTGGGCCCATGAGCCATGGCCGCTGAGCCTGAGCGTCCGGAGCCTGTGCTCCGCCACGGGAGAGGCCACAGCAGAGAGAGGTCCGCGTACCGCAAAAAAAAAAAAAAAAAAAAAAAAAAAGAATAGATCAGGAGACAGAAATGGTGATGTAAGAACACTCACCTCAAGTTCATTCAGACGCTGGACTCTGGGAGTAAAACGGAAGCTTTTTACTTCACATGCAAATGGAGGCTGCCAATCCTAAATAGAAAAAATTTCTTCACCATATTGGTTAATAAGCAAGGAATGCACTATTCATTCCCTTAATTTAAGGGGTGAGTTGCCACAAATCATTATGACAACAGATCAACTTACAAGTTTTCGTTAGTTAGAGACTCAAAGAATAATATTTTTTAGATAAAATAATTTATTATTACTTATCTCTAACATTCTAATACTAAACTTATTTTATCAATTTTCTCCTCAAATCTCACAGTCCCATTATTTATATCTGACAATTACGCTTTCCCCAATTACTCAAGTGGAATGCAATAAGCTCATCTCAATACAGCATCTAGTAAACATCCAAGTTTATCAAAATAAAAAGAAAATAGAATTTCAAAGAAACAAAAAAAGGTAAAATTAAAGGCCAAAAGGTAATGTTTTAAAAGTACTTATGTAATTGGACAATGTGTTTTTCATTCACGTGGAATGTGACACAGCACTTTAAAGTCTATGTTACATAAATGTTTTGTTCAAAGCCCAGCTTCTGGGCACCCAAATTTTTTTTTTAATATTAAAATTTTAAAAAAAATTAGCAAACCCACAGAACAAGGACAATTTCCAGATTGGAGATGTGGTATAACTGAAATGAGACAGCACATTTCAAGTAGAGTTCCAGAGACCATAGTTTGATTTAGCCTAAACAGTAATCTATTTAAAAATGTGAAAAGTAGTAAAAAAATTTTACCTTACCTTGGAAACTAAAGAAATCCACCAATATTGAAATTAAATTCTGCTTGTAAACATTTATTTTCAATAATAATATTGTGACGCAAAGAGAAGATATATTATTTCAACCTCTTGTAAGTAACAAAAAGCTATACAAATATATATATTTTTTAACTATAAGGAACCTTGAATGTAATTTCTAATTCTTTAAAGCAATAGAATAAATGAAAATATAGTTTAGGAAAAGCCTCAGTGCTTAAGGTTTTGTCAATATCAGGTAATCTTGATAGAAAAAGAATTAAGTGAAAATAAATTTTTCATAAAAGAGTTAAGTGAACTTTGGGGAGGATGCCAATACACGTACCACCACTCATCACAGCAATTATTTGTTAACCCTTTGCTTGCAACTGATAGTCCATAATCTTAATCAAACTCATTCAGCATAAGGGAAGTAGCTTGCCTGAGTTTTAGAAACAAATAGATTGATCTAGATTCATAATCTACTTTGCCATTGCCCAAGATCACACATCTGATAAGTTACTTAACTTATCCAGACTTGTCTCATCTGTAAAACGACCTTATATACCTACTGAGGCTTCAAAGAATATTAAGTGAAAAAATCTGTAAATGCTACACATTAGCTGCTCCTCCTCCTCCCTCCATCTAAGCTCTTTTTATTCACTGTGGTAGTCTGCACACTTCTGTGGTAGTTTGTGGTGACAGCTGAAGCTTTTTAAAATGCAACAAGGTGTAAAAGGACCGTATTTTATTTTATTACTAGTAGACAAAACATACAGCAAGATATCCCTTCAAGGAGCACTAAGGCATGGTTCACAGACTTTAATGTTCACTAAGAATCAAGAGAGTACTTGCTAGAAAAGCAGTTTCTAGAACTTCCATATCCCGAAACTGATTCCAGTCTGGGAACGAGGCCTAGGGACCTGCATCTTCACAAGCATCCGGTCGACCCTAGCGCAGGTGGACCAGGAATATCATTTGGAAAGCACTGGACCTCACGGGTAGAGAAAAAAACCTTTTGACCTTGAGCAAATCCTCAACCTCTTGGGGCACTAATCCCCGCACAACAAAGAGCAGTTACCAGTTTTCCTCACCGTAAAGACTGAGGATCATAACTAACCTAGAGGCAAACCCAGTTATGTGCAATAACTGCGATTCTTACGTTTTTAAGATTTCAACGTTTTCTTCCACCTCCATTATTGACAAATTTTTCTAAACCTCTAAATGTTTAAAATAATTGCTGCTTACGTTTTTAAGATTTCAACGTTTTCTTCCACCTCCATTATTGACAAATTTTTTCTAAACCTCTAAATGTTTAAAATAATTGCTGCTTTTTCCTTCTCCTCCCCCGGGAAGACTTTTTTTCACTGCAGCAGTAATCAGTCTGGGATGCTTGTTTGGTGATACCACCCCAAGGGACAACTAGAGCTCAGATTACCATTTAAGAAACCTTAGCCCTGAGATGAGGCCTGCAGATACTTAATAAATCAAGCGTCAGCAGGGCTAGGATAAAGCAAGAGCCGACGGAACGGCAGTTTTTCCTATCGCACTGTAACGAGGATTATACGCGAGGGTAGGGCTGTCGCGTCACGATACTTCAGTCACCTTACGGCCAACGAAAGGCCGAAAGCCTTTGTTACCCGTGCCCACAAACCAAGAGGGGAAGAAAAGTATCAGTTCCCAAGCTCTTGGCGGATAGGCCCCCGGGACACGACTCTCTCGCGTCCAGACGTGCCTACATACGACCCCAAAAAAACCAAAGCGGAAACACGCAGAAACTTAAAGTCCAGGTGTCGAGAGACCAGGGCGAGCGAACGCGAAAGGGCAGCGGACCGGGAAGTCGAGCTAAGCCGATCAGACTCCAGTACCTTGGGCGGTCGGATTTTACAGATGCCGGTTTTCTCCGCCAGGGGCCGGATGCGGCCGATGAAGCTGAGCGGGTCCGTGAACTCCTCCCAGCTGGGCTCAAAGACCGGGCACTCCGGGGGCGGCACGAACTCCGCCGCGTAGCCCCCCGGCCCCACGGCCGCCATGGTGGCACCGGGGGCCCACGGGGAGAAGGGCTGGCTGGGGCCCGGCGTTCGCGCTCACGTCCCCTGACAGGGGCCGAAGCTCATCTTCTCAGGCGAGACCCGCTGAACACACGAACCCCAAAACCGCTTCCTCCTGCGTTTGTTATTGTTTCCTTCGGGGCTTTTCCTCTCGGGTCGGGGCTCACCGGAAGTCAGCGTGCGACCAAATCCCTCCGCCACCAGAAACAGGATCCCTCCGCAGCGACGTGTCGCCCCGCTGCGCGACCTTCCTTCTCCCTCCCTCTCCCGGCAACGCAGGTCGCTCCTTGGCTCCTCGTGCGCCCAAGTTCCGCGCTGCCGACGACTCCCGGCTGCACAGCCCGGCGACCCCGCCGCCCCTCCTACTGGGCGGTGGGGGAAGCAGCTGGACCAAGCAGGGCGCTCTTCCGGCGCGGAGGATGCGTAATGCGCCGGGGGCAGAGGTTCTACTTCCGGCGAGCGGAGCCCGGTCCCCCTTTGTATACAGATGGACCGGAACACAAACCACCGGACCTCGCAGGGCTGCCTGTTTCAAGCTCCGTGTCTGTTTCCAGATAACTACCTTTTCCGGCATCTCTCTTTTTTTTAGTCCTTTCACTGTTAGTGTCCCTTTCGAATAATCTCGTTCGGCCACTTTAATCCGCCCCATCTCCATAGCAACAAGTTCGGGTTCAGCCCACCCGCCCGAATCTCCCCTTGGGCCGGCCTTCGCCACCGTCCGGGAATTGATTTCGTCCTCAGAGAAGCAAGGGCTGTTGACCTCGCTTTTCCAAGCGTTGAAGCCTTTCTCAGTTTTCTGTAACAGCCACGGCAGCTGTTCTGGCCCTGCTTGTCAAACATCTCTGTGCCGGCGGGCATAGACGCTTCCAACAAGTTGCTGAGAGTGACGCAGAAAGTACGAAAGAAGAAACCGTGAAACGGTAGTTCTTGTATTATCTATTGGAAGGAAGACTTACTTCCCAGGGCTTGATCTCATGCTCCCTGTTCAATCTCAGCTTCCCCCAGGACCTAAGTTGCCAGCTATGGCTAATGACTGCCGAATCTGTACTTGCAGCCTGGACTCCGCTCCTGAGTTACAAGCCAGTACATCTAGCTACCTACTGGACAACTCCACTTTGGTAAACTCAAATGTGCCTTGAACTCATAGTTTCCCACTGTTTTTTCAGTGTTTCCAGTTTCCACGGATGACTTCATTCATCTATTCAGTTGCCTGATCCAGAAATCCAGAAATAATCCTTAACTCTTGCTCTCTCACTACCCACATACAACCCTGTGTCAAGTCTGGAGATTCTATCACCTAAAAACCTTAAATCCACCCATGTCTCCATCCAAATTATCACGATCCTAATTTAAGTTCACTCTCCCCTGGACTGTGATAACAGCTCATTTCTTGCCCCCTGTCAAATCTCTTTCCACTCGTTTATCAGGTTGCTTGGTCTAAAGTCCAGAATTCACCTCGTCACTTTTTATCTCCAAACTCAACTCCAGGGACTTCCCTGGCGGTCCCGTGGTTAAGACTCCGTGCTCCCAATGCAGGGGGCATGGGTTTGATCCCTGGTCAGGGAACTAAGATCCCTGCAAGCCACATGGCAGGGCCAAAAACAAACCAAAACAAAAAAAACCAAACTCGACAACTCCAAACTCCTTTATTGTTTGCTGTCTTACCCCCAAGCTTCCTCTCTTATGCTTCTCCATGTAATACACAGAAACTTCTGTGGTGACTTCAATGCACCATGCTTTCTCACCTCTGAGCCTTCACGGATAATGCTTCCCCACCCCCACAGTTTCCTATATTCCTTTTCTGACTAAATTCCTACTCATTCTTTATCAGATGAAGTTTGAAGGCAGTTTGCAGGAGAATTCCATCTTGCTTGAGGAGGCTGGCTTTTCGTTCTAGTCAAGCCTTCAGCTGATTGGATGAGGCCCTCCCACATTATGGAGGGCAGTCTGCTGTACTTAAAAGTTCATTGATTAGATGTTAATCTCGTCCAAAAAAACACCCTCCGAGTTAACACATCACACACGTTAACATAAATATATTTGATAAGTAATATTTTCCAAAAGAAATTTAGTGAAAAGAGTGGCATTGATTTACAGTTTTTGAAATTTAAAAAAAGATATTTAGCTTAGTGGCATCCAGCTAGATTCTCATATCTATTTCTGCCCTCAATCTGTTGTGATATGTTGTTTGGGTTAAAATATATGAAGAAAATCCAACATCACACAGATGTGAATGGAAAAGGGACAAGTATTTTTTTAAATGTTAGCCTTTTCAAATCATTGTAATTTCTCTGAGGCTAGCAATGTGGAATCTAAAATTTTATCAATGAACTTTTTGTACTCTATTAAAATGGTAGTCAACATTTGTCCTTGAATGGACTTTTTACCCAGTCATTTTGTAACATCATGCATTGATCATTTCAAAAATGTTGGTTCACTGAGTTATACAGATCTTCCAAATGTTGATGCATATCATATATTATTTTTTAAATCACAAAAATATTACCATTGATCTTACCAGAAAATTGGGAAGCTGTCAAACTCATACTGACAAACAAGTTTTCCAAAATTACAATTTTCACTTGAAAAGCTCAAATATTCATTATCAACAAATACCATCCGTTGTTTCCACTAAAGAGATGGCCTCACATTGTTCATCTTCAAGAAAATGTCTGTCAAAAACGTAGATCTGAATAACTATAGTTTGTCTATTAGGCCTTCTGGTGTTCCATGGAAAAAATGGCTAGTTTAGCTTGTAAGTGTTTTCCCTTGAGCAAACACTCCCACTTCTGTGTGCAGAAGTACACCATGTGTACTTGCAATTTCATCACAGACTATTAAAAAGGACATGTATTAAAGAGTCAAGGTTTACTAAAATGAATCATTTTTACTGCTTCATCTGGTATTCTTAAGTAAAACTGGCTTTTTTTAAACTATGAGTGCATGTGATGAAGACCACTTCTACACTGTGTTGGTGCCACTGTGATGTGTGTGTGCTACAGGACCAGCAATTTCACCCACCATTGCATTTGCACCATTGGGGCAAATATCATTGGTGAAAAAGGAAAATAGCATCTTAGTATTAGTAAGAAAATACTTTTGACTGCAAGACCTTCAGAAAGTATCTCAGGGCCAAAGGGGTCTGGGGACAAATAGGAGTCTGTAGACCACACTTTGAGAGCTACTGGTTTATCCTATAATTTAGCATAATAAAGGAGAAAGGACTGGAAAACACCTGCTTTAAAAAGAGGAAAGAGGGACTTCCCTGGTGGCACAGTGGTTAAGAATCCGCCTGCCAAGGCAGGGGACATGGGTTTGAGCCCCGGTCCCGGAAGATCCCACATGCCGTGGAGCAGCTAAGCCCATGCGCCACAACTACTGAGCCGGCGCTCTAGAGCCCACAAGCTACAACTACTGAGCCTGTGTGCCACAACTACTGAAGCCCGCATGCCTAGAGCCTGTGCTCCGCAACAGTTGAAGCCACCACAATGAGAAGACCGCGCACCACAACGAAGAGCAGCCCTGCTCGCCACAACTAGAGAAAGCCCACGCGCAGCAACGAAGACTCAACGCAGCCAATAAATAAATAAATAATTTTTTTTTAAAAAGAGGAAAGAAAAGTAAATAACCTATTAGAGCAACAGTCTCAACAACAGATCTTTGCTTCTTAAATATTTAAACATTTAAGTTTTTACACTGTATATGTCACTAGGTTCTTCTAAAATGCAATAAAATGGGTTCTCTGACATACTTTAACAAGAAATCAACTGTAATGAACAAACCCTTAAATTCATTTAGGCCAAAATAATGACAGTTCATTCTGTATCTGGTGGTCTGTGAATTCAATTATGTTCAATTCAATAAACATTTCTATTAATATTTGGTTCCCACCCAATGCTATGTTTGATCACTTTACTCCAGTGCTTCTTTTTTTTTTTTTTTTTTCCCGGTACGCGGGCCTCTCACTGCTGTGGCCTCTCCCGTTGCGGAGCACAGGCTCCGGACGCGCAGGCTCGGCGGCCATGGCTCACGGGCCCAGCCGCTCCGCGGCACGTGGGACCCTCCCGGACCGGGGCACGAACCCGCATCCCCTGCATCGGCAGGCGGACTCTCAACCACTTGCGCCACCAGGGAAGCCCTACTCCAGTGCTTCTTAACGTGTGTCAGAATGGAGTTTGGGGAAGGCATGTATATGGACCTAGCAAAACCAGACTTAGTATTTAGAAAAGAGACAAAAATTGTTAATTTGTACTACAAAGTAGAGAAAGTAAAAGCCAAAAGAGTCGATTAATAGGAATACATATACTATATACTTAAGACACATTTTTAAGTGGGGTTTGGGAAGACAGACTCCAAGTACTTCATAAGGGACAAATCAGAATAGGAGGGAGAAATTCAACAGGTTGAAAATCTATGGCTTAAAATATTCCTTCTTCCTTTATCATGATTTTTTTGTTTGTTTGGTTTTATTTGGCTGCTCTGGGTCTTCGTTGCCGCACACGGGATCTTCGTTGTCCCATGAGAGATCTTCATAGTGGCATGCGGGATCTTTAGCTGCGGCATGCAGGATCTAGTTGCCTGACCAGGGATCGAACCCGGGCCCCCTGCATTGGGAGCAAGGAGTCTTAACCCCTGGACCGCCAGGGAAGTCCCTATCATGATGTTAATAAGGAAATAAGTTGACCCTCGAACAACACAGGGATTAGGGCCACCAACCCTACATGCAATCAAAAATCCACTATGATTTCCAGTCCACTGTGTCCATGGTTCCTCAGTATCTGCAGTTTCTCCTTATCCACAGTTCCACATCCATGGATTCAACCAACCTGGGGTCATGGAGTTCTGTAGTATCTACTATTGAAAAAAAAATCCACGTATAAATGGACCCATGCAGTTCAAACCTGTGCTTTTTCAAGGATCAACTGTAATCGTCACTTGAAATATTGCATTAAAAAAATCTTCACATCACGTTCCTACCAGAGCCATTGAATATGATGTGGGCCTGACACTTACAAGCGATCTCCAAATTCTTGTGAACTGCTGCTGTGCAATATTGAATTAATCCCTTCCTTTATAACTTCCTTTTCTGTATCTTGATGTTTAAATGAAAGATCACTATGTTAAAAACTCTGGGGACTTCCCTGGCAGTCCAGCGCTTAAGACTCTGCACTTCCACTGCAGGGGGCACGGGTTCGATCCCTGGTTGGGAAACTAAGATCCCACATGCCATGTGGCATGGCCAAAACAACAACAACAACAACCCTGATATAAATGTATTTTCGTAACCAAAGCTCCTCTACATTTGCCTTCTCTTTCTTCTCCTGGAATACTATGCTGCACTAACTGAACTTATTATTGACTTCACCATTGCCTTAAAATTCCACAATTTTTGAAAAAAATTTAAACCTTGACATATTCTTCATATGTAATTGATAGTTTTATTTTATCTCTTCTTCAAGACAAGCAATGAAAATATTTGTACCTAAATTGAAGTCAACAGAAACTACTTGCAAATTATCACTTTTTATTGTCCTTCCTTAATTAAGGTATCAACAACTACTTTCAAATCATTCATATTTAAACACTCATATTTAATCTATGGCTACCTTCCCTCAAAGGGGCCACAGCTTATGCTTTACCCAAGATATTAGTATTAGTTACTTCACTATGATTTAATTTGTATGACCTTGAATGGATTCCTAATCACCTATTCTTTTCCACTGAGCAAATAAAGGACTGCTGTAAGGCGAGGAACATCATTATCGATGAATTTAGCTAGGTGCCAGGCAATCTTCTATGTGCTGGATATATGGGCAATGAGCAAACAACAACAAGAAGACAAAGTATGTCTCCTCACAGAACTTAGATTCTAGCGGTGAGGAGAGACAAAATCATAAGCACTAGCAAATATATACTATTCTAGGCAGTGATGAGGTCTTTTAAAAAGTAGAGGAGGGAGGGTGTGGAGGGTGTTAAGGGGGGGATAGGGCGGTCAGAGGAGGACTCAAGATTGATGACATGTGAATAGAAGCTGTGCTATAAAATATATAATGACAACTTGCTACATATCAAAGGGAAGGAATAACATCCAATTAAGGAGATGGTATTTGCATTGGCCTTGGTAGAAATTTATGAAGATTCATGGAAAGGGTCAATCCAGATAGAAGAGTGTGAGCCAAAGCTGGAAAGTACATGCTACATTTAGGAAATAACTAGTTATTTATTATAATAGAGAAAGTGTGGTCAGACTGTGGCAGTGTTTGAGTGCCCTATTACTATCTGGATTTCATTCTCTACTCTGTGGGGAGTCACCAGAAGTTATGAGCAGGAGTATTGAGACAGGCTGGGACCTGGGACCTGGGACCATTTATTGAAGTGCTTGCAGCTGAACAAACATCTTCTCCTCCAGCAACACAGCACAACGAAACTATAAGGAACTAAAAATAACTGCGTGCATCTGTGCTCGGGGCAAATTATGAACAATAAGATACAAAAAGGCCAAAACCCACCTGCCACGATCCCTGAACACAGCACCACCAGGGGGGTGGGCAGACCCCCTAAGCCACCGCTCCAGCCCGATCCACCGATCCATCCATACCCTCACCCCAGTTAAGGGACCATCTCACCACCACCCCCTTCGGGGAGCCAGCAAAGACACCTGTTTACTTGTTTTCACTCCTTCCTGCTGCAGCACGAGCTCCAATAAAGCCTTGCCTGAATTTCTCTTCTGGCCTCATCAATTTCTAATGATTAAAGAGTCCAAGAACCCAGGTCAGTAACAGTATGACCTATCCAGAAGTGTGCTTTAAAAAAAACAAAAATCAAAAAACAAAGCAGCTTTTAAAGAATGGATTGGAGAAGGAAAAAAATAACCTGAGGCAAAAACACCAGTTAGAAACCTACTGAAGTAATCCAAGTTTAAGGTAATGAGACACAGAGTGGAAATAAATAGTAAGATATAAATTTGAGAACTAGTAGGAAGGTAAGATCACCATGATTTGCTTTTAAAAAAAATGCAGGTGCCAAAAGAGAGACAAAAATATTGAGCCAAGGTGTCTGGGAAAATCTTGATGTAACTAACAGAAAATCACAAAAGGGGAAAAAAAGCAGATTTAGAAGATGGCAAATTCCTTTTAGACTTCCTTAGGTCTCAGACCAGTGAAGAGTCCCAGCTTTTCCGTACCAGTATTGTTACCAAGCAGGGTCCTTGGATTCTTCAATCAATAGAAATTGATGAAGCCAGACGAGGACAGGCAAGGCTTCATTGGGACTCATTCTGCAGCAGGGAGGGAGTGAAAACAAGTAACAGGTGCCCTTGCTCAATCCCGGCCCAGAGGGCTGGCTTAGGGGGTCTGCCCACCCCCCTGGTGGTGCTGTGTGCAGGGATCGTGGCAGGTGGGTTTTGGCCTTGTTGTATCTTCCTGTTCCTGTTTTGCCCCAACTGTGCAGGCATGCAGTTATTTTTAGTCTCTCATAGTTTCTTTGTATTCTGTTGCTGGAGGAGACGTTTGTCCAGGTGCAAGCATTGCAGTAAAGGGTCCCACATCCCAGCCTGTCTCAGCTGCAGCTCTGAGATTAAAGTGCCTTTCCCCCTACACCCAACTCTTCTGCAAAGATGAGACCACAATTAGCTTTTGAACTAACTTATATGATTAAAGACAGTTTCTCACACCTCTCAGGAAAAGGAGGATGTGTCTGCTACCTGATAAAAACAACATTTATGGGCTTCCCTGGTGGCGCAGTGGTTGAGGGTCCGCCTGCCGATGCGGGGGATGCGGGTTCGTGCCCCGGTCCGGCAGGATCCCGCGTGCCACGGAGCGGCTGAGCCCGTGGGCCGTGGCCGCTGGGCCTGCGCGTCCTGCGCGTCCGGAGCCTGTGCTCCGCGGCGGGAGAGGCCACAGCAGTGAGGGGTCCGCGTACCGCAAAAAAAAAACAACAAACAAACATTTATATACGTACTCCTCTGACTGTAGAAACTGATTCACAGGTCCTGTCTTGGCTCTAGGCCATCAGGTCATTGAAGGAGAAGCTATCTTTTTAGACTCTTCACCTCCTTGATAAACTCGTACATTCCAACTCATAATAATCCTGTGATTATGCACAGCATTTCTGCATCGTCTTTCATGAAAACAAAGTAGTTGAGAAAGCCTAAACCGGGAGCCCTAAAGTGCGCCAGAACTAGGGCGTCAGACCCCAAACATCAACACCACCAGTACTGGGAGGCGCTGGGTGCTGCCGTGCCACCTCCTCCATCCAGAGAGCTGTGTGCAGAAAGAAAACTACATTTCCCGGCGACCTCTGCGGGGCAAGGCGCGCGAGGGAGGGCGGGAATGGGGCGGGCCTCTGTGTGAACAGCTTTTCTATTGGTGCGTAATCCAGAGGGCCGTGTAAACCAGTGGGCGATTGGACGGGCTCTTGCACGTTCCGTGGCGCCGCGACGCCCTGTGGTTTGACTTGTTTTTCGGTTGAGCTCTCGGCGTCTGCGGCTCTGGGCGGCGTGAGTAGAGTTCCGGGTTCCGGAAGAGGGGTGAGGGAAGGGGTCTGTGGAGGAAAAGCGGGGGGTGCGGGGAAGTAACTGCGGGAGGAGTGGGAAGGGGAGGGGTGTGAGTCTGAGAGGGCTTGTCGGGAGGCCGGAGGGAACCGTTAGCGTCTGCCGGAGGGCTGGGGGCGGGGGAGGGCGCTGGAGGATGGGGGGCTGTGGTCACCGGGGGTCAAGACGGGGAGAAATGGTGAAAAGAGTACGGAATGTGGGCTCCTGGAATTCCCTCACCCCCCGCCGGTCTTGGCCTCACTTTCCTCACTTGCAAAGTTGAGGGGTAATAAAAATACTAAACAGAGTTGTGGAGTAAAGAAAATAATAAATGTCCAAGTGCTAAGCAGACGTTAATTGTAAATAGACAAGCTATAAATATATATACCTAAACGGATATCACAGGGATGGATAGAAGCTGGCTGAAACTCAGTAGTTTGTCTATAAACAAGGGTATCGTTCTTTCGGGAAATAGAACCATGTTCCCACCTACAGGGAACGTACACCATCGTGGGAGAGGTGGTAGCCACAAAGAACTCTACTGTGTTCAGTTTTAGACAATTACAAATGGGATTCTTTTGCAGTTAGTTCATTTTTGGATGGAGAGACGCAGAGAAGAGATGGAGGAGGTAGTATTTGAGTTTTCATGCGGAGATGGGATTTCATTAAGTGAAATTATGAGAGTGGAGGGAAGTATGGTCCAGCTGGAGGGAGGCTCATGAACAAAGGCACGGAGGCAAGGTTATCTGGAAACCAAGGGCACGTTAGGGGAGTGGAGGGAAGTAAGGTAGGAGAGGTAGGTTTGGTCCTTAAATTTAAAAAGCCATGACGTTTAGGCAGAGTTTGATGTAGTGCATTAAGCTATCAGGAGCTTACGACTTTTTAGAAGGTGGTCCAGGAGAGGGGCGGGGTGGTAAAACAGTGAAGCCATTGTAGCAGGGTGGGTGGGAAGATGTGGAGATCCTGAGTTAACATGGCCGTTGTCCGAATATACAGGATTTTCATACGGTTGGATGAAAGGGTCAAGAGAAGGAGTAATGAAATGATGAATTCAAATTTTCAAGTCCAACGTAGAGTATGGATACCAAGGGGGAAAGCGGGGGTGGGATGAATTGGCAGATTGGGATTGACATATATACACTATTGATGTTATGTAAAAACATATCTAATGAGAACCTACTGTAGAGCACAGGGAACTCTACTCAGTGCTCTGTGGTGACCTAAATAGGAAGGAAATCCGAAAAAGAGGGGATATATGTATACGTAGAGCTGATTCACTTTGCTGTGCAGTAGAAACTAACACAATATTGTAAAGCAACTATAATAAAAATAAAATTAAAATTAAAAAAATAGAATTTCAAGTCCAGGTGGTTTGGAAGATGCTGAATTATTAACTAAAATATGAAAGAAGGAATATGTTTGGATGACAAAGATGCTGTATTTGGTTTGGGAAGTGTTAGCTTTGAGGTGCTAAAAAATATGTGACTTGAATGATTTTTTTTTTTAATATTAAGGAGTTTTATTGGTCAATTTTGACCAAATCTTTGGGTTCATGACCCAGGAGTGAGCTGCTTCAGTCTGGGATTTTTTTTTTTTAAGTTAAACATTTCAAGCTCCAGTGGGACATGTAGGTGAAAATGTCTGTTACATAATTGGAAATTCAAGTCAGGAGATGGAAAGAGATGTCATTTATTCATTAAACAAGTACTTGTTAGTTACGCTTTGCCAGGTAGTGTTTTAGATGATAGAGGTAATCATAAAAGCAGTAGGAATAATGATGTTCCTGAAGAAATGGATAGAGGAAGTAGTAAAGAAAGTTGAAGACAGAGCCTTTTTTTTTTTTTTTTTTTTTTTTAATTTATTTGGCTCCACCGGGTCTTAGTTGCGACATGCGGGATCTAGTTCCCTGACAAGGGATGGAACCAGGCCCCCTGCATTGGGAGCGTGGAGTCTTAACCACTGGACCACCAGGGAAGTCCCTGAAGACAGAACCTTTTGAACCAAGGGTGTAAATTTTTCAGTGAAAACAGCAGTCATCTGCATTTATTGAGTGCTTAAATGTGTTGGACACATGCTCAGCCCTTTTGTTCATTTAATCCTTACACCAACCTATGACATAATGCTATTATTATCCCCATTTTCTAATAAGTAACTGAAGTTTAGAGAGGTTAAGTAAAAACTTGCCTGAGGTCACACAGCTAATAGGGGACAGAGCCTTGACTCAAATCCAAGTCTGTCTGATTTCAGAGCTCTCAACGACAAAGCAGTATTTTAAAAGGGAGGTTAACACTGTCAGGCGCACAAATCCAGGAGTGACTTGTTGAATGGAGGAGGATGGGAAACAATAGACGCAGCACACCAAATAAAGATAATATCAATGGCTTTGTATTTATCTTGAATTTAGCATGATGGGTCCTCTACCTTAATATCCACTTAATTTCTCTTGGTTATTAGAAACTTTCTGCATCTTCCTCTCCTACAATTTCAGCAAAAGGACTGTAAATTTGTTTTGCATGTAAATTTGTTGCAGTAAACCTTCATACTAAAGCTGTTCTTTTGTGTGCTTGTCCATCAAAATACTAAACGCCATTCTGATTTTATTTGAAAATAATAATAAGGAAGAATGCCTTCATAGAATTTCAGGGTTTGGAACTACTTTAAAGAATACATTCTAAAACATCACATTCTGGGGTGTTCCCTGGTGGTCCAGTGGCTAAGACTCCACCTTCCAATGCAGAGGGCATGGGTTTGATCCCTGGTCGGGGAACTAAGATCCCATATGCCCAGCAGTGTGGCAAAAAAAAATAATAAATAAACAAAAATAAAAAATAAAACATCACATTCTGATGCTGTCGGAAGCACATCTGATGCTGGTGGGGAGGGACCTGTCTGTACGTCCTGTACTTTTTTTCTCTTCCTGACTCCTCATTCTGAGTTTTTGTGTATTTGACAGGTGGGAAAGGACAGCATGAACTTTACCCCGACGCAATCCCCTGTCTGCAGAAAGTAAGACATTTGCTTATTTTTGAGTTGTAGAAATAAAGAATCCAGACTTCTGTCACCTTAGTACACATTGGCGTAGGAACTAGAAGAGTTTTGGATTTGGACTATATTAGACATCATTTCTCTAATTATGTGGAATTTAGATTAGAAACTAGGACATAGTAAATGTTAACACAAGAATACAGGCATTTTATGTGGGCCTCATACGGTGCCAGTGGACCCTTGGATTACAGAGGAAACAACCAATAGACAAACACAGGGCACTTTGGACTTTGCCTCTGTGTCAACCTGCGTGACGCCTCATGCTCACCCTCATCGCCACACTCTCGTTTGCAGAATCTCAGAAATACCTCTTAGTTTATCTGTTAACCTATATCCCAGATTATAAGGCAACACCTTTTCAAAACATGAAACTAAGTACATTAATATTTCTGTTGTGAGCTTTTAATGATTGAGAAAGTATTTGTTCTTCATGCTACCTGAAAGTGGATTTTAATGTCTTTCCTATACATGCTCACTTATTAAAAGTGCTGCCCAGGGCTTCCCTGGTGGCGCCGTGGCTGAGAGTCCGCCTGCCGATGCAGGGGATATGGGTTCGTGCCCCGGTCCGGGAGGATCCCACATGCCGCGGAGTGGCTGGACCCGTGAGCCATGGCCGCTGAGCCTGCGAGTCCAGAGCCTGCGCTCCGCAACGGGAGAGGCCCGCGTACCGCAAAAAAAAAACAAAAAAACAAAAAACAAATTATTGCTGCCCATAACCTTCATTAACTACAACTCTGGGCTTCTGGTATAAAATTTCTCTACTCTGTGGTCTCTCTTGTTGTTGTATAATCAATTGCAGGCAGTTAGCCAAAGTGGATTAATTCTCACATGAGGATTTCTCCACTTCTGCATCATTTGTTTTCTAACTTTCATTGTTTTCAGCTTAAGTCTCTTGTTTGCTAAAAGCAAACAAACAAAAAAACCCTCTGGTCCAGCCTTTGATTAGCCTTTGATCTCGGCTGGTCTTGGTCCATGTAATTTCAAGTCTCTGATGTTAGAGACTAGGGTCTGATTGGTCGTGTGGTTACTGACTAGGCTGTATTTTCTAATCCTGAATCTTTATCATGCCCTTCCTTAATAATCTTCCCCCTTATATATCTACCCGTAAAAATAAACTATTCCATTATGCATGTTCTAATCTTAAATGGCAATATCGTCTGTATATGCATCTACATACATTTTTGCATTTAATTTTGGATAATTCATTCATATTCATACATGTATCTGTAATTCATAGTTTCTATAACTTTGAGAATATTCCATTGTATGAATATACCATAGTTTATCCACTATCCTATCAAACAGACATTGGAAGCTTTACTGTTTTTGTTACCACAAATAATGTCATTATGAACATTTTTGGATGTGTTACCTTGTATGTCTGTGCGGACAAGAGAAATTGCAATTTTTCTAGATTGTGCCAATTTACTGTCTGTAGTTTCACCAAATTACACTCCATCAACAGCATATAAGTGTTCCTATTGCTGTATGTCTTATAGTATCAAATTTTCTGACTGTCACTATCTGGTCTTACTTAGTTGATATTCCTTTTTTTTTTTAATGGTATTTTTTTACTCTCTAACTTATATTTTGAATCCAGCCTTAAACCTTTAATACCTGGAAAGCAGTTCATAAGATTATTCACGAACCTGTAACATCAAACTTTCAAGGTTTGTGAGCACCTTAATTATAAGCACTTTAAGGACATAAACCTGATTTTTAATTTAAGAAATTGTAACATCTCATAAATGTTCAGACAGTTTATGAACGTGTCCTTCCTAATCTCACACAGGCTGACGGCTCTCCCCAAGCATGAGGCTTCCGGTGGCTTCAGTGGCCCCACCAGGTGGAAGGGGGTATCTTTCTCCGATTCCGTGCAGTCAACTCCCTTGCCTTCAGTGGAAGATCGTCTGGCCGTCCTCTGCCCTTCTCAGGAGCTTCTAGAATATTATCAGAAGAAGATGTCTGAGTGTGAGGCAGAAAACGAGGGCCTGTTGAAGAAGCTGGAGCTGTACAGAGAGGCCTGCGAAGGGCAGGTGAGGAGGAGCCGGTGCACCCTCGCGCCCTCTGAGTGAGCCCGTCCGTTGCTGAGAAGGCCTTCGGGTGCCAGCTGGTGTCACAGTATACGTGTCAACATTCTCTTTTTTTTTAAATTTATTTATTTTATTTATTTATTTTTGGCTGCGTTGGGTCTTCGTTGCAGTGCGTGGCCTTCTCATCACGGTGGCTTCTCTTGTTGCGGAGTGCAGGCTCTAGGCTCGCGGGCTTCAGTAGTTGTGGCTCGTGGGCTCAGTAATTCTGGCTCATGGGCTCTAGAGCACAGGCTCAGTAGTTGTGGCACGTGGGCTTGGTTGCTCCGCGGCATGTGGGATCTTCCCGGACCAGGGCTCGAACCCGTGTCCCTTGCGTTGGCAGGAGGATTCTTAACCACTGCGCCACCAGCGGAGTCCTCAACATCCTCTTTTGATCCCCTCCACCCCAGCCGAGCTGCCCACCCTCCGGGTGCCCCGTTGGATCACGATGCCCTAAAGTGCTCCATCTCTAAAGTCTTCACTCTTTGTCTCTGCCTCTCATGCACCTCTGGTTCTCTCTCCCTCACACCTGACTTCGCTTCAGTGTCGCCTCCACAGCTCCTGGCTTCTCAGTGTGCTCAGGGCAGCAGGGCAGCTTCTGGCCACTGTGTCCCGCTTTTAACCCGAAGCTCATGGGCTTCTCTCCAGTAGTCTAGTCGCTGTGCTGCCGGCATGCGGCCCTGCTCATCTGCACCCCTTGCCCGGCAGAAGCCCTTCCTGTGGCTTAACCCCATCCTCGACCACCTGTGTCCTGGAGCAGGGCTTCTCAGCCTTGGCCTTACCGACGTGAGGGCTGATGATTCTTTGTTGTGGGGACTGTCCTGTGCGTGCAGGATGTGTAGCAGCATCCCGGGCCTTTACTCTCTGGATACCGGTAGCCCACCCCACCCCCTAAGTTGTGACAGTCCAACCTGCCCCCAGACATTGTCAGATTTCTCCTGGGGGCATAGGCAAAACCACCCCAGTTGAGAACCACTGTCCTAGAAAGGTCACAGGTCATTACAGGATAAATTCATGGTAAACAAATCATCTGTATCCTCAGTCACCACGCAGCAGTTTTCTTACCCATCAGTGGTCGGCTCCCCGTCCCTGCACGCCTGTGCCCTGCCTTCACTGCTCCCCTCCGGCCCGCAGGCCCCCTCTCTCCTCAGGCAACCTTGCTTCCCAGTTCACAGAGGGAACACCAGCTTCCTGCCCATCCACACACAGTCACCTGCGTCCGTATCCGTCTCCTCCTCCTTGCTGATCCAGGGACCACAGTGAGCTGAACCGATGCAGCACTTTCTCTGTTCCCCACCCCCCCTTTCCTTCCTAAGAAACCCTGCTTTGCTGCCTCGCCTCTTTGTGTTCTGGGTTTTTTTAAATTTATTTTTTGGCCATGCTGCACGGCTTTCAGGATCTCAGTTCCCCGACCAGGGATTGAACCCGGGCCATGGCAGTGAAAGCCCCAAATCTTAACTATTAGGCCATCAGGGAACTCCCCTTTGTGTTCTGTTTTTAACCTCTTGCCTGACATTGGCTTTTCCTCCTCAGTATATGGACAGATTCAAGTCTTTCCCAACAAAAGAGAAAGGCATCCCTCTAGCTGCACCCCCAGCTACTCTCTCAGCAGGGAGGCGCCTTCTTTCCCAGCCACCCTTCCGGAATAGTTTGACTTCATCACCCACTCGGCGACTCCTTGACTGCGGTTGGGTCCTGTCCTCGCTGCTCCACCTGTGGACTCCAAGACCTGTTGCCAAAATTACCTCATCTCTCTGTGCCCTTTGCAGTGTTTGTCACTGTCGACGTCTCCTTTCCCAAAACTCTGCTCCCGTCTTGATTCCGGTGTCATTTTTCTTTCCCAGTGTCTGTCCCCCCTTTGACCAGTTCTCAATGTCCGTTAACAGCTCTCCTTCCTAACTCTTCTGAAGTTCTTCCCGATTGCACCGTAAATGATCCCGTTTTATCCATGCGTTGTAGTTCTGCCTGTGGGCCTGTGACATCCAGGTAACTAGTGCTGGCTCGTTCTCCTCCTGAGCTCCAGGGTGGTGTGTCTGTATCTGAACGAACCTCCTTTTCCTCTGCCCGCCCATGCGTGTGCATAGACCACTGCCTTTTCCCTCCATCCACCCATCTCTTAACTTTTCTTTATTCTATGGCTTCATGACTGGCGTCATTGCCTGCAGTTCTGCCCAGCCCTGCATTCAGTCATTCGCTAAGACCCATTGATTCTGCGTCCTGAATGTCTCTCAGTCCCTTCCAGCCACCTCGTCACTGTTGCTGCCGCACTATTCAAACTCCCGTGTCATCTCACCTGAGCATCTTCCACGGTCCCAGCCTCCGGCGCCACAGCGCCCCGGCCGCCTCTCGCTTTCCACTCCAGTGATGCTGAGGTCCTCGTGGTCGGCCAAGCATTTCCGGCTCTCTGCTGGTTCGTGCTGCTTTACCACGCTCTTTCCCAAGAGCGCTGCCCTCTGCTTGTCCCTAACGGTCCCCCTTCCAGGCTCCAGCTTTCTGGCAGTGGACTCGGACTTCCCCAGCAGGCTCCGGAGAGTCTCCTCCTGTCGCACCTCCCCCCTGCCATTTACCGTGCGTGCCCCTCCTGTAAATGATTCTTGCATTTCCATTGTTGGCATGGCTGTCTCCCCACACAACTCCTCAGCTTTGTAGGCAGGAGTCATACCTTTTCATCTTTGTCTTCCAGAATTTCATAACAATGCTTCTTACAGAGAAAGCATTAAAAAAAGTGTGACTAGAACAGGTGGATCATGTGGCGTCCTGGCTTCTGTCATCTGTAAAAGGAACCGTGAGAGCTCTGATGCTGAATGCAAACGTCACGCTCACTTTGTAGTTTTAAACTTGTCTGTACACAGCCTGTTGTTGTCATTTGGATCCTGTATTGCTGAAACCATCCACTTTGTAATATTTCTACATGAACTGACTCCGCCACATCCAACGAGAGATACTCCGATGAAGGCCAGTGTCTTTTCAACTACCTTTTTCCCCAGCATAAACTTGAATGGGATTTGCAGCAGAGGGAGGAAGAGATTGCTGAGCTGCGGAAAGCTCTAAGCGACGTGCAGGTCTGCCTCTTCCAAGAGCGGGAGCATGCCTTACGCCTCTACTCAGAAAACGACCAACTGAGAATCAGGTACCAAGTGGGAGAAGGGAAATGTTGCGGGTATATTTCTAAATCAAACTCAACAAGATACATTTTTCTCTGGTCCTTCTCTTAGGTTGCATTCCCAGGGGACAGGCTCTGAGATGGAGATTTGCCTGCACGATGGTTAGCAGGGAGGCTCTTAGGAAGAACAGCTGTGAGCGGATTTGGGTTGAGGGAGAATTTGAACTGCGATAGGGAGTCCCCCGAGGTAACAGAGGCCTTAGCCAACCCCACAGGGAGTGGCCAGTCATTGCATGCAGGCTGCCGCCAGGGAGATAAGCTCGGGAGAGGCAGCCCCCTTCAGCCAAGGGCAGCTCCCAGGTTATGGGCATCTTGGTCCTGAAGGCGGCATCTGAGCAGTGTTCCATGGCATCCACTACAGTGCACTTTTTTTTTTTATTGTGGTAAAATATACTTAACCTAAAATTTACCATTTTAATCATTTTTAAGTGTAAAGTTCAATATCAGTAAGAACATTCACGTCATCGTGCAGCCATACCACCATCCACCTCCAGAACTTTTTCATCATCCCAAACACTAAACCCTAACTCCCCATTTCCCCTCCCCCAGCCCCTAGTAACCACTATTCTATTTTCTGTCTCTATGTATTTGACTATTCTAGGCCTCATATAAGTGGAATCATACGGTGTTTGTCCTTTTGTGTCTGGCTTGTTTCACTTAGCATAATCTTTTCAAGGTTCATCCACATTGTACAACATATGTGTCAGAATTTCATTCCTTTTTAAGGCCAAATGATATTCCATTGTGTGTATACACCACATTTTGTTTATCCATTCATGTGTTGACGGACATTTGAGTTGTTTGAACCTTCTAGCTGTTGTGAATAACACTGCTCTGGACATGGGTGTACAAATACCCGTTCAAGTTCCTGCTTTCAGTTCTTTTGTGTATCTATCCAGAAGTGGAACTGTTGGATCAAATGCTAATTCTGTGTTTAATTGTTTTGAGGAACCAGCATACTGTTTTCCACGGTGACTGCACCATTTTACATTCCCACCAGCAGTGCACAAGGGTTCCAATTTCTTCTAAAGCATGCCAGCACTTGTTTTCCATTTTTAAAAGAAAAAATAAATTTATTTATTTTTGGCTGTGTTGGGTCTTCGTTGCTGCACACAGGCTTTCTCTAGTTGTGGTGAGCGGGGGCTACTCTTTGCTCCAGTGCACAGGCTTCTCATTGCAGTGGCTTCTCTTGTTGCGGAGCACAGGCTCTAGACGCGCGGGCTTCAGTAGTTGTGGCTCGCGGGGTCTAGAGCGCAGGCTCAAGAGTTGTGGCGCACGGGCTTAGTTGCTCCACAGCATGTGGGATCTTCCCGGACCAAGGCTCGAACCCATGTCCCCTGCATCGGCCGGCAGATTCTTAACCACTGCACCACCAGGGAAGTCCCTGTTTTCCATTTTTTAATAATAAGCCATCCTTATGGATGTCAAGTAGTATCTCATTGTTATTTTGATTTGCATTGCCCTAATGATTACTGATGATGAGCATTTTTTCCATTGCTTATTGATCATTTGTATATTTTCTTTAGAGAAATGTCTTTCAGTCCTTTGCCCATTTTTGAATCGAGTTGTTTTTTGCTGTTATTTAGTTTTAGGAGTTCTCTATATATTCCGGATATTAATCCCTTATCAGATAAGTGATTTGCAAGTGTTCTCTCCCATTCTGAGAGTTGCCATTTTACGCTTTTGATAGTGTTCTTTGATGCACTAAAGTTTTTAATTTTCATAAGGTCCCATTTGTATATTTTTCCTTTTATTGCTTCTGCTTTTGGTGTCAAATCCAAGAAATCATTGCCAAATCCAATATCATTATGTGTTTTTCTAAGAGTTTTATAGTTTTCGATCTTACATTTAGATTTTTGATCCATTTTGAGTTAATTTTTGTATACGTATTAGGTAAGGGTCCAAGTTCATTCTCTTGCACATGGATACCTAGTTTCCCAGGACCGTTTGTTGAAAAGACTTTTTCCCCATTGAAAGTTGAAAATCATTTGACCATCTATGCAGAACTTATTTCTGGGCTCTCTGTTGTATTTTGTTGATCTATTTGTCCGTCATTTTACCAGTACCACACTGTTTTGTGTGTGTTTTGTTTTGTTTTGGCCAAGTTGCATGGCATGCACGATCTTAGTTCCCTGACCAGGGGTCGAACCCGTGCCCCCTGCAGTGGAAGTGTGGAGTAGTAACCACTGGACTGCCAGGGAATTCCCTTTGTTGTTGTTTGGAGTACCACACTGTTTTGATTACTGTAGTTTTGTACTAAAGTTTTGAAATCAAGCAGTGTGAGCCCTCCAACTTTGTTCTTTTTCAAGATTATTTTGACTATTTGGAGTCCCCTGAGGTTCCATATGAATCTTAGGGTAGATTTTTCTATTTCTGTAAAAAATGTTGGGATTTTTATAGGAATTGCACTGAATCTATAGATAGCTCTGAGTAATATTGACATCTTAATGTTACATCTTCCAATCCATGGACACAGAATGTCTTCCCATTTGTTTATTCTTTCATTTCTTTCAGCAGTGTTTTCAGTGTGTAAGTCTTTCCCTTCCTTGGTTAATTCCTGCATGTTTTATTCTTTTTGATGCTATTGTACATCAGGTTCTTTTCTTAATTTCCTTTTCGGATTGTTGACAGTTTATAGACATGCATGTTGAGTTTGTGTTATGCTCCTTTGCTGAATTCACTTACTAGTTCCAAGAGTTTTTTGCTTGTTTGTTTTTTGTGGAACCCTTAGGGTTTTCTATGTATAAAATCATGTCATCTGTGAACAAAGGTAATTTTCCTTCTTGCTTTCCAATTTGGGTGTCTTTTCTTTCTTTTTCTTCTCTACTTGCTCTGGCTAGGACTTCCAATACTTTGTTAAATAGAAGTTGTAAAATGGGCATCCTTGTCTTGTTCTTGGTCTTAGAAGAGAATTTTCAGTCTTTCACCATTAAGTATGATGTTAGCTGTGGGTTTTTCATATGTGGCTTTTATTGTGCAGAGGTTGTTTCCTTCCATCCCTAATTTGTTGAATGTTCTTGTCACAAAAGGGTGTTGAATGTTGTCAGATGTGTTTTCTGTATCAGATGATGATCGTTTGTTTTCTTCCTTCATTCTGTTAATGTGCTGTATTACTTTGATCGATTTTCATATGTTGAACCATGCTTCCTTGCATTCCAAGAATGAATTCCACTTACTCATGGTGTATAATCCTTTTAATATGCTGCTGAATACCAGTTTGCTAATATTTTGTTGAGGATTTTTATATCAATGTTCATAAGGCATATTGGTCTATAGTAGTTCTGTAATGTTTGTCTGGCTTTGGCATCAGGGCACTGCTGGCTTCATAGGAAGTGTCGCCTTTTCTTCAGTTTTTGGAAAAGTTTGAGAATGATTGGTGTTAGTCCTTCTTTAAATGTTTAGTTGAATTCACCACTGAAGCCATCAGGTCGAGGGTTTTTCTTTGTTGGGAGGTTTTTGATTACTGATTTAATCTCCTAATAGTTTCAGCCTTGACCTAATGCAGAGCTTCCCTGGGCTGTACTGAAAGCTCACCTTCCACGTCACCTGATTTATGGGTCAGAGTAATGTTCCAAAGTATGGAAAAGTTGTCTCCAGAAGCTGAGGAGTTCTTCCTGCATTATGCTTCCTTCTTGGTGGTGGTAGGTGTGAGATGCAGGAATTTGTCCTTGCCAGTATCCTGGCAAGCCTAGATCAGAATCCTAAAACTTCACTGATGTGCTTTGTAGGGTTTACCTCTGACCCTTTAGAGCTCATGTAAGGTTCTAACACACTCACCACTTCTTGTCTATCCAGTCTGATTTAATATGGTATCTCAGTAGTGAACTGATATGATGTGTGGAATGGCCAGATCCAGGTCCTTCTGGACAAATTTGATAGAGAGCAGAAGAGTTAACGAGGTCCTAGGAAAGCCTGTAAAAGTATACTGTTGTTCACCTCACATGAATGAGAACTGCTCTGGTCCTGTTACGAGTGGGAAGGAATACATCTGCTTAATCAGTAGCCACATGCTGTATACCTAAAACCAAGTTAATTTGCTCGAGCAAAAATACTGCTACATCTGGCACAGTCATCGGAATTGGACCTACTTGGTAGTAGTCCACTGTTACTGTGTGGTTTTGCATGAGTCATACTTGTGAATTGATGGGGATTTGATGGGGACCTCCACCCCTGCATCCTTTAGGTCTTTATTTGCCATCGTGGCTGGGGTGGGGTGGGGGGCAGTTTCAGAGGCTGCCACTTGCTTTAGCACAGAAACCAAGAAAGCAATTTGGAGGCTTTGCCAACTACCAATTATGTCCATTCCAATTATACATTTGGAGATGGGGGAAATGACCACTGACTGGGTCTGGATCCAGTGGACCCACTTTGAGCTTGAGCTGGACCTGGACCAAAATTCCATTTATTGCATGGTTCCCAAATGCCCTAGATGATGCTCACGTCACCAGGTGTCAGAGTCAGCTCAGACTCTGTATCCAGCAATCCTTGAAATGTCTGGGTATTTCCTTTCCCACAGTGTGTAATTACTTGAATAAATGGCATAGGCCCTTGGAGGTAATGAGGGAATCATTACAATTTACACTTGCTGTGGTATCACCAGGTCTTACTTCCTGGGAGATCCAGCTTCTCCTGTAGGTAACAGTCTCTGGGTCTTAAAACTAGCAGACGTATGGAAGATGGGTCAGAGATTGTGAGTTTGTATAGAATATGCAGCCCCCAGCTCCCACCCCATTTTTTTTTTTCTTTTTTGGCTGTGCCGTGCGGCATGTGGGATCTTAGTTCCCCGACCAGGGATGGAACCCATGCCCCCTGCAGTGGAAGTGCGGCGTCCTAACCACTGGACAGCCAAGGAAGTCCCATCCCCATCCCCGTCTTTAATTTTATTTAATTGTTTAAGCTATACCCTGTTGACCACTCATCTGTCTTGCTCCTAAGAACACTGTGTTCTGTAACACTTCGTATCACAGGCTCTGAAATGTCATTTTAAATTTTGCTTTCTTGGTCCATTTCTGGTATCAACCGTCTTTGGTTGGGTTCCCTGGAAGACACACTCTGCAATGGAGATTTGCTTGCAGGAGGTGTGTTGGGGAGTGTTCTCAGGAAGAAACCACCTGTGAGGGAGTAAGGGAAGTCTGAGTGGGCAGAAGTCGAACTGCGATTCAGTTACAGCAGGCCGCGGTCACTGCCATGGGAGTGACATATATACGCTAATATGTGTGAAATAGATAACTAATAAGAACCTGCTGTATAAAAAAATAAATAAAATTCGAAAAAAATTTAGAGGTAAGGTCTAGATAAATCCTATTTAATTTTAGTTAATTAATTTTTTGGAGCCTGTTGCAGATGCTGACTCCTCTCTGTTGACCTTTTTTTTTTAAATTTATTTTTGGCTGCGTTGGGTCTTCATTGCTGCATGTGGGCTTTTCTCTAGTTGCGGCGAGTGGGGGCTGCTCTTTGTTGCGGTGCGCGGGCTTCTCATTTCGGTGGCTTCTCTTGTTGCAGAGAACGGGCTCTAGGCTCGCGAGCTCAGTAGTTGTGACTTGCAAGCTCTAGAGCGCAGGCTCAGTAGTTGTGGTGCACGGACTCTAGGCTCACGGGCTCAGTAGTTGTGGCTTGCAGGCTCTAGAGCACAAGCTCAGTAGTTGTGGCACACGGGCTTAGTTGCTCCGCGGCATGTGGGATCTTCCCGGACCAGGGCTTGAACCCGTGTCCCCTGCATTAGCAGGTGATTCTTAACCACTGTGCCACCAGGGAAGCCCTGACTTTTTTTTTAATTGATGTATATAGTTCATTGACAGTGTTTCAGGTGTACAGAAAAGTGGTTCAGTTATACATATGTATATCTATAGGTATGTATGTATGTATACACATACATCTATTTTCAGATTCTTATATAAGTTATTACAGAATACTGAGTAGAGTTCCCTGTGCTATACAGTAGGTCCTTGTTGATTATCTATTTTATATATAGTGGTGTGTATCTCTTAATCCCAAACTCCTAATTTATCCCTCACTGCTTCCCCTTTCGTAACTGTAGGTCTGTTTTCTATGTCTATGAGTCTATTTCTGTTTTGTAAACCATAAATTTGTTTTCTATGTCTATGAGTCTATTTCTGTTTTGTAAATAAGTTCATTTGTATAATTTTTTAGATTCCACATATAAGTGACATCGTATGATATTTGTCTTTCTCTGTCTGACTCACTTCACCTAGTATGATAATCTCTAGGTCCATACGTGTTGCTGCAAATGGCATTATTTCATTCTTTTTTATGGCTGAGTAATAGTCCATTGTGTATGTGTGTGTGTGTGTGTGTGTGTGTGTGTGTGTAGTGTGTATGTATGTATACGTACCACATCTTCTTTATCCTTTCATCTGTTGATGGACACTTAGGTTGCTTCCACATCTTGGCTATTATATTCAATAAATAGTGCTGCTGTGAACACTGGGGTCCTACTCTTTTGTTTATTGGGGGGGTTATGTTTGTGTGTGTGTGTGTGTGTGTGTGTGTGTAGTGTGTATGTATGTATACGTACCACATCTTCTTTATCCTTTCATCTGTTGATGGACACTTAGGTTGCTTCCACATCTTGGCTATTATATTCAATAAATAGTGCTGCTGTGAACACTGGGGTGCATGTATCTTTTCAAATTAGGTAGTTTTCTGGATATATGCCCAGGAGTGGGATTGCTGGATCATATGGTAATTCTATTTTTAGTTTTTTAAGGAACCTCCGTACTGATCTCCATAGTGGCTGCACCAATTTACATTCCCACCAACAGTGTAGGAGGGTTAATCCTATTTAATTTTAACTTGAGGTTATCATTGCTTTAACAATAAATGAGGGACTTTCCTGGCAGTCCAGTGGTTAAGACTCCGCGTTTCCATTGCATGGAGCATGGGTTCGGTCTCTGGTCGGAGAACTAAAGATCCCGCATGCAAGTGGCACCACCAAAAAAAAAAAAAAAAAAGTCAGAAGGGAGAGCCTTTAAACAAAAATTTACTTACTCTGGACACTGTTTGCTTATTCTCTGTGAGAATTGCAGGGAGCTAGAAGACAAGAAAAAGATTCAGAATCTCTTGGCTCTTGTGGGAACAGACACTGGAGAAGTGACCTATTTTTATAAGGAGCCTCCCAACAAAGTAAGTAATCCTTTGTATAGCAGGGTGGGCATGGCTTTTACAAAATACAAGCTGGGGTCCATAATCAGAACAATTTTGGTACTTGTTAAAGAAGCTAGAAGGAGAATTAGCTATGGTCGTCTCACATTTACCTACGTTTTCAAAGCATTTTCTCTAATTACAAAGAGCTTTGTGGTTTTTTTCTTTTTTTTCAAAAACCTTGGAAGTAACATTGTTTATCCCGTTTCACCATTGGAAACCTAAAGCTCAGAGGAGAAGATGTTTTGGATGAGATTAGAGAGAACAGCAGGAGCAGACTTAGTGTGGGAACAAGTTTCAGTACTAGTTTCTTTTTAAATTTTTGTTTATACTGATTACAAAATTAATGCATGGTCTTTGTTAAAACAACACACATATTTCAGGAATCTAGTATAAAAGTGGCAGTCTCCCATAATTCTGTACCCCAGAGATAAAGCTCTTTTTCCATTCATATAGAAATATTTGTGTATTTGAGATTTCCATTTTTTTACTTCTGTAAGCAGTTCTTCAATGAGCATTTTTATACATATCTATATATTCATACTTCTGTGTTTCTGTTACTTTCCTAAAGGACCTTGTCAAAGGTTGCTTTTTTTTTTTTGGCCGATATTGCCAAATAACCCTGAAGTTTTATTTTTTCATTTATATCACCAACACTGGTTTTATCCAATTTATATTCAAAACACTGGGTTTTATCCAATTTGTTACTTTGTCCACTTTGGTCTCTCATATGCCTGACATTCTCATATGATTGTATCAATTTCGACCAATTTAATTTACTAATAATGTTTAATCTGCAGAACTAAAGCTAAAAAGTGAAATACTGCATTTATAAGAAGGCTATTTCTGTACCTTTTTTTCTCTCTTTTTTTTTTGATTCTTCAGGTCAGCATTCTCCAAAAGACTATCCAGGCTGTAGAAGTATGTGAACAGAATGAATCTTCAGCTTTCAGAGCAGGTACCAACCACATTATTAGAAATTCTCATTGATGCAGAATTTAAAAGCACAGTACAAATAATTAGAAACTTTTTCATACTATACGGTGATAATGAATGTTTGTAATGATGCCTCTGGTGGTCTGAGGTCTTATTGAGCTGCCTTTTTTTTAAACCTTTCCATGATGTTTTAATGAAGTAGAATAAAAAATATATAATTAACTTGCTTATGGTGATAAGTCATAAAACAGATTTGGACAACTTCTGGAATCACAAACTATTAATTAGCCTCTCTAAGCCTCAGTCTCCTTATCCTTCTCTCTCTCTTTTTTAATGGAAATCCCAATTTTCTTTCTTTTTCTTTTTTTTTTTAGTTGAGATATAATTGGCATATAACATTAGCTTCAAGTGTACAACATAGTAATTTGATATTTGTATATATTACAAAATGTTCACCACAGTAAGTCTAGCTAACATGCATCACTACGCATGTGGTTACAAATTTTTTTTTTCTTGTGATGGGAGGTTTTAAGATCTCTTCTCTTACAAAGAAAATGAAAACTTTAATTTGAAAATATATGTGCATCCCAATGTTCACAGCAGTATTATTTATAATGACCAAGATATGGAAGCAACCCAGGTGTTCATCAATAGATGAATGGATAAAGAAGATGTGGTGTATATATATACACAATGGAATACTACTCAGCCATAAAAAGGAATGACGTCTTGCCATTTTCAGCAACATGGATGGATTTAGAGGGCATTATGCTAAGTGAAATAAGTCAGACAGAGAAAGACAAATAGCATATGTTATCACTTATATGTGGAATCTAAAAAATAAAGCAAACTAGTGAGAATAACAAAACAGAAACCGACTCACAGATACAGAGAACAAACTAATGGTTACCGGTGGGGAGAGGGAAGGGAGGAGAGGTGAAATAGGGGTAGGTGATTAACAGGTACCAACCACTATGTATAAAATAAATAAGCTACAAGGCTATATTGTACAGCACAGGGAATATAGCCAATACTTTATAATAACTATAAATGGAGTATAATCTTAAAAATTTTGAATCACTGTGTTGTACACCTGAAACTAATGTTGTAAATTAACTATACCTCAATTTAAAAAAGAAAAAAATAAGCTTCTTTTTTTTAAAATGTTTATTTATTTATTTTGGCTGTGCTGGATCTTAGTTGCGGCCCGCAGGATCTTCACTGTGGCATGTTTAGTTGTGGTATGCAGGATCTTTAGTTGTGGCGTTCAGGCTTCTTAGTTGCAGCATGCACGTGTGATCTAGTTCCCCGACCAGGGATTGAACCCGGTCCCCCTGCATTGGGAACACAGAGTCTTACCCACTGGACCACCAGGGAAGTCCCTAAATAAGCTTCTTGATTATCTAAAGAATTAAATTTTGTTTAGTGCAATTTTAGTGTTGCTTATTTTTAAAATCATCTTGTCCATTGAAAATTGGGTTATACATTATAACTAAAATGTTTGGATTTAGTATTTTTATTCATTACCCTTTCTAATTAAATAAGATTTTACAAAGAAAATGGACAACTCCAAAGGAAAATTGAGTAGTGTATTTTAACTATACCTCAATTTAAAAAAGAAAAAAAAATAAGCTTCTTTTTTTAAAAATGTTTATTTATTTATTTTGGCTGTGCTGGATCTTAGTTGCGGCCCGCAGGATCTTCACTGTGGCATGTTTAGTTGTGGTATGCAGGATCTTTAGTTGTGGCATTCAGGCTTCTTAGTTGCAGCATGCACGTGTGATCTAGTTCCCCGACCAGGGATTGAACCCGGTCCCCCTGCATTGGGAACACAGAGTCTTACCCACTGGACCACCAGGGAAGTCCCTAAATAAGCTTCTTGATTATCTAAAGAATTAAATTTTGTTTAGTGCAATTTTAGTGTTGCTTATTTTTAAAATCATCTTGTCCATTGAAAATTGGGTTATACATTATAACTAAAATGTTTGGATTTAGTATTTTTATTCATTACCCTTTCTAATTAAATAAGATTTTACAAAGAAAATGGACAACTCCAAAGGAAAATTGAGTAGTGTATTCTTCAGAAAGATGAATATTACTATCCAGATGACATCCTAGCAGAGTTCCCTTAAGAGATTCCTCTTTGAACAGTTTAGCACTATAGTTATTGTACATTGTCCTTTTTCTTCCTTTCCTTCCCTTACAGATAAAGGAAACCAAACTCCTCTGCAAAGGTAATGTTGATGCTTGAATAGCAGAAAGAAAATCTAAGTAAAGGTCTCCCCTCACTTTTATGTTCTATTTTAGATTCTAAAGGCAGCAGGAGAAAACCAGCAGTGAGGCAGAAGGAGGAGAGTGCCCAGCTGCACCAGAGGGACGTGCAGACCCTCATCCTGCAGGTACAGACCACAACCATTTCTGTCCACGAGCCTGGCTCGGGCGCCACATATGCCGAGTGCCTCTTTGCCCACGTGGTCCATCCAGACGCCATGTGATTGGAAGGCTGAGGTTGTTCCTAATTTCCCAGGGTTCTGTGTTACAACCGTTACTCTGTATTCCACCATTCTAGCAGTGCTTTTCTGAATCTGCAGTTCGTTCAGCTCGTAGGCCGAGCCCTCCCAACAAAGCCATCACGGTCAGAACTCCCTCTGCAGCTGGTGCCGGGACACACAGAGCTGCAGTTGTCTGTCCCGATTTACTGACCTTCGGGGATGAGTCCATTTGTCTGGTGCATGTGTTCTAAAGTCTAGGATAGTAGCAAGTCATCCTCTAACTACCTGGTCTCTGTATGTCACTTGCAACCATGATTTTTCATCTAGTTGCACTCAAGTTCCTGTCTTATCAGGGGGCGTATTGATTTACATGACTGTTTCTACCTTTGGCCAGTAGCTCCATTTGGGGTTGTGACGGCCAGACTCAGAGAAGGAAATGACATTGTACTCTTTCTGCTCTCCTTTTTAAATTTAACAATGAAGAAATGAGTCATTCTCTCTCTGTGCAACTAGGAAGTCTTAAAAGGGAGACGGTCCTAAAAGTCCAGAAAGGGAGATGGTGAGAAGGTGAGAGTCCCAGGTAGGGGAGACTGGCTTTTCCAGCTTTCCTGGTGTGATGTAGGTGTTTTGCTTGGTGTGGACGGAGTCTGTTCTTGTGTAGCCTGAGCCCACTTGTAAGACAGTGAAGAGGAGTCCAGCTGAGATTTTTCTCCTGTTTGTTGTGCTGCTGTGCTTTTGTTTGTGGGGTTTTTGTTTTTAAATTTTTCTGGAGAAAGGCTCACTTAGAGGTGGGAGGCGAGTGGGGGCAGGGTGGGAGCGGACACCTCACCCCTTTGGCCCGTCCAGGTGGAAGCGCTGCAGGCGCAGCTGGAGCGGCGGAGCAGGCTCTCGCGGGAGCAGGTGGCGGGGCTCGTGGAGGAGAGGCGGACCTGCATGGAGCAAGTGCAGGCTCATCAGCAGAGGGATCGGGAGAGAGTCGCCGAGCTCACCAGAAAGTGAGTGTTCAAGAAGGCCGCCCCCGGCGGGTTTAAGGTGCTCACGGCGGGTTTAAGGTGCTGCTCGCCGGCCGGTTCGAAGGTGGCAGTCCTGCCCGCGCCAGCACAGGGTCCTGGCGCTGAGGACGCCTCTCGTCAGACGCCCGCCTCTCTCCAGCCTCCTGGGTGCGCTGAAGCTGATGCTTTTCCTGAAGGGCTTGGGGGGCTCCACACACCCCCCTCAACCCATTTGCGGGTTTTAGCTTGATCTTATTGTCAAGAAATGTCCTTTTCTCCACTGATGTGTTACCTGACTCGGTATGACATACCCGCACGAAAAAATGGAAACTGTCTGAACCTGCTGTTTTGCCCCAGACCCGCCTGCCTGTCCCCCGCTTTCTGCAGTCTGCTTTCGTCCCCCCATTTTACTAAGTGTGCCCTCTCTGACGTCATCACTGATTTCTTAATTTCTGTGACCAGTTATCTCTGCACAGTCCCAGCTGTAATGAGTGTCTTTCTGTGTGTCTGGCCCCTCTGATCGCCCCCTCTTTGAAATTAGTCTCCCTTGGTTCCTGCAGCACCTGTCTTTCCCTCCTGTCTAACCCTCCTCAGCCTTCTGTCTGCTTCCAGTGGCCAGAGCTGGGCTGTAAAAGCATCTTCAGGCGAATATGTTTGAACACCTCAAATTTACTTTGATTGAAACTCAACTTTCTCTTTCCCAGCGAGCACCCCTCCCCCACCTCAAACCTGCTACTTCATTCTTTTCCCATTTCTTTTTTTTGTGTGTAATTTATTGTATTTTATTTATTCTATTTTTGGCTGCGTTGGGTCTTCGTTGCTGCACATGGGCTTTCTCTAGTTGTGGCGAGCGGGGGCTACTCTTTGTTGCAGTGCGCAGGCTTCTCATTGAGGTGGCTTCTCTCGTTGCGGAGCACGGGCTCTAGGCGCACGGGCTTCAGTAGTTGTGGCCCACGGGCTTAGTTGCTCCGCGCCATGTGGGATCTTCCCGGACCAGGGCTCGAACCCGTGTCCCTTGCATTGGAAGGTGGATTCTTAACCACTGCACCACCAGGGAAGCCCCCCATTTAGTTTAATGCTGTCACATACACCTAGTTTACCAAGCTTGGAACCTCAGGATGATCTTCGACTCCCGGCTCTCCTGTTTCCTAATTCTAGACCCTGTCAGGTGTGAGCCGGGAAACCTGTCCAGTCCATTCTCTGCCCTGTTTTTCTTACCACCTTGGCCCAGGCTGTGTTCTTGTTTAAATTGTTGCAGTAACTAACTGTGCTTCCTGGCACTGGTCCCCTTGTGCTCTGCAGACCTCCTCACTGCGTGTGTCTTCTGATGGAGTCCTGCTGCCTCAGCCCTTAGGAGCCTCAGCCCTCAGTCCCTGCTCCTCTGTGGCTGTAGTTCACCTCGTTCTTCAGTCAGACTAGTAACACTGTTGTTCACAGAGCACTTGCGGTGTGGCAGGCCCCTCGCTATGCAGTGTCACCCCTTCTCTGACGCCTTTCCCAAGCAGAGGTACACGTCTCCTCCCCCATTTCCCGTGATGACCAGCATGACTGCGTGGTGGCCCTTTTCACCTTCTCTTATAACTGTGTCTTTGTTCCCAGGGTCTTGCTGTAGCCTCTTCCCTGCCCTGCGTGCATGACAAATAATTCTTGAACACTCGCTGATCTTTAGCTTACCTTCTCTTTTCTGCATTAAACTTCCTACATTTAAAAATATTTTTTCACGTTGCATTCTTCATCCTGTTGTGTTTTTTATTTGTCTTCTCAGACTTTTTTTAGTGCCTCTTCCTCCATTTTAAAGTGTGGTCACTAAAATTGGAGGTGGTACTCAAGTTGAGCTCTCCGATCAGTGCAGGTAGAAGATGCATCCCAGCCCTTGGCAGGCTCCGCTTCTTTTAAAATAGTGTCATGTTTGCATTTGGCTGGTGCTTCTCCATCTTTATTTTTGGTATTTTGTGCTTAAGCATAGCAGCTCCACTCTTTGTTGGGTTTTAATTGTTTTTAAGGGAACGATATTTTTAAATTGTCATAGTAAATTGTAATTTTATATCTGTCTTCCAGATTATTAATAACCATCCTAGTTTAGCGTCATCTGCGTATCTGAGCACACAATCAGCTCCTTCCATTAGATCATCATCCTGAGAGTATTGAATGGCATGAAATCCAAGGCTATTAATGGCTGCCCTTTAGGTGTCACTTTCAAACCATTTGTACGTTAACAAGATCATGCTTTCCCAGTTTGTAACTGAGACCATAACATAAGATAGAATAAAATAACTTGTTGAAAGCAAGAGCAGTCCTTGTGGTAACTGAATCAATTTCTCCCTCTTTATACACATGTGCACGTACCTAAATAAGGATATATATGTGTATTTTCTGTATATAATATATATATTCCTCTGGTGACAGTTACCTTTCTGGCATTATGTTACCATTTTCCCCTTATCTCTGTACTGTGCTACTCATGAAAAGAACTAAGTGGATGTGACAATATTTGTTCAGTGGAAAACTGCAGTGGTTGCCTCACGGTATTTAATACCCTTTGCAAGCAGTTTGATCATTTGATACAGTATTTTTTAGCTGTTGATACTAAACTAATGAGTTCTAACTCTTACGGATATTCTTTTTTTTTTTTTTTTTTTTTTTTTTTTTCCCGGTACGCGGGCCTCTCACTGCTGTGGCCTCTCCCGGTGCGG
>NC_041219.1:55113438-55114306 GCF_002837175.3 Physeter macrocephalus | reverse complement strand
CTCACGGGCCCAGCCGCTCCGCGGCATGTGGGATCTTCCCGGACCGGGGCACAAACCCGTGTCCCCCGCATCGGCAGGCGGACTCTCAACCACTGCGCCACCAGGGAAGCCCAGGGATATTCTTTTTTGAAGATGGAAACATCGTTTGCCTTTTCCTAAATCTCAGTCAGCAGGAATCTATTTAGTACCTGTGTGTATCCAGTAGTTGGTACTGTCCTTGATGATCTAGTGGTATTGGGGCAAAAATAAATGATAAATAAGGTTAAGCAAGTGTCAAATTACAGCACAGGGACGTAGATTTAAAGCGATGGGGGAATATCAGAGAATGGAGAGACCGTGTGGGCAGAAGTTGTTGAGGTGCCTCCAGAGAGGAAGTTGATCTCGAGAAAAGGCCAGGATTTGATGTTGGGCAGCTGACATGTGGAGCACAGCACAGAAAAAAGCAAAGCTGTTTTGACATTTTAGAACTCGTGTTAACCTTCATTCAGAACACCATGGTTTAGTTCTTTATTGTGAAGTCTGGTGCCTGGGAAAAGTCCATACTTAGGCTGTGTGTAAATATTTCTATAGTCCTTCTAATTATATCACCTGAAATCAGCACTCGGGAGAATATCTGTAATGACCAGTCTGTGAACCAGTGTAGATGCCATTATACTTTGTCCGATAAAGTATGTAAGACTGCCAGTGAACAGATGAAGCATGTTTTTAAAACTGCTAATAATATTTTACAGAATTTACATATTGTATCATCTTTAAAGGACCTGTGTCTTTGCTTTGTTTGGAATAACTGTGTCACATGTGCTGTAGAAGCATCTTCATGTCCACATTTGTACATTCTTTCCTAGTCTCCATCACACCAAGGAACTGC
>NC_041219.1:55102644-55112938 GCF_002837175.3 Physeter macrocephalus | reverse complement strand
ACCACCCTCTCTTACCCTGCGTTATTTTTCTTTCTTTCTTTTTTTTTTCTTTTTTTTTTGGCCGTGCCACGCGGCTGGCAGGATCTTAGTTCCCCGACCAGGGATCGAACCCGCAACCCCTACAGTGGAAGCGTGGAGCCTTTACCACTGGACCGTCAGGGAAGTCCCCGTTATTTTTCTTAACAGCGCTTATTACCACTTGACATGTTATGCGTGTACGTGTATAAAATCTATCTTCTCCCCATACCTATTTTGTTTATTATGGCTAGCACATAGCAGGCACTTGTTGAGGAAATGATGTCACTGTTAAGAGTATCCATCCAGCTCCACAGTGGTTTAAAGGAAGAGCTGCAGTGTCAGATGCCATGGTATCTACAGCTACATGATCTCAATCTCTAAGCCTTGGTTTCCTTCTCTAAAGCAATGATATTAGTAGGATTTACACCTTACGGGGTTACTGGTTATGAGGATCAAATGAGAGTGGCATATAGTAAGTGCTCAATAATACTGGAGATAATAATAGAAAAAGCAAGGGTTAAAACATTTAGCATTTAATATGTGCCAGGCGGTGTACTAAACATTTCACAAATATTATCTCATTTAATGCTCACAGAAACCCCGTGATTATCTCCATTTTACAGATGAGGAAACTGAAATTCAAAGAGGTTAAGTGACTTTCCCCAAGCCACACCGCTGGTAAGTGGCAGAGCCAGGATTTGATCCCAAGGTCTCTGGTTCCAGCATCTGTTCTTACCCACTCTTCTGCTTTGCTTACAAACTCTTCCTATGTGTGGTTCTTCTTGTTTTCTAAAAATTCCAAGTGTTCACCACAACCGGTGAACTACGGAGAGGTACAGTCGGCCCTCGAACCACATGGGTTTGAGGTGTGTGGGTCCACTTAGATTAGATTTTTGTCGATAGTAAATACAGTACTAGTACTACTATAATAATGATAATAATAGTTCAACAGTATTACATGCTCTGCAGTTTGTTGAACCTGTGGGCATGGAGTTGCGGACACAGAGGAACCACAGAGATGGAGGAACCGCCGATACGGAGGATTGACTGTAAGTTATACTCGGATTTTCGACTGTATGGGGAGTCATCACCATAAGACGCACCTCGTTCAAGGGTCAATTGCATATGATTTTTAAGTATCTCTGCTCCTCCTCTCTCTCCTCACCACAACTGATGGTAACAGTCAGGCCGACTTCCATACCTTGTGCTTGTTTACACACTAACAGAATTCTTAATTTTTTTGTTTGAAAAGATATATTCATATTACACATATATTACTCTGAACTTGCTTTCCTCACTCACATTGTGGACATTTCTCTAGGTTAAAACATAATCCATTTTTTAAAAAGAGCTGCAATCACATTTCATGGTATGGCTATAGCACAAGTTAGCAGACTGTTTTCCTCCTGACAGACCTTCAATTGTTTCCAAACGATGCTTCCAGCTTGTGTGGCTGCTACGATTTCTACAATCGAGTTTCAAAGTGAGACGTCGAGGTACAATATATTTTAAAAATTTTTAGTAATTGACATATTACTTTTCAAAATGGTTTGAAAACAATCCATGCTGTCAACGGCGTGATTTAAAAGCGTCTGTTTCCAGGCAACTTCATCAGCACCACAGGTTCGTCTTTAAAATTTTTGCCAATCTGATGGAAGTATGTGTTTTTGTTTGTTTGTTTGTTTTATTTATTTATTTATGGCTGTGTCGGGTCTTCGTTTCTGCGCGAGGGCTTTCTCTAGCTGTGGCGAGCGGGGGCCAGTCTTCATCTTTGCCCAATTTCTTTCTTTTTTAAAATTAATTAATTAATTAATTTATTTATTTTTGGCTGCGTTGGGTCTTTGTTTCTGTGCGAGGGCTTTCTCTAGTTGCGGCAGGCGGGGGCCACTCTTCATCGCGGTGCGGGGGCCTCTCACTATCGCGGCCTCTCTTGTTGCCGAGCACAGGCTCCAGACGCGCAGGCTCAGTAGCTGTGGCGCACGGGCCTAGTCGCTCCGCGGCACGTGGGATCTTCCCGGACCAGGGCTCGAACCCGCGTCCCCTGCATTAGCAGGCAGACTCTCAACCACTGCGCCACCAGGGAAGCCCGGAAGTATGTGTTTTTTAAAACACAGATGGACTTATACCATACATATTATCCTGCAACTTGCCTTTTTTTTTCCCTCAACAATAGTATTATGGACATCTTTTCAATTGTTGTAAACAGTGCTGTTCATCTCACACAGTTCACCTCTGTGGCCTGGAGCACATTTCTTGCCCACATGGGACAGCTGATCTATGAGCGAAAATGCTGACCTACCTTAATTGGCAGAGAAGGTAGAAATTATATTAAAACAAGTACAGAATCGCTTCACACCCAGTGGGATAGTGGTCATCAACAAGACAGAAAACAACAGGCGCTGGTGAGGAGGTGGAAGAAACGGGAACCCTCATATACTGCTGGGGAGAACGCAAAACAGGGCGGCCACTTCGGAAGACAGTCTGGCAGTTCCTCGAAAGGTTAAACGTAGATACCATGATTCTACTCCTTGGTGTACACCCAGGAGAAACAAAAACATCACAGCACCATTCATAACAGCTGAGAAGTGGAAGCCACCCAAATGTCCATCAGTGATGAACAACTAACAAAATGCAGTACTGTATCCACGGTATGGAATTATTATTCAGCCATGGAAAGAAATGAAATGCTGATCCAGGCTACAGAATGGATGAGCCTCGAATGATGCCAAGTAAAAGCCAGCACAAAAGGCCACGTATTATACAATCCCATTTACGTGAAAGTCCACAAGAGGCCAATCCACAGAGACAGAAAGTAGATGAGAGGTCGCCAGTGCTCTGGGGGAAGGGAATAAGGAGTGACTGCTGTGCGGTACTGGGTTCCTTTTGAAAATGATGAAAATCTTCTGGAATTAGATAGTGGTGATGGTTGCACAACCTCGTGAATATACTGAAACCACTGAATTGTATACTTTAATGAGCAAATACACCCACATGGCCTCTACTTCTCTTTCCACCGAACACCTGAGGCTCCCCACTCCGCACGCCTTCCCGAGCATCTCCACCACCAGTTCAGTGATCCTCATCCCTAGAGAGCTGGCAACAGGTTTCTTTTCAAAGCTGCCCGGTAGGGTTTGTCGAAAGCACTGCCCCCGCCACCCCCGCCACCCCCGGCTCAGACCCAACCCCCTCTACTTTGTACCCAGATCGTTTACTTATTAAACCAATTAGATTAAATGACTCACGCTGCACCCTTGGGCAGGAGGCGGGTAAACAGCTCACAAAAGAGTCTGACTTGTACTGGAAAGGGCCTGCTTCCCTCTCAGACCAGACTCTCTTTACCAGGTCCTCCCCCCTGCCCCCCCCCCGCAACAAAGCGTTCAAAAGAGTCTGACTTGTACTGGAAAGGGCCTGCTTCCCTCTCAGCCCAGACTCTCTTTACCAGGTCCTCCCCCCTGCCCCCCCCCCCGCAACAAAGCGTTTCTCAGATCGCAGGAGGATGCCTGAGATGGGGGGGGCGGTTTGCTGCCCCCGCCCACTGTGCTTTCTCACCCCCTAGGACGCCCACACCAATCCCTCAAAGAGCTGACAAAAAGAGCCTTATCTCCACTGCTTACAAAGCCAGCAGGCCACCAGCCCAGCATCCGGGCAAATGCTCGTAGAATTCCTGGTTCTCCCAAAACCTGTCCTTGTGCAAAACGGCCAGGAGGGTATCTAGCACCCTTTGCTGCCACATCTTCGCCCCACACAGGGCACCTCGCTGCCCCATCTTCGGGTGCTCCGTCCCTGTCAAGATGTGCTTGGCTTGGACGCCGTGGCGAGGCCCAGCAGCTAACTGGCTGAAGCAGGCGGAGCTCCTCACTCATCTTACCTAAAAACAAGGGTCAGGGTCTGGATTATTTCTCCAGGCTCTGAGACTCGTGGCTGTTCAGTTCCATGAACACTGACTGAATTCACCGGGTCCCGGAGGGGACAACTGTCACAAGGTCTCCATCCCCGGGGAAGATAGCGGGGGATGGGAGGGCTGACTCCCAAGGACACACTCTCAGGACAGTGCAGGCGCTCCCTGGGAGTGTGGACAAGAGGGCCCCGGGTCCCCTTTGCTCCCTGCTTCCACACCCCACCCCGCACACGGTGGAGGCCGCGGTTAGATCCACCCTGATCTGCTCTCAGCATCTCCTTCCAGGCACTACCTCGGAGGCAGCCCCCGGTGACAGCTTGGAATCCGGGAGGGAGGTGTGATTTGAGTCAGATCCTGTCCTGGAGTGGAACCACATCCTCTCCTGCCAACCCCCCCCCCATCCAGGAATTTCCGCCTTTGTATATTTATAAGACTCTCTTAAAATAGGTCCCAGCAAACAGGAGCAGAGACCTGATTTGGGTCGATGAAATCAACATTTGGGAGGGTAAATTCTCCTGGGAGCAAAGCTGGTATTTTTCCTCCTATTCCGTATCTGGCTTCCAGTACCATCCAAATCCCCCAGGAGGGCTCCCCTCCCCCATTCAGTGCTGCCTCCCCTCCCCCATTCAGTGCTGCCTCCCAAACTTCTCCTACCCTGGGAACCTCCCCGTCTCCTGTCCTCTCAGTGCAGTTTCTTAAAACACAGCGGTCCCCGGCCACCCTCAAATGCTCATTTATTGTTAAGTAGTTGCATTTTGCAAAGTACTTCTGGGCTGTCAGCCTTTTGCTCAACAAGCCCATCCACCCACCTAAATGGGGTCTGAGTTTTAGGAGGGGACGCAAGGATCAAGGGAAGGTCAGTAGGTACAGATGTCTGTCCTCGGCCCCCGTCGGCCTCAGGACAAGTTGTCCATCATCTGTGAGGGGCTGGAAAGCAGGCGGTGATGAGAAAGGCAGCATCCCGGGAGCGTGTCGGCCTCAGACACCGGCTGGGGCCTGGCAGAGACTCCCAGTCGGGTGAGAAAAGCCAGTACCGTCTCCACCTTTCCCAGTGGAGCCTGGCACCTCCTCCCGGCGTGGGTTACACACTGTCTGGTCAGCCTCCCTGGGCTGCATGGGAGGAAAGGACGTCGGCTCCCCTGTTCCTTTCTGAGAAAGGACTTATTCTATTTTGCAGTGTGGGAAGCCTGCTGGGGGCTTTGTGGAAGGAGACAGAGGGTTGTCTCTTTCTTCCCTTACTCTGGTTTGTCTAAGTCCCAAGGCAGAGAAGGTCAGGCCTAAAAGGAGTCCGTTCGTAATCCCTGGCCGGGGGAAGAAGGGCCCTGGAGCTCTGCTATTGGGGCCTGTGTAAAGGAGAGGTCAGAGGTCAGAGGGAAAAGACCAGGGCTGAGGCAGTGGATGTGGGGCTTGGGATGGTGGGGAGGGTTTAAGGCAGGTCAGACGCTATGGTGTTCCAAGGGACAACTACAGAGAACAAATCTGGGTTAAACAGATGAAATATAAAAATAAGATGCTGGGCTTCCCTGGTGGCGCAGTGCTTAAGAATCCACCTGCCAATGCAGGGGATGCAGGTTCGAGCCCTAGTCCGGGAAGATCCCACGTGTCATGGAGCAACTAAGCCCGCGCGCCACAACTACTGAGCCTGTGCTCTAGAGCCCGCAAGCCCCGCAAGCCACAACTACTGAGCCCATGCGGCACAACTACTGATCCTGCGTGCCTAGAGCCCGTGCTCTGCAACAAGAGAAGCCACCACAATGAGAAGCCTGCACACCGCAACAAAGACCCAATGCAGCCAAAAATAAAAATAAATAAATGAAACAAAATAAAAAATAGCTTTTAAGTAGAAGGAAAGAGATGGAAATAAAAATAGAGGAGAATCAAAATTGGAAACCTGTGCTATATTCCACTGTCCTGTGATAGGAAGAGCACTGGGGCAGGGGTCAGGAGGCCGGGGTTTTGTCCTTGTTCTCTCACTAGCTTTGGGACCTCTCTGACCCTCGGTTTTCTTCCCTATCCAATGATGACATTTAAGGATCTTCCAAATGTCACCTTCTGTGATTTGATGATAAACACACATAAATGAAAACTGCATGTTGCTGGCAGATCCATCATGGGTCCTCTTTAAATATTAAAGACCCTCCCCCGAGACATTTAAAATATTTCGGTCCCTAAAAATAAATTCTGAACTGCACAGAATTTTTCAGGGACAAGTCTACAGGTACAGTGTACCTATGCAGTTTTAGAGGTTAAAAAAATGAGAGAGCAATTGGGTTACAGTCTGATTTATAAGAAGAGTATTGGCTGATACTTAACTGGCTCAAATCTATGCAAATGAAAGGAGACAAAAAAGATGGGTGGAGTTGCAAATGGCAGTCCTCCCGCTTGTCCCCAAACTAGGGCTCTTCATGGGAGAGGGCTGGAAATCCTTGGCGGGCTCCGCAGAGCTTTGTTTCCAGCTCCCCAAGCACCGCCCCCAACTCCTATCAACTCCGGATGCCCAGGAGATTTGAGAGGCAGACCTATTCAGAGGCCTATCTCTCTGCAGATAGCAATCCTGGGCCTGGTTAACGTGAAACGAGGGTCTTCACTGGACAATGGAGTGTGGCGGGGAGACAGTATCACGTCCAGTGGGAACATTCCAAAAATGGGACGAGAAAGCGTGAGAAAGGCCAGAAATCGCGAAAGCGCAACCCAAGGATGGGGACAAATTTCTCCCCCCGGCAGATTTCAGCAAGAGCCACTTCTTAATCGATTTGGGGTTTATCCAAAGAAACTCTCCAATCCAAAAAGGATGGGGGCGGGGAGACAGTGTAGATGGGCCTTCCTTTCCCTGGCTGGGCTCTCAGGGCTGGCAAGGACACTGGTGCCTGCCAGTTCCCTGGGGCGGGGGGGTGGGGGGGGGGTGGGGGCCGTCAGCATGGTGGTCACCCATCCCTGTCTTTACCCTTTCACTTGATGTTAATTTATTCTAGGAAGAGAGTCAAAGCCGAGGTACCAGATAACTAGCTAATTCACCGCTTACATAGTGTAGAAGTCTGCTAAACCCTGTGGTGAATACAAAGGGAAAAGATGAGTCTTTTACAAAAGCACCAACAGATATAACTTAATATAGTGCAAAGTAGTAAGTATTAAGCTGATGTGTAACTGGCTCAAATCTTAAACTAGTTAAGTATTGAACTATATTAATTAACATAGTACAAACTGATTAGTGGGCATGGAATAATGGAGTGATTGGAAGGGCACGGAGTTAACCTCGGAAGTGGTAAATCTGTGTAAGCCCAGCCTAGGCCCTCCTGCCCTGACCGTGGCAGCCCTGGCACTCAAGGCAGATAGAACTTTGGACCTAGAAATCAGACCTAGATTTCATTCTGGTTCTATCACTCAGCCACGCAGCCACTCTTCAGCGGTGGGCCGTTTTCTGTTTTAGCTTGTGTCAAAGAATAACAACCCCTGCCCTTTCCAGAATGTTACAAGACTCAATGGAAAAACAAACAAACAAAAAAACCATTATATATATAATTAGCGCTCTGAAGTCCATGGAACGAAAAAGCTCCAAGATCAATTCAAACAAGTTCTGTTTGTTAGTTTCCAATATGAAATAAAAGAGATTTCAAGGGCAAACCGAATGTAACAGCGGTCTTTGTTATGAGGTCTACACTTCCTTCTGGCCTGAGCTTGTCAGCATGCACGATAATTCGATCAATGACCCACTGCCTGGCACAAAAAGGGAGACAGGCCAGCGTGGCTAGACACCAGTTCTGCCCAGTCTCACTCACTTCACCCTTATCTCAACAGGGCACCCAGACCCCTGTCCCTCTCCCCTCCCATGATTTTATAACTGGGACTGGACAACCCCTTTAATCCCCTCCTTCTCCCTATAAAACTCACTGCCTTCTGGCAGCTTTAGGATTTCAGATATTACAGGCCCAAGGCCCATCTTCCGTCTGTACTCCTGGTTTTCCTCAGCTCCTTTCCTTCCCAACTCATCCCTTCCTCTCTAATTGCCTTTCTTCAGCTTTCCTTCTTTCCCTGGGGTAGCACAGGAGACCGCCCCCTGATTTCTGAGTTAGGGGCTCCAAAGGAAGGAGGGAGAGGTATGAGGACAGTGCTGTGGGCAGTGAAGACATGGTTTCATCCTGTTATCTTTGGCTGATAGGCAGCAGGTTAATTTTTTTTTTTTTTTTAAGATTTTTTTGGTGCGGACCATTTTCAAAGTCTTTATTGAATTTGCTACAATATTACTTCTGTTTTATATTTTGGTTTTCTGGCCACGAGGCATGTGGGATCTTAGCTCCCCAACCTGGGATCAAACCCGCACCCCCTGCATTGGAAGGTGAAGTCTTAACCACTGGACCGCCAGCGAAGTCCCAGCAGCAGGTTAATCTTACTGTACCTTCTCTCTATAACAAACTCTGCATATTAGCAGTGGGCGGGGGTTGGTTGATACTAAAATCTCAGTGTCAAAGGGCTTCTTGCTCAGCTTTAGGCTGTGTGGCACCTGATAATACAAGGCAGGCTTAGCTGTCACCTTGGCCAAGCATCCTAGGCTACAAAGAAGTGGGCCACGTTTAACATTCCTTGATCCGTGGCCCAGAGTGGGGCTGGCAGAACCCCCAGGCAAAGTGTCAGAGAAAGGGACCCGACCCAGCAGTGGGCCATGGATTCATACAGACCTGTGTTTGACTCCTGGCTTTGCCATTTAGTTGGTAAACATCCTTGGACAAATTCTGACCCTCCCTGAGCTGTGGTCTTTTCAGCTGAAAACTGGACCTCACGAGCTCCAACAGAATGGAACTGAAAGAAAACCTCACGTGGAATCGCTGAGCTGGGCAGTGTGTTTTGAGTTGAGGACCACCACCCATCAGTGGTCCATGAAATCAACTTAGTGGGACACAAACAGTATCTTTAAAGAAAAAATGAAAGGAAAGCATCACAGTCACCCCCTGAGCTGAAGCAAGTATTGTGTTGTTAATTGTTCCGGTTACATCTACAGCGCTAAGCGTGTGTTTGCACTGGCAATGCAAAGTGCACTTTTTTGTGGATCAGGGTAAAAAAGTTTGAGTCCCTGACCCAGAAGGATCAGCTAAGATCTGGGGAAGGGTTAGCAGGTGATGTCACATGCGTCCCCGACATGGAATACCCTGTCTGAATGTATAAACGTTGGCCTGACATCCGTTCATTCATTCTTCTCAGACAGCCCGGCCCCGTCACCACACATGCTCCCCTGTACTCCTTGTCCTCCCCCAACACTGGGACTTCGGCTCAGCCTCAGCATCTGTATTCCGATCCACTGTCTGGGGCTTGCCCACACCTCCCCGGTCCAACCATAAGCTCCCCAAGGGCAGCTGGCAGCTTCTTGCCCCTTTCTCAACAGCTGGCAGCTGAGGCCCTGCACGGCGTGGGGAGGGCGGCATTCAGCAGCAGGGGAGCAGGTCCAGGTTTGTGGAGGGAGAAGGACACCTGGGTCCCTTTGGAATTCGGTTCAACAGGATTCTTACTGAAGGCTCGTGCCGTGCCAGGCACCGTGCTGGTACCATCACTAGCATCGTATTTAACTTGAAAAGAACACGAACTATTATTCCAGTTTTAAGGGTGAAGAAATTGAGGTTCACCCAACAAGGAAGCAGCAGAGATTGGAATGCTAGTCTAATTTTCTTATTATTCACTCATTCCTTCATTCATTTATTCTTTCAAAGGATACCTAACAAATGCCAACCACACGCTAGGCGTCGTGCCCAGCACTGAAGACACAGATAAAGATGAACAGTCCCTGACCTCCAATAAGAGCTAATAGACACTTAAACATGTGAATTTGGTAAATGCCTAGAGAAGGGGATGGACAGAGCAGGCTGGATTTGAGACACGTTTCATGATTATACGGGGGAGGTGGGAGGACTAGTGATTTTTATATTTTACTTAAATTCAAGTCTACAGTGTTGGATTTCTTTCTTTCTTTTTTTTTTTTTTACCAACGGGCATGCATTACTTGTATAATTTTAACAAGAAGGACACAGGTGGTCAGAGGCGTCGGATGCTGCCAAGGCTGACAGGATGAGGCCTGGAGAAGTGGGGTCTGCCGGACCCCAGGTTGGGGGGACCTGCCCGGCTAATCAGGGCTTGTCTGCGTGGTAGACAGTGAAGAAGCGGGGGCGGGGCTGCTGGGGGTGGTGGGGGAGGACAGAAGCTGACTTCGGACAATCTCTCATCTGACAAGCCCCAAGTTCCTTAAAGACATGAATTCAGGGCTCCACACAGCAAGGAGGGTTAGCCGCGATCAGAAATCTGAGACACGGACAGGAGAAACGCTTTGTGCAAGAGCCGCAGAGGATTTGACCCCCGATGGCAGCGATGTCGGGGGCTCCCGGGAAAGGTGGGCTT
>NC_041219.1:55084815-55102492 GCF_002837175.3 Physeter macrocephalus | reverse complement strand
GTGAGCTGCGGGGGGGGCGTGTGACCTGCAGGGGGGCGTGTGAGCTGCTGGGGGGGGCGTGTGAGCTGCAGGGGGGCGTGTGAGCTGCTGGGGGGGCGTGTGAGCTGCAGGGGGGCGTGTGAGCTGCAGGCACAGCCCTGGTGGAGGGGGGAGGCACAGCTGGGACGTGGGATCACGGGGTGCGGCCCTGGGTAGGTGGAGGACAGGGGTGCAGGAGAGAGAAGAGGTGGGCCAGGCCATGGCACCCAGATCTCACCCTGGGCAATGCCGGGAACAGCAGGTACAAACCCCAAACGGCCTCGGCCTCCCGCTTGCCTCTTTTGAGCCACTGCACCTGCCTAGGAGTTGCTACTCGGCAACTTGCTTAAACAGAAAGGAAAGATGTCACCCGTCCTGAAAAGATGGGAAGAGCTGCCACACTGTCCGCTTCGGTGCTGAGCACCTCCCCACCTCTTCCCCACCTTCCCAGACTTCAACATCTCCTTCCCTGGCCTGTCATGGCCTCTCTTCCTGAAGCTTTTCTGTCCCTTCCTCCCCCTCCTCCCACCGGTCTCTCCTCCCTCCTCTGACCCCTCTGCACTTGTGTCTCCACCCCACGTCCCCTGTACCACCTTCCAGGTCCTGATGGTCCTGATCATTGGGACTAACTCGACACTGGGAGCAGACCCCGCAAGGCTATGAGGATGGCTTCCGTCGGGGGAGGCCCAGCCCCGGGCAGGCGAAGGGCCCCGGCAACAGCTGCTGTAGGCAGAGCCCCGCCGAGAGCTCAGGGGTGCTGGGGCCGCTGTCGACAGGTGGCCTGCACAGGCGGCCAACTGGGCCCATGCCCTAAGGGAGGTGATGGCGAAACCACCCATAAACAAGTTCATCTGCCTGGACCGGATCTCCCCTCCTGGAAGGACACCCAATCCTCACCTTGAGTGTCTGGTTTACCCTGAAGCCCAAGAGGCTCGGGCCCCTTCTCCCCTTGGCCTTTGCTCTCGGCCTTAGGCGAGGCCTAGATCCCTCCCGGGGGGTGGGACAAGATGTGTGACAGAGGCAGCAACACGGGGTGGGGGGCGGGGCAGGCCCCACCCCAGCCGGCTGAGAAGTTGCTCTGGTTCACATGTGCCCGCTGGCCAGTCCCCACGCCCCAGCCGGCGTGCGTCTGCACCCACACAGGGCCTGCTTCCTTGACTTAAGTCACCTGCTTGGACCTTAACCTGTTGATACCCCGCACCCGAGCTAAACGTACAAAGGTCAGAATGACCACAGCCAGGTAGGCGACTCCCATGATGCCCCCACAACCAGCTCAAGCTTCCTGAAGGGGGAAAACAGTCCCTAGAAGCCTCCCCAGGCCTCTAAAAGAGGTCTGTCCGCAGATTTTACATTGTTGGGCTCTAGATTTGCCAACTCGCCATTTAACTGGATTTCCCAATTCCACCGTCGAAGAGATACCGTCATTGAGATTCTTTTCAGGGCAGGCCGATGCCCCCTTGGCTGTCCAGCTCCTGGAAGGAGCCTTTTTAAGGATGGACTTGGGAACATCCAGGAAGACAAAGTTATAAGTGTTGCCTTATCAACACAAACTCTTCGACTCTGGTGTTCTGGGTATTCTTTCCCTCAGTTTGTTGTCGCAATCCGGAAATTTTCTTCTCTTACAGGCACCAACCCAGCCCCTCCTGCCTCTTCCCCACTGCCCCGACCTATGATCCCACGCACGCGGGAATCCTCACCTCCTGAGAGCTTATCAAAAACCAACCATATGGCTGCGGATCCAAAAAAAGAAAAAGAACAAAAAACCCCACAGACCAAGGAATGGATCAAGAACCAACTAGAATCAGGAAGTCGGTGTTAAATGGGCCCCACAGATGCAGCTATTAAATTCATGGTGGGTCTGAGAGCATCCCTCCAGCACACAGGACAGGGCACTGGTTTGAAGCATCCAAAGCCAGCAGAGTGTGGCCTTGTCGTGACCTGCAGTCTTAAGTGTCTAGTTTTGGGTGGCAAGTGAACTTGGGTGGAAACGGGGGTGTGGGAGCTGGGGTGACGCGGCAGCACCTCGTTCGTTCAAAACCACCTCTCGGCATAAGAGGCATAAAGGCCAACCTCATGATACTCATCAGAAGCAGCATCAATCGGGAGGAGGGAAAAACAATCTCTCTTCGGGTCAACCGCGGGGCACTGCTAGGTATCAATAAGCCCAGGGGCAAAAGCACAGAGGACTTGGCAAGTGGCTAGGGTGGGGGTGGGGCATAAGGCTAGAGGAGTAGAAGCTGGTCTGTTTATTGTTTAGTCACTGCACCGGAAATCTGGGATGGGCGTCCAAGTCGGGGGGCAGGGGAGGGCAGGGACTAAGAAACCCAGTGGGCATGGTACCCAGGAGGGGTCTTAAGGATCCCAGTGACTGCAAACAGGCTAGGAGGTGCTTAGGGCAGGAAATCCAAACACCCTGGAGGATGGCTGTCCTACTGCACAAGAGAGGAGCAACAAGGAGATGGCAAGCCGGCCTCACCAAGGACAGGATGTCTACATCCTGGCGTGGAGACAAGGTGAAGGTGGAAGGATGGAGACGGGGAGGCCAAGCACAGCACAAAGTGCCCAGAGAGAATGAACAAAGGCCGCTCCTCAGGAAGAAGAGGTACCATGTGACCCGGCAATTCCACTCCTAGGTGTACACCCAGAAGACTTGAAAACAGGTGTCAAAAAAATATTTGTGCACCAGTGTTTAGCACTATTCACAATAGCCAAAGGTGGAAGCAACCCAAATGTCCACCAAGGGATGAATGGATACACAAAATGTGGTCTGTTCCACACAATGGAATATTATTCAGCCAGAGAAAGGAACAAAGTGCTAATAACATGCTACAGTATGGATGAATCTTAAAACCGTTATGCTAAGTGAAGGAAGCCAGTCATAAAAGGTCACATACTCTATGAATTCATTTATACAAAATATCCAGAATAGGTAAATCCATAGAGACAGAAAGCAGATTAGAGGTTGGCAGGGTTGGGGGTAAGAGGAATGGAGAGTGACTGCCTGAAGGGTACGGAATCTCCTTTGCGGGTGATGAAAACATCTTGGAACAGGGCAGAGGTGATGGTCGCACAACACTGCGGATGTACTAAATGCCACTGAACTGTACATTTTAAAAGGTCAGTGTTACATGAATTTCCCTTCAATTAAAAAAAAAAAAGAAAGGACGTCCCTGCTGGTCCAGTGGTAAAGAATGCACCTTCCAATGCAGGGGACGCGGGTTTGATCCCTGGTTGGGGGACTGGGATCCCACATGCTGCAGGGCAACTAAGCCCACGCAGCACAACTACTGAGTTCGTGTGCCTCAACTAGAGAGCCCGTGTGCCGCAAACTACAGAGCCCATGTTCCCTGGAGCCTGCACACCACAACTGGAGAGAGAAAACCCTCACGCCACAACTAGAGAGAAGCCCACGTGCCACAACAAAGAGCCCACGTGCCACAACGAAAGATCCCGCTCGCCTCAAGGAAGACCCTGCGTGCCGAAACTAAGACCCGATGCAGCCAAGAAAAAAAAAAAAGAAGAAGAAGAAGAAGAAGAATGAATAAAGTTGGTAAGGCAACAAGGCTGAGAGACGCCAAAAGAGAAAACAGGAACTAGAGATGGGCAAGGGATTGAGTTACCATCACTTGCTCTCCGGGTCCACTGCTCTCAGCCTTTTCTCTGCCATAATCCTTGACAGGTGACCTGTCATGGCACATCCTTGGGCATAGTTGGGGCTCTTTGCAGCTCTCACGGAGCTAACGAATTTCAACCTTTTCTCCACGCCTCAAGAAAGCGTATTGGAATACAAGTGAGGGAAAAGGACATGACAGCGCTTTTATTTTATAGATACATATATGAACACAAAATATATACTACCAGTAAAGTATCACAATGTATACATACTTTTAAAATATAAACCATCCATGAGCATTGATATTCTTGTAATTCTTCTCTTCATAACCGCCTGGCCCCTGCTTCCATCATTTCATGGGGATACAATTTGGGAGATTAGGATTGACATAAATACACTACCAGGTGTAAAATAGATAGCTAGGGGAACCTGCCGTATAGCACAGGGAGCTCAGCTTGGTGCTCTGTGGGGACCTAGATGGATGGGATGGGGGGGGGGGCGCGAGGCTCAAGAGGGAGGGGATATGGGTATACATACAGCTGATTCACTTCACCGTACAGAAGAAACTAACACAACACTGTAGAGCAATTTTACTCCAATAAAAAAAAAAGAAAGAAAAAAGAAAGCTACCCAAGGGCAAGACGTAACCCTGAACTGCTCCAGCATAGTCAGGACTACCATTAACCTATCTGGTACCTTTGTGCCCTTCCTCTGGGCACGCAACTTGGTAAGTGGAGCTCATGCTAGATTTTGTCCCCGCGCACTCGCCAGAGGGGAGCGTCTGTGCAGTATACAACCTGCACAACTGTACACACAAGCCCTGAGCACAGCTTGGAAATATAATGGATACTTCCTAAGTGCTGAAAATAGGAGGCAAACTTAGACATCATCACATCTCACCTACGGCATATCTGAGGTCTAGGCGACCCTTCAGTTTCTTATTTCAGATGGTGCATTTGGGGAAGGGTGCACTGGTCAATTGAGTGAAGGCTTACAATGAAAGTCAAGGTGACAAACGGGAAAGAGAAAGTCCCAAGAATTCCAGAGGAAATGAGGATCCTCAAAGAGGGCAACTGGAAAGCCTCCCCCAGTTAAGTGAACCACTAAGCCAAAAGCACTTGAGAAGAGCAGTATATTGAGGTAGCTAGGAGCATGAATTCTGAAGTCAGACAGACCTGGATTGAAATCCTGACTCTGTTACAGTTGGCCTGTGCTAAACTTTCTGAGCCTCAGTTTACTTATCTGTAAAAGAAAAATAATACCTACTTCGAAAGGGGGCTTTTAAGATTTAAATGAGGGGAGGGGCAAGACGGGGGTAGGAGATTAAGAGGTACAAACTACTATGTATAAAATAAATAAGTTACAAGGGTGTATAGTATAACACAGGGAATATAGCTAATATTTTATAATAACTATAAATGGAGTATAACCTTTAAAAATTGTGAATCACTAGGTTGTACACCTGAAACATATAATATTGTACATTAACCATATCTCAATTTTTGAAAAAGGCCTTAGACATCAAGAGACAAAAGACTGAACGGTGGAAAAAAAAAAAGATTTAAATGAGCTATTGCACAGAAAGTGCCGCACAAATACCAGTTATTACTAATCCTCCAGCACCTGTTTACGCTAGAGTCTGAAGCTAACAAACTCTAGGTCTCCCTTTACACCCCCAGATTTCCTAACTCCTAACCAAAGGAGCCAGGTGGGGACTCTCACACTATTTCTCAAAATAACAGGTGAAATCTGATCCTAAATCCTGTAAATGCTCGGGTTAATGACTCTCGGTTACCAAGGAAAAGACACCCCAAGGAATTTCCCAGGAGTCCAGCGGTTAGGATTCTGCACTTCCACTGCAGGGGGCATGGGTTTGATCCGTGGTCGGGGAACTAAGACCCCGCATGCCTCATGGCACAGCCAAAAAAAAACCAACCACCCAGGCCCCCATCATCAGACAGGCAGCCTGCCTTCCACTCTCCCATCGCCGCCCTTGGGGCCCTCTGCGCTTCAGCTTTTGGTGTTCGTGCCACTTGCTCATTGCCACGGCTGGTGACCAGGGGCCGATCGGTGGGTCTTCCTTCATCCCCGTCCTAACGCCTCAGCTTCCAGTACTACTCACGGGTCTCTGAGACAAGGAAAGTCACATCCCTCCGGAAGTTCTCCCAAGCCATACGAGTTACACCTGCATGTTAAGCTGGTCCCTTCCAATCCTGCAGCGCTGCTACAGAGTGGGGAGGAGGGAGAAGAAACTCAGAGCCCAAGGACTCACCTCCTGGCCTCCTGGCTCCTAAATTCAGGGTAGGGCTAAGGGAGCAGAGTTCAGCTTAAGTAAAGGGCCACTGGCTTTCCCCGCTGGTGCCATGGATAAGAAACCGCCTGCCAGTGCATGGGACACGGGTTCAAGCCCTGGTCCGGGAAGATCCCACATGCCACGGAGCAACTAAGCCTGTGCGCCACAACTACTGAGCCTGTGCTGAGCCTACAAGTCACAACTACTGAGCCCGCGTGCTACAACGACCAAACCCCACACGCCTAGAGCCCGTGCTCCACAACAAGAGAAGCCACCACAATGAAAAGCCCACGCACCGCAACCAAGGGTAGCCCTCGCTCACCACAACTGGAGAAAGCCCGCGCACAGCAATGGAGACCCAACGCAGCCAAAAACGAATGAATGAATGAATAAATAAATAAATAAATAAATACTGTTTAAATGCCAGAGCTTGCAACGTGAACTCTTTGACTGATGGTACATTTTGCATAATGGACAATAAGGCCCTTTTCTAAAGGTGACCTATGCCCATGAGGATGAGAACTGCACTGAGAAGACCTCAGGCTGAGAGACCGATGCAGAAGCATGGTCAACCTCCCAGCAGGACTCTGATGCTGCTGGGCCGTCAGTTCCAGGTGATGTAGAAAACGCACCACCCACCTCTATGGCTATTGTTACTTTTATTAATTTTTTAAACTACCTCCAAATCTTGATGATTCACATTTATTTATTTATTTATTTATTTATTTATTTATTTTTGTGGTATGCGGGCCTCCCTCTGCTGTGGCCTCTCCCGTTGCGGAGGACAGGCTCCGGACGCGCAGGCTCAGCGGCCATGGCTCACGGGCCCAGCCGCTCCGCGGCATGTGGGATCCTCCCGGACCGGGGCGCGAACCCGGTTCCCCTGCATCGGCAGGCAGACGCGCAACCGCTGCGCCACCAGGGAAGCCCTCACATTTAAATGAGATGGAATATTGTACCTGAGGCCATGTTAAAAGCTCGTAGATAAAGGTAGGAACTACTAAGGAAAGTGGCTGATATACTGACAGTTTTTAAACTCTTGATAGATATAATGGTGAATTACTGAAAGCTTTCCCTCTAAGATCAAAACAACATTCATTGTATTGCAACACTGAACTTACTAGCCACCACAGAAAGGCAAGAAAAAGAAATAAAAGGCATAGTGACAGGAAAGGAATGAATAAAACTGCATTTATTCTTAATTCAAAGATTATGTACTTAGAAAACCCAAAGCAACTGAGAAACTATTAAAATTAATGAATTAGGGGCTTCCCTGGTGGCGCAGCGGTTGAGAATCCACCTGCCAATGCAGGGGACACGGGTTTGAGCTCTGGTCCGGGTAGATCCCACATGCCGCGGAGCAACTAAGCCCGTGTGCCACAACTACTGAGCCTGTGCTCTAGAGCCCTCAAGCCACAACTACTGAGCCCACATGCCACAACTACTGAAGCCTGTGTGCCTAGAGCCCATGCTCCACACGAGAGAAGCCACTGCAATGAGAAGCCACGCACCGCAACGAAGAATAGCCCCTGCTCGCCGCAACTAGAGAAAGCCCACACGCAGCAACGAAGAGCCAACACAGCCAAAAATAAATAAATTAAATAAATTTTTTTAAGTGTTTAAAAAAAATTAATGAATTAATTAGCAGGGTTGCAAGACACAGGGTCAATATACAAGTCAATTGTATTTTCTACATCCTATCAATAAACAATTGAAAATGAAATTTAAAATACAGTATTTACAAGAGTATCATAAAACATCAGACACATTGGAATAAATTTAGTGAAAGATGTGCATGAACTAGACATCGAAAACTACAAACCATTGTTCAGAGAAATTAAAGAAAACCTGCAGGGAATTCCCTTGTGGTCCAGTGGTTAGGACTCGGGGCTTTCACTGCCAGGGCCCAGGTTCAATCCCTGGTCAGGGAACTAAATCCACAATCCACGTGGCACAGTCAAAAAGAAAGAAAGAAAGAGAGAGAGAGAGAGAGAGAGAGTGAAAGAAAGGAAGAAAGAAAGGAAGGAAGGAAGAAAGAAAAGAAAGATGCCATAAAAAAAAGAAAACCTGTATAAATAGAGAAATATTACATTTTTATTAATTGGAAGACTCAGTATTACTAAGATGTCCATTCTCTCACAATTTCATTCCATTCAAAATCCCAGCAGACGTTTTCTAGAACTTCACAATGAGCTGATTCTAAAATTTGTAGGAAGGCTAAAGGACCATAAATAGTTAGGAAAATCATAAAGAAAAAGACCAAAGTTGGATGACTTACACTACAAGATTTCATAACTTACAATAAAGCGACAGCAATTAAAACAGTAATTTGGATAGTCCAACAGAAGAGTCCAGAAATACACACACACACACACACACACACACACACACACACACCTGATTTTCAATAAGGATTCCAATGCAGTTCAATGGGGAAAGGAAAATATTTTAAAATAGAGTTAGAACATATAGATATCTGCATGGAAAAAAATTAAACTTAATCCATATCTGTTACCATACAGAAAAATTAATTCAAAATGGATCACAGAACTAAAGTCAAAAGCTAAGTTTCTAGAAGAAAATACATGTAGAAGATAATAGCTTAATAACCTTGGGATAGGAAAAGATTTATTATACAGGACATAAAAGGCACTAATGATGAAAGACAAAAAAAAATTTAACTGGACCTCATCAAAACTAAAAACTGCTCATTAAAAGACAAAGAAAAAGCCTGAAAGTGAGGGGGAAATGTGTAAAATGTGTCTCACAAAGGACTAATATCCAGAATACTAAAAAGAACTCCTACAAGTTAATAAGACAATTCAATTTAAAAATGACCTAAGATTTAAATACTTCATGAAAGATACAGGAATAGCCAACAAGCAAATGGCAAGGTCCTCAGCCTCACTGGTCAACTAGGAAATATAAAGTAAAACCATAATGGGATACCACCTCAAAACCACTTGAATTACTAAAATTAAAAGACTGATATTGCCAAATGTTGTAAGGATGTACACCAACTGTAATGCTTATACCTTAGTAGAGTATAAAGTGATACAGATACTATGAAAACAGTTTAGCAGTTTCTTACAAAAATTAAACATATACCTACCCTATGACCCAGAAATTCTACTCTTATATACTCAAAAGAAATAAAAGTATATGTCTACACAAAGTCTTGCATAAGAAAGTTTATAGTAGTTTTATTTACCATAGCCCAAACTGGAAAGAACCCAAATCCCCATCAAGAGAAGAATGGAGAAACAAATTGTGGCTTAGACAAAATTAGGAATACTACTCATCAATTTAAAAAAAACACAAAAAAATGCTGCAAACAACATGGACAAATCTCAAAACCATTTCTCGTGAAAGTACCAGACACGAGCTCATTACTGCACGACTCCATTCACACACAGTTCTTCCTCGACTTATGACGGGGTCGTGTCCCAATAAACCCATCATAACTTGAAAACATCATAAATCAAAAATGCGTTGAATACGCCTAACCTACCAACCATCACAGCTTAACCCCACCTGGCTTAAATATGCTCAGAACACTATATCAACTTACAGTTGGGCAAAATCACCTCACACAGAGCCTATTTTATAATAAAGTGGCGACTATCTCACGTAATTGATTGGGTGCTGTGCTGAAAGCGAAAAGCAGAACCGCTGTCTGGGCGCTACAGGATGGTTCTACGTGTATCAGTTGTTCACCCTCAGGACTGCAGAGCTGCCTGGGAGCTGCAGCTGCTGCCGCCCAGCAACTCGGGAGAGGATCAGATCACATATCACTACTGCTGCAAAGGATCAAAATTCAAAATTCAAAGCGCAGTTTTGGGGGTTTTTTTGGCCATGCCCCGAGGCTTGCGGAGTCTTAGTTCCCCGACCTGGGCCCCTGGTAGTGAGAGCGTGGGGTCCTAACCACTGGACCACCAGGGAATTCCCCAAAGTACAGTTTCTACTGAATGCCTATCGCATTGGTACCACCATAAAGTCGAAAAATCGTTAAGTCAAACCATCATAATTCAGGGAACATCTGAATGAAGTTCAAGAACAGGCAAAGAGAACCTATTAGAGAAATCAGAACAGTGGTTGCCCAGGAGGAGCTGATTGAAGAGGGGCTTTACCCCCTGCCCTAAAACTCCTCCGCACTCCACTGACTCATGCCCTCCCCTTTGCCCTAACCCCAGACAGTCGCTGATCTTTTTACTGTCTCCACAATTGCACCTTTTCCAGAATGTCAAATAGTTAGAATCATACAGCATGTGGCCCTTTCAGACTGGCTTCTTTCATTTAATAATTCGCATTTAAGGTTTCTCCATGTCTTCATGGCTTTGACAACTCATTCCTTCTTAGTGCACTGTCTGGATGTACCAGTTTATTGAACCATTCACCTCCTGAAGGACATCTTTTTTTTTTTAACATCTTTATTGGAGTATAATTGCTTTACAATGGTGTGTTAGTTTCTGCTGTATAACAAAGTGAATCAGCTATACATATACATACATCCCCATATCTCCTCCCTCTTGCGTCTCCCTATCCCACCCCTCTAGGTGGTCACAAAGCACCAAGGTGATCTCCCGGTGTGATGCAGCTGCTTCCCACTAGCTATCTATTCTACGTTTGGTGGTGTATATAAGTCCATGCCACTCTCTCACTTCGTCCCAGCTTACTCTTCCCCCTCCCCGTGTCCTCAAGTCCATTCTCTACGTCTGCATCTTTATTCCTGTGAAGGACATCTTGGTTGCTTCCAAGTTTTGGTAATTATGACTAAAGCTGTTATAACATCTGTGTGCAGGTTTTGGTGTGCACACAATCCTTTGGGTAAATACCAAGGAGCATGATTGCTGGAGTAGATGGTAAGAGTATGTTTAGTTTTGTAAGAAACAGCCAAACTGTCTTCCAAGTGGCTGTACCATTTTGCATTCCCACCTGCAATGAATGAGAGTTTCCGTTGCTCCACATCCTCACCAGCATTTGGTGTTCTCAGTGTTTTTTGCGGTTTTTTTTGCGGTACGCAGGCCTCTCACTGCTGTGGCCTCTCCCGTTGCGGAGCACAGGCTCCGGACGCGCAGGCTCAGCGGCCATGGCTCACGGGCCCAGCCGCTCCGCGGCACGTGGGATCCTCCCGGACCGGGGCACGAACCCGCGTCCCCTGCATCGGCAGGCGGACTTGCAACCACTGCGCCACCAGGGAAGCCCTCAGTGGTTTTGATTTTGGCCATTCTTACAGGTGTGTGGTGATATCTCACTGTTGTTTTAACTTGCAATTCCCTAATATCATATGATGTTCAACATATTTTTCATATGCTTACTTGTCATCTGGATATCTTATTTGATTAGGTATCTTTTTGGGTGTTTTGCCCACTTTTAAAAATCAGGCTATTCTTTTTCTTATTGTTGACTTTAAGAGTTCTTTGTATATTTTGGATAACAGTCCAGTATCACGTGTGTCTTTTGCAAATACTTCTCCCAGTCTGTTGCTTGCGTTCCCATTCTATTGACATTGATTTTTGCAGAGTAGAAGACTTTAACTGCAATGAAGTCCAGTTTACCAATTATTTCTTTCATGGATCGTGCCTTTGGTGTTGTACCTGAAGTCCTTGTTGTACGTAACATGAGATGGTTTTCTCCTGTTAACTTCCAGGAGTTTTATAGTTTTGTGTTTTAGATCTTGTAATCCATTTTGAGCTGATTTTTGTGAAATGTGTAAGGTCTGCCCTAGATTCATTTTTTCCCATGTGGACGTCCAGTTGTTCCAGCACCATTCGTTGAAAATACAATCTTTGCTCCATTTTACTGCCTTTGCTCCTTTGTCAAAGATCAGTTGACTAAATGTGGGTCTGTTTCTGGGCTCTCTATTCCATTCTGTTGACCTACTTGGCTTTTCTTTCTTTTTTTTTTTTTTTTTTTTGTCAATACCACATTGTCTTGATTACTACTGTAGAGTTATAGTAAGTCTCGAAGTTGAGTGTTATCAGTCCTCCAATTTTGTTCCTCTCCTTCAACGGTGAGTTGGTTATTATGGGTCTTTTGCCCTCACCGTATAAACTTTAGATCAGACTGTATATATCCATAAAATAACTTGCTGAGCTTTTGACTGGGAGTGCACTGAATCTATATATCAAGTTGGGAAGAACTGACATCTTGACAATATTAAGTCTTCCTATCTATGAACATAGAATAGCTTTCCATTTATTTAGTTCTTCTTTGATATCTTTCATAAGAGGTTTATAGTTTTCCTCATAACTCCTGTACATATTTTATTAGACACCTAAGTATTTCATGGGGGGGTGGTTCTAATGTAAGTGATAATGTGTTTTTAATTTCAAATTCCTTGCTCATTACTGGCGTGTGGGAAAGAGATTAACTTTTGTATACTAATCTTGTATCCTGCAACCTTGCTACACTTGCTTATTAATTCCAGGAATTTGGGGGGTTTTGGAGGGTTTTTTGTCGATTCTTTCAGATTTTCTGCATAGATGATATCATCTGTGAACAAAGGTGGTTTTGTTTCTTCCTTCCCAATCTGTGTACTTTTATTTCCTTTTCTTGTCTTACTGCATTAGCTAGGACTTCCAGTATAATGAAAAACAGTGGTAAGAGGGGACATTCTTGCCTTGTTTCTAAACTTGACAAAAGCTTTGAGCTTCTTACCATTAAGTACAATATTAGCTGCAGGTGTTTTTGTAGATGTTCTTTGTCAAGTTGAGGAAGTTCACCTCTATTCCTAGTTTGCTGAGACTTTTTATCATGAATAGATGTTGGATTTTGTCAAATGTTTTTTCTGTGTGTATCCATATGATCATGTGATTTTTCTTCTTTAGCCTGTTGATATGATGGATAACATTAATTGATTTTTGAATATTGAACCAGCGTTGCATACCTGGGATAAATTCCATTTGACTATGGTGTATAATTATTTTTATACACTGTGGATTCAGTTTGCTAATATTTTTTAAGACGTTTATTTTACTTATTTTTTTTTAATAAATTTATTTATTTTATTTATTTATTATTTTTGTCTGTGTTGGGTCTTTGTTGTTGTGCGCAGGCCTTCTCTAGTTGCGGCGAGCGGGGGCTACTCTTCATTGCGGTGTGTGGGCTTCACACTGCAGTGGCTTCTCTTGTCGCGGAGCACGGGCTCTAGGGGCACAGGCTTCCGTAGCTGGGGTGTGCAGGCTTCAGTAGTTGTAGCTTATGGGCTCTAGAGCGCAGGCTCAGTAGTTGTGGCGCACGGGCTTAGTTGCTCCACAGCATATGGGATCTTCCCGGACCAGGGCTCGAACCCGTGTCCCCTGCATTGGCAGGCAGATTCTTAACCACTGCGCCACCAGGGAAGCCCCCAGTTTGCTAATATTTTGTTGAGGATTTTTGCAGCTATGTTCATGAGAGATAATGGTCTGCAGTTTTCTTTTCTTGTAATTTTTCCGCCCTGGTTCTAGTATTAGGGTAATGTTGTCCTCATAGAATGAACTGTAAGTAAAGTTGACCCTTGAACACCACTAGTTTGAGCTTTGTGGATCCACTTATACATGGACATTTTTCAATAGTAAATACTACAGTACCACATAATCTGTGGTTGGTTGAATCCATGGATGCAGAGGAACCGTAGATACTAAGGGCCAACTATAAATTATACCCCTGCATTGTTCAACGGTCAACTGTATTCCCTCTGCTTTTATCCTCTGAAAGAGACTGTTGAGAATTGGTATACTTTCTTCATTAAATGTTTAGTAGAATTCACCAGTAAGCCCACCTGAGTTTTGTGCTTTCTGTTTTGGAAGGTTATTTATCATTTATTGAATTTGTTTAATAGATATACACCTATTCAGATTGTCCATTTCTTCCTATGTAAGTTTTAGCAGACTGGATCTCTCAAAGAATTGGTCCAGTTCACCTAGGTTATTAAATTTGTAGGCAGAGGGCTGTTCATAATATTCCTTTATCATCTTCTTAATGTCCATGGAATCTACAGTGATGTCCCCTCTTTCATTTCTGATACTAGTAATTTGTGTCTTCACTCTTTTTCTCTTAGCTTGGCTAGAGGCTTATCAACTTTATTGATCTTTCCAAAGAACCACCAGCTCTTGGTTTTATAGATTTTTCTCTACTGATTTCCTATTTTCAATTTCACTTTTATTTCTGATCTAATCTTTAACATTTCTTTCCTTGCTTACTTTGGAGTTAATTTGCTCTTCTTTTTCTAGCATCCTAGGGTGGAAGCTTAGATTATTGATTTCAGATCTTTTTTCTTTTCTAATATATACATTAAAACAATGCTATAAATTTCCCTCTAAGCACTGCTTTCACTGTATCCCACAAATTTTAATAAGTGGTATTTTCTCTTTCATTTAGTTCCAAATATTTTTGAAATTTCTTCTTTGACTCATTATTTAGAAGTATGTTGTTTAATCTCCAAGTATTTGAAGTTTTCCAGCAAATCTTTTTGTTATTTATTTCTAGTTTAATTCCATTACAGTCCAAAAGCAGACACTGTATGATTTCTACTCTTTTAAATTTGTTGAAGTGTGCTTTATGGCCCAGAAAGTGATCTTGGTGGATATTCAGCGTGAGCTTAAGAAGAATGCGTAATATGGTGTTGTTGGGTGAAGTAGTCTATAAAAGTCAATTATACCCAGTTGACTGATAATGCTGTTGAGTTCAACTATGTCCTTACTGATCTTCTGCCTGCTGGATCAGCCACTTCTGATAGAGGGGTATTACAGTCTCCAACTATCTTAGTGGATTCATCTATTTCTCTTTGCAATTCCATCATTTTTTGCCTCATATATTTTGATGCTTTGCTATTAGTCACATACACATTAAGGATGGTTATGTCTTCCTGTTGTATTAGTATCTAATGCCCCTCTTTATCCCTGATAACTTTCTTTGCTCTGAAATCTGCTCTGTCTGAAATATAGCTATTTCTGCTTTCTTTTGATTAATGTTAGCATGGTATATCTTTCTCCATTCTTTTACTTTTAATCTACATGTATCTTTATACTTAAAGCTGGTTTCCTGTAGACAATGTAGGTTGCATCTTATTTTTGGATCCATGTGACAATCTGTCTTTTAACTGGTGTATTTAGACCCACTGATGTTTAAAGCATACATATAAGCATACATAATCAAATACATTGTTGCTATTATTATTTTGAACAACTGTTATCTGTGAAACATAAAATTTTTTTTATTTTACTTTCATGTATTCATTCTCCAATGCTCTTCCTTTCTTTATATAGATGAGTTTCTCACCTATATAGTTTTCCTTCCCTCTGTAGAACTTCTTTTAACATTTCTTGCAAAGCAGGTGTACTGGCAATAAATTCCCCCAATTTTTGTTTGTCTGAGAAAGTATTTCTCTTTCACTTGTGAAGGATAATTTCACAGGGTACAGAGTTCTAGGTTGGTGTTTTTTTCTCTCAACACTTTAGATACTTCACTGCACTCTCTTCTTGCTTGCATGGTTTCTGAGATGTCAGATGTAATTCTTACCTTTGCTCCTCTATAAGTGAGGCGTTCCACCCACCCCCCAACTTCTTTTAGGATGTTTTTCTTTATCTTTGATATTCTGAAGTTTGAATACGATTGGGGGGAGGGGATTTATCTTGCTTGGTATTCTCTGAGCTTCCTGGATCTGTAGTTTGATGTTTGACATTAATTTGGGGAAATTCTCAGTCATTATTGCTTCAAATATTTCTTCTGTTCCTTTCTCCTCTGGTATTCCCATTACACATGTTACGCATTTTGTATTGATAGTCATTCTGCAGTTCTTGGATAGTTCATCCTGTTCTGTTTTGTTTTGTTTTCCTCAGTCTTTTTTCTCTTTACTTTTCAGTTTTGGAAGTTTCTATCATCACATGCTCAAGCTCAGAGATTCTTTCCTTGGCATGTCCAGTCTATTCATGAGCCCATCAAAGGCATCCCTCATCTCTGTTACAGCGGTTTTGATCTCCAGCATTTCTTTTTCATTCTTTCTTAGAATTTTGATCTTTCTCCTTACATCATCCATCTGCTTTTGCATGGTCTACTTTTCCCATTAAAGCTCTTAGCATATTAATCATAGATTTTTAAATTCCTGGCCTAATACAGGATGGCTAGAATGGCCTGGAGTTGGGTATTTCCCTTCTCCCAGGTACGTCAGGCTCTGGTAAAATACCTTCTCCTTAGGGCAGACCTTGTCAAGAAGAACAGAGTGCTCTGGCACATTTCAGAGTGGTCCTTTCCCTTCCCCCTGCCGGAAGCATATGGGTATTTTCCTCCGGTGTTCACTGTAGGTGAATGAGGACCTGGTAGAGCTCCAGGAAGTAAAAACACAGAAGTGTAACCTCCCACCCCCGTGACTGGGCACCCCTGAAGTTTTGTGTTTTTTGATTTCTTTTATTGAGATTTAATTGACATAAAGCGTACAACGTGTTGATTTCATACATTTATATGTTGCAATATGATTACCAGCGTAGTGTTCGCTAACAGCTCTATCACGTCACATATCTGTGGTGGGAACAATTATGATCAAGTCTCTTAGCAACTTGGAAGTTTATAATTCAGTATTGTTGACCATAATCACCATGCTATGCGTTAGCTCTCCCCCCTGAAGTTTTCAACTCTCAGACTCGTCCACACCGAGCCTCCGGCAATTTGTCAATTACAGGTTAGGTTTTCCTACCCTGGCACTGGTTCCTATGGAGGTTTCTGCTCCACCATGTTTTGTTTTTAAATTAACTATATTTGAGTATAATTTATACACAATAAAATGTATCCATTTTAAGTAAACAGTTGCATGAGTGCTGACAAACATATATGCCTGTATAACCTCCGCCCCTTTGCCTGGATTATTCAGCTTCCTGGATGGTCTAGCATGCAGCTGGGGCTGAGAACCACTGCTCTGTCATTCTCCGTGGCCAGCCAAGGGCTTGGGACTCCCAACTCTGAGGTTATTCACTTATTTCTGGGTCTTGGTTTCTTCACATCTCTTGCTCCTGGATGGAACCTCTGTGAGCACCACCCACCACAAGACGACCTATTTGCTGATTCCTAATATTATAGAATCAGGCTCAAAGTGGACACAAAATTTACGTAAATGGTCACCTCAGCTATCTCTCACATATCTGTTGAGCCTGTAGCCATTTCCCATAGCTGGCTCCTCCCTCCGCGTCTCTCGATCTTAGCCACCCTTGGACTGTAAGGACCTCTTTCCTCTCCCCGCCCATCTTCCCTGGGGAATGCAGCCACCTCTGCTCCCATCAGGGCGTGAGGAAGAGCCTGGCCTGGCCCTCTGTCTTCATCGTCCCTCACCTCCATTTATCCAAGTTCTCCGCATCATTTAAGCCCCAGTTCAAATCCCACCTCCACCACAAAGCCTTCCTCCCCCAGCTAGATTTTCTTTCTCTCACCTGTACCAGGCACTTGAGCACATAATCATGCTCCAGGTTCCCTTAGCACTCGCCTTGCACTAGTTATTTCAAACAATCAAATTCAATTAAACAAATATGGAATCAGCTGAGGGCTTTCTGGGCAATACCAGAACTAAGACCCAAAACAGACATGGTTCCTGCCCTCACATGACGGACTCTAAACAAAAGTAATAAGCTTTATCCAAGGTGAGGGGGTTTCTGGGCACTGGGGAGAACAAGCCAAGGGGATGTACTATTTCTTTTTTTTTTTTTTTTTTTTTTTGGTACGCGGCCCTCTCACTGTTGTGGCCTCTCCCGTTGCGGAGCACAGGCTCCGGACGCTCAGGCTCAGCG
>NC_041219.1:55077317-55084798 GCF_002837175.3 Physeter macrocephalus | reverse complement strand
GCACACGGGCACAGCCGCTCCGCGGCACGTGGGATCTTCCCGGACCGGGGCACGAACCCGCGTCCCCTGCATCAGCCGGCGGACTCTCAACCACTGCGCCACCAGGGAAGCCCGGATGTATTATTTCTGATGTACACATCTGTCTGTGCAAGAACACCATAGCTCCTGCAATACCAACAGGGTGGGGTTCACACTTCTCTGTACCTGCTGCAGCTCTCACACACCGAATTACCAAATGTTCGTTGACTGGACCTGAACTCACAGAACAGATACTGTTCGACAGGTAGGGGGTCATTACAGGGGGTAATTTAGCATCCTCCAACACCAAGCTTTTTTTTTTTTTTTCTTCTTCTCCTCTTTCCTTTCCTGCTCACTGTCTTTCCTTCCCTGTTCCTTGTCCCATTTCCAGGCTTCCCTGGCCTAATCCTGGACCAGCCTGGGGCCCAGGGGCATCCTGGTCATTGCTCAGCTGTGTACTCCCTTCCTCTTCATGGCCCTTTATTTATTAGCTCATCCCATGCAGAGAGAAACCGCAGCCCTAAGGCTGTCTACCTTGGCTACTCGTTAGAATCACCTGGAAAGCTGATGCTTAGCCCTCATCCACCCCCCAACCTAAGTGACTGACTTGAGGTGAGGTCTTGGTAAGGACAGTCCTTCAAGTTCCCCAGGTGATTCAAATGTGCAGCCAGATTGAGAACCACTGGGACAGACTAAGGATTTCAAAGCCTTCCCCTTCTCAGCTGAGGGTGATGGTGCCTCCCCAGAGATAACCACAGAACTTGGCGTGGGCCAACAGAACAGTATCGCTCACACTGGGGGTGGGCTAAAGAGAGGGTTTTGTATCTCTAGCATCTCAGCTCCGGAATGGACGTCATGGCAAAGTTGAAGCCAGCTCCCCTGGAGAAGGCAGGGAGAAGAGAGTTTTATTAACAGAGGAATGCTGGGAGCAAGAAGGCAGACTGCCTGGTGCTCTAGGTGGGGCGGAGGGAAGATCAGAGGAGGTACTACTTGAGAAGTAGCTGGCACAGCATTATTTTTCAATAAGTGTCAGCTTTCACACTGATACAGTGCTTTTATATTCAAATTATTTGCACAAGATGGAACACCAAGTAAAACGAGTTCCATTTATCAGACTGGAAAGTAGTTTAGAGAGATTAAGTAAACTTCCTCCCTTTGCATCCTCCACCCAACCCCATAGGCCAATTGACTGCGAAATCAACCCATGTTATGGCTAGGATGTCCACACTCAAACTTGACTGCAAAGATGACTCGCCACAAAACCCTGAACAAGGTAAGTAACCTCTCTGAACTTCAGTTTTCTCACCCGTAAAGTGGCACCTATATAAAGGCTCCCATCCCCCTCAGAGCCATTGTGAAGACTGAACGAGCTCCTTGCAAAGTACACACAGTGGGCTATTATTACAATAGCTCTGCACTAGCACTCCTCACCTGCCAGGTAATAACTGATTGACCTGTCTCTCTTCTCCTTACCTAAGCCCCCCAAAGGCCATTTTTCTGTAGTTTGTAAACTCCCTGTATTTTTAAAATTACTTTTTAAAAGAATTATATCATACATATAAAAGGATACAGATGAATGGTTTAAAGAATAACACCTGGACTTCCCTGGTGGCGCAGTGGTTAAGAATCCGCCTGCCAATGCAGGGGACACGGGTTCGAACTCTGGTCTAGGAAGATCCCACATGCCGCGGAGCAACTAAGCCTGTGCGCCACAACTACTGAGACTGCGCTCTAGAGCCCGCAAGCCACAACTACTGAGCCCACGTGCCACAACTACTGAAGCCCGCGCACCTAGAGCCCGTGCTCCGCAGCAAGAGAAGCCACCGTAATGAGAAGCCCGTGCACCACAACCAAGAGTAGCCCCCGCTCACGGCAACTAGAGAAAGCCCGCGCGCAGCAGCGAAGACCCAATTCAGCCAAAAATAAATAAATTAAAAAAAAAAAACACTTGTGTGCCCATCAGTCTGCCTAAGTAGACATAATCAATTCCTTTGAAGCCCCTTGTGTCTCTGTCCAATCTCATTCCCATCTCTCTCCCCCAAAATAACCACCTTCCTGAACTGTTGCCTTGATCTTTTTTTTGAAGGTCAAAATCTTTAATTTTTGCCAATATGATGGTGGGAAAAAATGGTATCTTTTTGTTGTTGTTGTTTTCTCCTTGATTTTCTTTTCACCAAAAACAGACTGAGTCCCAGCAACTATTTTTCATCTCTGTATCCCCAGAATATTGAACTTTACAGTATTCAATAAATATCGGATAAATGAAGAAATGTCCTAGCAGAACTAGAACCAGAACTGGGTTTTTTTAATTATCTGCTTAACCTTGGGCAAGCTTCTCTAGTCCTCACTCTCCTCATCTGTAAAAGGTGAGGACAGGTTCCATGCCCCCTGGGTCCCCTTCCAGCACAAGTCTACGATTAACCCAGAAGCTGTCTCCCGGGGCTGGGACTTGGCATGCTGGAGAATGATGTCACAGCCTCCAACAGGTGTGTCCCGACCCACTCCACTGGTGGGCTTCGCGTGGGTGACACAGGTGCCAGTACCAACCCCTTGAGTTCCCGGGGCAGCAGAACCCTAGGGCTGGCTGTCTCCAACCACAAATATGCTTATCTCTTTACCTCCATATGTGATGCGAATATCTTCTTCCATCATTTTTGATGTGTGCCAAGAGGAAAAAGGTTGAGAAAAACGATATTAGTCTTAGCTTGGTGGTGAGCGGGAGGCTGGATTTAGCCCATAAGCCCAGGACAGTCTAGGGATTCTCTCTCTTCTCCATGTTGCCCCAGCTGCCCCACAATGGAGGTGCCCTATCAGTAGCTTCCGGGGTACAGAGCCACCTAGAAAGAGACGGAGAACTGAACTATCTTAATGCAAGAAGGGGAAAGGAAGACTTGGAGAAAGCAGGGGCTTCAAGGTCCCACCCCCTGTGCAGAGGAACCCTTGTCCCCCCGTCCCCCCCCGCGGCCATCCCTGCAGCTGGGACAGAGGCAGGAATGTGTTCCCGAGAGCAGACCTGGAGGGCCGGGCCCAGGGCTCCCGGCGGACAGCCCAGCCCCACTGCCAGGCAGCCACAGCTGTTGGCAGGGAGTCCCCAGGTCTAAAATTAGCCTCCTGCTCTCCACCCAGGCAGCTCCACGCTCCTCTGACAGATGGGCCCTGCGGTGAGGTAATGGGAGCCTGGGAGCCTCAGGCCAGCAAGGGGGCAGGGACCACAGCACAGAGCAGAGCCCCGCTTCCCCCGCAGGGCCAGCCTCGGGCGGCGCACCGGGAACAGGAGCGCGCGTGTGTGTGTGTGTGTGTGTGTGTGCGCGTGCGTGCGTGCGTGTGCGTGTGTGTGCGTGGAAGCTCAGCTTCTCCTCCGCGTCCGCACCTCCGGGTACACGCTGTCCTGTTCTGAGCTCGAGGTGCGGCAAGGAAAGGCACACACACTCTCCTGAGAGCTTAAATGTGTCAGGGCCTCAAGTGGCCACCACGCCATGTGGGGTCAGGATCATTATTTCCCATCACAAAGAGACCACGGGGACGCTCGCCGAGTCAGCTGACCTGAGCCGGGGACCCTGGGAGGGAGAATCCAGAAGTGCCCGCCCCCTTCTTTGGGAGGGGCATCTCCTCCGGGAGGGGCACCTTTTGAGGCAGAGCCCGAACCCGTGGCTCCCTGACCCCCACCTCCAAGGCCCCCCCCGCCCCGGCTTCTGACGGTCTGGTCAGGAAGTCTGTGGCTGGAGCTGCGAAAATAAGAGGCCAATCCCAGGCAGCAGGCCTGCCTCCGGGGGCTGAGCACACAGAGGGCTGCCCAGGGGCGGGGAGGGACGGCGGGGAGGCTCGGGGCGGGGGACTGCTCAGAAATGCAGAGGAGTAGGAGGGCTACAAGGAAGACGGCCGTGGTCACCAGGGGCTGTGAAATGCCCGCAAGGTCACTGAGCCTTTCCAGCCAAAGGCTTCCGAGACCATCGCCCCAAGGCCCATTACCCAGGGCTCATCCTGCCTCACCCCTCCCTCACCGACCCCACCTGGGGAGCCTATCCTCCTACCCCCAGGTGAGTGGGGGAGGGGAAGGTGGGGGACGGCCACTGTCTCTCCAGTAAGAGCTGGACCCAGTGCCCAACTCCCACTTCTGCCTGCCTGGGAAGGGAGTAGAGACGGGCTCTGAAGCCGGCACCTTCTCACTTCCAGTCTTTCTCCAGCTCAGAATCCTCAGTGCTGATGCAAACACCGCTTCCTCTGCGAACAATGTCAGAGCCAGAGAGCACCTCAAGGACCAAGGAGCGGAGCCTGCTCCATTTGCAAATAAGGAAACCGAGGCCCACAGGGCAGAACTGACTTGCTCAAAGTCACAGAGCCAGTTCAGATCAGAACCAAGCCTGGAACTCAGGTCCCCTGACTCCAGCCCAGGGTCCTTTCCCCTAACACTGCGCTGAAAAGAAAGCCCAGATGCTCTGGTTCTGTAACATGGCTTCTCCTCTCCTCCTTCTGCTACGACAGGCCTCAGTCGATCATCCAGCTCACCAGTGACCTCCTGCTGCTGGGCCAAGCACACCAGGCCTCCCTTCGGGACCTCTCACCCGCACCTGACACCGCTGCTCATCTCTTCCTCAGCAGCACGACTCCTCCTCCACGTTTCCTTCACGGTTCATTCTGTCTCCCTCATTGGCTGGCTGTGGACAGCCGAAGGCCCCCGCAGGTGCGGCCCCTTCTGCCGAAGACCAGATTCCACATCCCACTCCCCCGTTCCAGCTCTGGCAGCCCAGGGGACACCCATCAGCTGGTGGAGGGGAGGGCTCTGGGCAGGATGGAACAGTGACACCCCCTAAGGCACAGCCGTGAACCCAAAGGCCCTGAGCTGCCCAGGGGAGAGTCTGGACCGCAGACTGCAGCCCGCTGAGCTCCTGAGCCATCCGCGTCTCTCTCCTGTTCTGAGAGCCAGAACCCTTCAGCGGGTCTCCTGGGTTTGTGTGTGCCGGCACCTCTTGCCTGCCCTCTCTAAGAAAGGAGCAGCCCTGTCTGCTGTCTTCCCCGTGAATTCCAGGGTTCAGCATGCAAATGGTCCCCCATCCATAGGCTTTGGCCGAGGACACCCTCCCAGACAGGTGGAAATGACTAATCTTCCTTTGGGAAAAGGGGCAGCAGCCTCTAATCCCAAAGTATGCCTGCAGCCTGACTGGCTCCAAGTTCCCAGGAAGAAGGTTCCACGTGAAACAAGGTCCACCGTTCTCCCCAGGCGTCCATGCGTCCCTCACGTGACTGGTTCATGAAAGCCCTGCCAGCTGGGGAAAGTGCTCACGGCCCTGGGAGTTTCCAAACCTTCCCAGAGACATAAAGGAGCAGAAAAGTATAGAAAAACAACCCCTTCTTGAAAATTGTTTTTTCTTGGTTTTAGAAGAAACAACTTTGGGGTTTGTTTCTGCCTTTCAGGCTTCCCGACGTCTAAATATACCAAGCGTAATCATTTATTGTACAAACCAAGTTATGTACAATATATGTTTATCTTGCTAAACTAAGAGAAAACTACTTTGGATCTGTAAGGGGTGCCAAAAATATTTCATAGTTGTTTCCCTAAAAATATTACAGTATATTTTCATTTCCCAGAAATCGAACCCCCCCTAATTTTTATATCAGCAAGTACCTTGGGCAGTTTATGCCCATTTCTTTTTCTCAAAGTGGTAAATATCAACTTCCAATTTAATAGCTCCTGCTTCCGTAAACGTTTCCCTGCAACAGACAGGTGGTATTTCCTAAGTAATATAATTAAAGCTTCACTATTGTAGACTGTTACTTATGCAAATATTTTTCCAATTTTCATGCATCAGAGCAAAGTTGAATTCTTATTCAACATGCTAAATCAAGCTTTAATATTATTTTTTCCACCTCCTCTCTGAACTCTTCCAAACACATTCTGAACCCACTTATTGCTGTCTGCCTGCAATTTTTCTTCAATTTGTCATCCATTTCATCTTTTACCCCCAAAAAGAATTGCCAGTTACAGACTTCCATAATCCTAATACTAGGATTATGAAAACATCAGCCCTCAACCGCTTGTATCCTTCTACAGAGAAGAAAGGAGAAGGTAACATTTTTCAAAATTTGTTACATATTTTCCTCCCGAAGGGTTTCATGATTCACATGCTCCTGGATTCTTCTGATTTAAAATCAACTTTGTCACAGTGAACATTGTGGTACATGTCTTTTTTTTTTTTTTTTTTGCGGTACGTGGGCCTCTCACTCCTGTGGCCTCTCCCGCTGCGGAGCACGGGCTCCAGACGCGCAGGCTCAGTAGTTGTGGCTCACGGGCCCAGCCGCTCCGCGGCATGTGGGATCTTCCCGGACCGGGGCACGAACCCATGTCCCCTGCATCGGCAGGCGGACTCTCAGCCACCGCGCCACCAGGGAAGCCCACATGTCTCTCTTTGAATTATGGTTTTCTCAGGGTATGTGCCCAGTAGTGGGATTGCTGGGTCGTATGGTAGTTCTATTTTTAGTGGTGTAAGGAACCTCCATACTGTTTACCATAGTGGTTGTAAGCAATTATACTCCTATAAAGATCTATTAAATCCATCCATCCATCAATCAATCAATCAACTCTGTCTATTCCTATTCCCCATCCCTCCTCAACTCAAGGAGGTAAGATAGGAAATGATAACTCCACGTGCTTTTTTTTTTTTAAGGTCTATGCTTCTTTAGCAGAATGGGCTCTGTTTTGAGGATGGGAGGGTGCAAGGGACAAAGGGACCTGCTGGATGAGGACCGTCACGCCTTGGCCGCCCTTTGCAATATGAGAATTATTCAACGTCAGCAAAGAACTTCCTTGCAGGTGACCTTCAGCTATCAGTGCACTATCAATGCAGAGTGTCGCTGGAGAAATTTCAGAAAACCCACAGATCAGCCCAACAGCAGCTGAGTTGGACACACGATCCACCCCCAGCTACATGGCAATAACTTCCTCTAGGTAACTGGCAAGATAAATAGATCTGAGAACCAGTCACATGCATACTTAGTACACATCAGGGAAAAAGGACCACATGAAACTCAGACATTAAAAGGAAGCTTCTCAGCAAACAAAAATGGATGGTGAGGGCACTGTGTGGACGCTGGGAGTTCTGGGCCCAGCACTGCTCCCTGGGCAGGTGCTGAAAACACTCTCGGTCTTAAATCCTTCACTGGTGAAATCAGAAGGCTGGGCAAACACTGCACCGTAAGAGGCAACTCCAGTCAACTTGTAGGGACAGCCTGGCGAGCTGTGTTGAGAAAAATTCTGAGTCTGCAACTGGGCTCAGGAAGAGAATTTCATGTTCTACTGGAGATGCCTGCCACTGACCCGGAATAAGAAATGCAGGGAGGGCTTCCCCGGTGGCGCAGCGGTTGAGAGTCCGCCTGCCGATGCAGGGGACGCGGGTTCGTGCCCCGGTCCGGGAAGATCCCACATGTCGCGGAGCGGCTGGGCCCGTGAGCCATGGCCGCTGGGCCTG
>NC_041219.1:55067634-55077304 GCF_002837175.3 Physeter macrocephalus | reverse complement strand
AGCCATGGCCGCTGGGCCTGCGCGTCCGGAGCCCGTGCTCCGCAACGGGAGAGGCCACAACGGTGAGAGGCCCGCGTACCGCAAAAAAAAAAAAAAAAAAAAAAAAAAAAAAAAAAAGAAATGCAGGTATTTTCCATCTCAGAATTTTAAAATCTCTGCACTCCACTCCTATCCTAGGATTCTTTATGATATGTGAGAGAAAGCACCCAAAAACCAATCAAAAGAGAGACAAGGGGGCTTTACAAGCTGATTAAGTGATAATCAATAACAATAGCTAACATTTATTAAACAGTATGTACCAGGAACTGTTCTAAGTACTTTATATGTGTTACTTCACTTAACTGTCATGATAAAACCCAGTAAGGTAGGTACGGCTATTAATATTTCCATTTTATAGATAAGGAACCAGGACACGTTGATGCTGCTCGGTCACCTGCTCACAGATTTAAACTCAGGTAGTCTGACTTCAGAGACCTGCTCAGTCACACGCTAGGAAGGAAAGCAGGGAGGGAGGGAAGGAAGGAAAGACACTGGCAGGCGGCGTGGAGGACACCACAGCAACCTCAGATGTTAAGGCAGAAGGGCTGGCAGTGTCCACACAGGGGAAATGCAGGCCCAGTGAAGGCTGGGCGGGCTGAATTCTCTCAGTTCCGTCAGTGCTCGTGGGGAGGGTGAAGCAAACTGCCATGACCGGACACTTGGGAGCCACCTCTGGCTTCTCTGACATCCTAGGCGGGAGTTCACAAGACCAACCCAGACGAGGGAGGCATCAAAGAAAATATCAGCTGTGAGTTTCAGACGGTTCAACAGACGTTCCACAAAGGGTGAGGTCAGCTGGCACAGAAACAACGAGGAAGGCTTCAGGAAAGGGATGAGGCTGACAGGAATGTCAGCCAAACCATCCTACGAACCTCCAGCAGCTTCATCTGCCAATCATCACCGTTCCTAGGACATAAAAGGTGTCCACGGACTTCCCTGCTGGTCCAGTGCTGGTCCAGGCAGAAGGGTATCGTGAGCCCGCAGAGCAGCAGTGAAGAGCTTGAGGAGGACCAGCCCGAGGGACAGGAGACCCCAGCTCCGGTTCCCCATGGCGAGAAGCGACCTTGAAGCTCCTGCTCTCTGGACAGTCACTCCCAGAGTTTATACACGCTCTTCTGCATCTCCTAGCAGCCGGACTGCTTCCTGGCTCTTTGTCCTCCTCCCCACCACCGCAACCAGGGTATAGAAGGATTTAATTGGGAGGATGTGCCCAAGTCAACCAAACTCCGAGAATTTACCATGTGCAGGTATCGGGCAAGGCACTCAGGCAGAGTTCTCAACTAGGGATCCGCGGAGGGGTGTCAGGGGCCTGTGCACCTCCCCAGAATATTATGCAAAATATGAGGGCGGAGGCAAATTTCTGGGGAGAGGGTCACCAGTTTCCTCATCAGATTCTTACAAGTGTACACAAGCCACAAAAGGTTAATAATCTCTGCACCAGGGAGACCAAGGGGAAAGTGCCCAGGTCCGGCACAAGAAATGCAATCTCGTGGGGGAAGACAGACAAACAGAAATCATTCAGGCAAGGCAGCCTCTGATAAGTACCCTAACGGAGTACAAAAAAGCAGAGTGAGGGAGGGGGGCAGAGGTTCATTCCAACGGGGACGCCCATAGGATGTGCCCCCCACACCCCAGTTTTGGGATCCAAGTTTGCCATGAAGGAAAAACAGACATTACAGTAAGTCCCCTACATATGAACCTTCAAGTTGCGAAATTTCAAAGATACAAACGTGCAGTCCATCAACGTCAGGCGTGAGTGACGCTGCAGCTTCCTCCGTCTCCTGTTGCTGGCGATCCTTCGGCTCCACCATCTCCCGCCCCCTCCCCCTCCTGCAGTCAGTAACTCTTCCTGCCTGTTCACTGACGGCAGCCCCCGTGTGCCAGCTGTTGTACTGGTACTACTGTACCTTTCAAGGGAATGTACTGTAAGATTAAAAATGTTTTAATTTGGGGGTTTATTTGTTTTTATGTATTAGTTGTGTGAAAAGTATTATAAACCTATCACAGTACAGCACTATATAGCCGATTATGTTAGTTGGGTACCTAGGCTAACTTTGCTGGACTTAGGAACAAATCGGACTTATGGAACTCGTTCGTGTGTAGAGGACTTACTGTATTACTTCTCCCCAAGCCTAGACAGAGCCCCTGGCTCAGGTACTCCCAGCAGGAAACCAAGAGTCTGAGGCCAACCCTATCCCCCCAGAAGGAGAGGGAAGGAGGACACCGCTCCAGGACTATGGGAGGTGGCAGGAAGATACTCTTCCTGAAAACGAGCGCTGACCCTGGTCCACCCGTCCCCCCTCTGCCAGCTCCCATCCTCTGAATTCCTGGGGTGCTTGTGGCACTGACCCTCGGGATCCCCTCACTCTCCTGGCCTCAATTCTCCCACCCTCCGTCCAAAAACTTTGTGCTATCACCTGTTTCATTCTCTCCCAAGACCTCACCGCCATCTGAAATTCTCATCTCTTTGTTGAAGTGTTCATTACCTGTCTTGTCCTCATGAAATGTAAGCTCCATGACAGCAAAGCCCTGAAATGTCTGGTTCCCTTCTCCATCCCTAATACCTACAAAACTGCCTAGCATGTACGCACACTCACTACATATTTGGTGAATGAGTGTCTGTCTCCTGTCCCTTTGTATGTATTCTCTTGAAGGACCAGCACGGCATCCAGGTCCCGGAGGAAAGTGTAAGAAGAAACAGAGGCACTTTCTTCCCCAGAGACCACTTCTGAGATACTGGGTGTGCAAGGCGGCCCTTAATTTAAATGATCACGGCAGAGCGTAGCCAGAGGACCACGTGTGAAGCCCAGAACTTTAGTATCCTATCACCTTCTGCATCAACAATACTGCCAAAGTGTCACGTGTTTCTTTGACAGGTCTCAGCTTTCCTGTCACCCTCCTCAGCTAGGCACTCAACGCCCACACCTTAGGTCACTGCAGTGACCACCTAGGTGACCTCTGTCGCCAAACCATCCTACGAACCTCCAGCAGCTTCATCTGCCAATAATCACTGTTCCTAGGACATAAAAGGTGTCCACGGACTTCCCTGCCGGTCCAGTGGTAAAGAATCCGCCTTCCAATGCAGGGGATGTGGGCTCGATCCCTGGTCGGGGAACTAAGATCCGACATGCCGCGGAGCCACTAAGCCCACGTGCCACAACTACTGAGCTCGCGCGCCTCACGAGAGAGCCCGCGTGCCACAAACTACAGAGCCCACGCTCTCTGGAGCCCGTGCGCCACAACAAGAGAGAAGCCCAGGTGCTGCAACGAAGACCCCGCGAGCCTCAACTAAAGACCCGACGCAGCCAAAAAAAGTAAATAGAATAAATTTTAAAATAAATAGATAAAGAACTGCTTTTAAAAAAAAAGAAAAAAGAAGAAAAGGTGTCCAGTAAGTGGACACCTTAATCCAAATTCTTAATTTGGAAGAATTAAAGCATGAATCCGTGGATGAAAATAAGAAACACTGCCTTCATCATATCAAATCCCTGCTTTCAAAAATCTATGTTGCAATACAACAAACTAGTGAATATAGCAAAAAAGAAACAGACTCCCAGATAAAGAGAACAACCTAGTGCCTACCTGTTGGGAAAGGGGCGAGGGGCAATAAAGGGGTAGGGGGTTAACAGATACAAACTACTATGTATAATAAAAATCAGCTACAGTGATATATTGTACAACACGGGGAATACAGTCAATATTTTATAATAACTATGAATGGAGTATAGCCTTTAAGAACTGTGAATCACAACAGACTCACAGACTTAGAGAACAGACTTAAGGTACCAGGGGGGAAAGGTGGGGTAGAGGGATAGTTAGGAAGTTTGGGATCGACGCGTACACACGGCTATATTTAAAATGGATAACCAACAGGGACCCACTGTCTAGCACAGGGAACTCTGCTCAATATTCAGTAGCAACCTAACTGGGAAAAGAATTGGAAGAAGAACAGATACATGTATATGTATAACTGAATCACCTTGTTGTACACCTGAAACTAATACATTGTTAATCAACTATACTCCAATATGAAATAAAAAGTTAAAAAACTTGTGGGGCTTCCCTGGTGGCGCAGTGGTTGCGCGTCCGCCTGCCGATGCAGGGGAACCGGGTTCGCGCCCCGGTCTGGGAGGATCCCACGTGCCGCGGAGCGGCTGGGCCCGTGAGCCATGGCCGCTGGGCCTGCGCGTCCGGAGCCTGTGCTCCGCAACGGGAGAGGCCACAGCAGAGGGAGGCCCGCATACCAAAAAAAAAAACAAAAAACTTGTGAATCATTATATTGTACACCTGTAACTTATATAATATTGTACATCAACTGTACTTCAATTTAAAAAAAGAAATTAAAAACATTCTATATTGCTCTCTACCAAGTCCAAACGCGCAGCACCCTGGCACTCGAGACCCTGCAATCACGTCACAACCACCCTTCCAATTTCATCTCCTTCACACTGTGGGAGCCTCTGCCCTCAGGATCTGAGTTCCCTAAACTTTTAGTTAGCTTATGCTAGACACCCCCTCCAAATAGCCACCTTGGCTTAGACTCTCTCTCTCACACACACACACACACACACACACACACACACACACACCCCAATAACAACAGACTCTTGGAGCTGGAGGTGGTCTTAAAAACTCAAGCCATAATATGTATATGTAGAGCTGATTCACTTTACTATAAAGCAGAAACTAACACACCATTGTAAAGCAATTACACTCCAATAAAGATGTTAAAAAATAAATACAAAATACAAAATAAAAATAAAAAACTTCAAGCCAGAGCTCTTCCTTTTGGGAAATACAGCAGAACACTAAGAAATGCTGCATAAAATTTGACAAACTTCTTATTTACATAGCTAAGGGCTCCATAAAGTAAGGGCAATCTCCAGGGGCCAAAAAATGAAGGTGTGAACATTGGTGCAGCTCTAGATAACATACTAGGCAAAATTAATTTTAGAGTATTAAAAACAGAACAATTTTTAAAAAGGAACCAAATCTGAAGTAGAACCAAGTAAAACTTACAGATATGAAAAATACAGTCATTGAATCAAAAGGAAAAATGGGGTAGATGCCTCTGCCTCAATGTCCCTCCCTAATTTTCTACCCCTTCTTTGTGCCTATGCAGCTTGCCTGCCTTCTGTTGCTGGAAGTTGTTCACCTGAGATGTGCTCTCAGCCTCTCCCTTTTCCCAGCCCCCTGCTTGGCTGAAATAAAGAAGGAGAACCAGGAACTGAGAATTCACCCCAACACTCTGTGCCTGGCTCCTGGGGAAGCCTCCCAAGTCCTCACCGCACCCCCCCACCGCCCCGAATCTTTGGCTAAGAGGTGGTGGTGAGAGGTCCAGAGATCAGCTGGCAGGCGAGGGGGCTGTGCATGTGCACAGGCCTGCGGACATCCATTTGGACCCCGGTTGGCAGGAAGGGTGGAAAGGAGAGGATTAGGGGATTTGTAAGAAGATATCAGCAGAGAGGCCTTTAATCTTTGAAGCAACTGCTTGAATGGAGGCCACATTGTCAGGGATGACCTTGGAGGCCAAATAGCCAGAAGCGCTGGGATAACTGCCACCCCTCCGCCAGGCAACTGAGTCTTGAAAGACCGGAGCCCAAAGTCCAAAGATGGACTGGCCCCTTGGCCCCTTTGTGACACAGTAGTGGCTCCAAACCAGACCCGGAAACAAGCATCCCATTGAATGGAAGACTGCGAAACTGAAGCCCTCAAAAGAAACAGGACCTGTGCAAGCACCCGCGATAAGTCAGCTTCAGAGCTTGGATTAAAACAGAGATAAAGCCCAGTGTTCCTGCCTGAGTCCCGGAAGTCCTCCGAGCATACTCAGGGACGCGCAATGGGGAGACAGGCTACGTGGCCCAACTGCTGAACTTTGGTGCCCTGGCCCGTCGCCGAATGGCTCTCATTCTCCACAAAGCCCTTGACGTCTAACCCACCCCTCCCCATCCGTGCAGATCTGTGTCTGGGGTGCAGACAGAAAGATGGAGGATGGAAAAGAAACTGGTGGCAGAATGTGCGTGTGGTGGCAGGTGCGGGCGTGGATGGCCTGCCGACGGCGGAGGGACCAGGCGCAGCTGTGTCACGGGCCAAGAAGCTGGAGAGACAGTGGCAAGAGGGCCAGCTGAGGAATGCTTCTCCATGCTCCTGCCTGCCAGCCTTTTCCTAATTCCTACCAGATTGTAAACTCTGAAGGGGAAGAGATGGGAGCCAACTCTCTCCTAGCTCCTGACACGTGCTAGGCTTATGTTCAGTCTAACTGGGCACTTCACATGTGCAAGGCTGGCTAAATCTTATCGAATCGAATCATCAGAAAAGCTCCACAGGGAGGTCATATAACCCCATTACCCAGATGAAGCATCTGAGGCTTGAAAAGGAATAAGTCCTGAAGCTGGTGAGAAATAAAGCTTGGATTTGAACCCTGCCCTGTCTGTAAATTCCGTAAGTTTTTCCAGGAATCATCAATGTTTTTTGTCCCACTCAGTCCCCCACAAAAAAGTAAATGCTCCATAAACATTTTACTTAAGTTTTAAAATAAATCACCTCTGCAGCCATTCAAGATTTGCAAAATAAAAAAGAACTGAAAACTACACATCACTCCATTTCCTGGGCATTTATATGGGCGTACCTGGCTTTGCTGCACTTCGCAGATACTGGATTTTTTTTTCTTATTCAAACAGAAAGTCACAAAAATTATAATCATCCTCATCGGTTCACTCAGTCCCATGTAATTAATTGTTTTCATCTTGATCTTTTGTTAGCACTTTTACGAACTCATCAGTTTTCCATTAGAGTTCTGAAAATGCTTATTCGTTCAGTTCAGCAGTATGGTCCGTTACCAGAAACCTGTGCTTGTCAGAGTCTTTTCCATGAATTCCTTGAAGGTGAAACCCTTTTATAGGAACATTTTTGCAAAAGCATCAGCGTACACCCAGAACTGTCTGTAAATGACAAAAGACTTAAAAATGACCACGGTTACAGATTTGATGAAAGTTCATAATAATGCAATTGACAAGGAAATTCAGTGACTTCTGAGATACACATTTTAAAATAATAACTATAATTATGACTTATAACATTATACCAGAACCTTGAAGATGAAACCCTTTTATAGGAACATTTTTGCAAAAGCATCAGCGTACACCCAGAACTGTCTGTAAATGACAAAAGACTTAAAAATGACCACGGTTACAGATTTGATGAAAGTTCATAATAATGCAATTGACAAGGAAATTCAGTGACTTCTGAGATACACATTTTAAAATAATAACTATAATTATGACTTATAACATTATACCAGAACATATAAGATTTTTAGGAATTTCCTGTAATGTCTGAAACATTTATATTAACATATTTCCATACAAATAACCCAAAGAAAGTTTAGTATTAGTTTCTTTTTTAATTTTTTAATTTAATTTAATTTTTTTGTTTTTATACAGCAGGTTCTTATTAGTCATCAGTTTTATACACACCAGTGTATACATGTCAATCCCAATCGCCCAATTCAGATGCTGGATTTTTTACAAATTGAAGATTTGTGGCAACCCTGGGTGGAGTGTCGAGCAAGTCTATCGGCGCCATTTTTCCAACAGCCTTTGCTCAGTTCGTGTCTCTGGGTCACACTTTGGTAATTCCCGCAGTATTTCAAATTTTTTCATTTTTATTCTCTTTGTTATGGTGATCTGTGACCCGTGATCACTGATGTCACTTACTTTTTCTAATGATGTTACTATTACCAAAAGATTATGACTCACTGAAGGCTCAGATGATGGTTAGCATTTTTTTAACCAATAAACTATTTTTTCCCCGAATTCGACCAATAAAGTCTTTCTGAATGAAGGTATGTAGATTTTTTTTTAGACCTAATGCTACTCTGCACACTTAATTGACTACAGTACAGTGTAAACATAACTGTTACACGCACCGGGAAACCAAAACAAGTGTGTGACCCTCTTGCAATATCCACTTTATTGTAGAGGTCTGGAACTGAACCCACAGTATCTCCCAGGTCGGCCTCTATAAAATCCATGGTTTGTCTGGAATATCATTTCTCTATTCCCACCCCCACCTTTCCTTCTCCTTTTCCCACCTTGGGCCCTCGTCCCAGGTCTTGGTGCCATAAAGCGCGATTCCACCTGCAGTGGCTTATGGGATCTTAGTTCCCCGACCAGGGATCGAACCTGGGCCCTGGCAGTGAAAGCGCCGTGTCCTAACCAGGGAATTCCCAAAAACACAGTTTAAAAGAAGAGAAGAAATGGGTAGGAGGCAGATAACACCTCTTCCCCTGGCCTGTTTTCTCATCTGTTAGTAAAGGGGCTGGACGGCTGATGTTTGTGACTTTCTGCATCCAGAAGCCACAGCTCTTCACACTCCTGGTCCCCCCACTGGCCTGGGGGGAGGTTAGAAGCCCAAAGGACAAACTTGAGGTTCCTGGCCTTCCTGGCCAGTGCCCTCGGTTGTTTTATTAGTATTGTCAGGGGTGCCCCAAGCTTTATTAAATTTTCCTTACATTTATGTCATTGTTTTCAATGACAGTGGCTCAGGCCCCAGCATGTCAGTAAATTCCAAGCTTTTGATGTCCGCTTCACACATAAGGAGGTGAGAATTTATTTTTGAATGTCATTCAATTTTTCAATACCTAAATAAACTAAAAACAAAAAAAAATCAGGAAAATAATAATTCATGTTTTGGGGGGTTTTTAATCTAGAATTCTTTCCAGAATCCAGCATCTGGTTATCACAGCTATTATACTTTATTTTTTCTTTTCAAGAATCTCTAGGTCAGAGTAGTGGGATTATAGGTGACTGTCAGTTTCTTCTTCATACTTTTATATATACCATAGCACTTTGATTGATTTCTTTATGCCTTGATTTGGTCCAGAAAAAGTTAAAGCGGCTTGCAAGTACCACAGAATATAAGATGACATAAACTAATAGTAGTTGTGGGAAAAAAATGAAAAGATAGAGGAATAAAATTGGTACCAAAGTGCAAATCATAAAATCCTTTACACTTTTTTCCAAATGAACCAAAAACTGAATTCTAAAGCCTTCTAGTAACCAACACAAAGGGAGAAACCTGAGTGGTTATATAATTTACATGGCCAATAAAAATGAAAACAAACAGATTGCTCAAGAGAGCAGAGCTAGTTCTAATATCAAGATCAGAAGAAAAGTTCTCCTCACAAGAAAAAAAAGTGTAATTGTGTGTGATGATGGATGTTAACTAAACTTATTGTGGTGATCATTTTGCAATGTATACATATATCACATCGTTATGCTGTACACTTTAATATGTCAATTATATCTCTAAAACTGGAAAAAAAAAAGTAAAGACCAGAAGAAACATTTCTGGAAGGTTCTCAAACACAGGATAAGCAATGACTCTCAGTCCCATCGTTGTTGAACTTCACAGGGCTATATCTCATAGCACTTAGGTCCTGGGTCTTGCCCCTCCTTAAGTTATTGGATCAGTTGTACTGGGCGCCTAACGCACAAAAAGGTAATTTTATAGGGGTTAATGTGGTCCAGATACACAGCCATTATCTGGTATAATGAACATGTGTTGTTTTTATAATCTAAAGAAATATTATTTTAAAATAAATCACATACTGTGTGATTCCATTTCCATA
>NC_041219.1:55044024-55067134 GCF_002837175.3 Physeter macrocephalus | reverse complement strand
GCCTGCCTGCCAGGATCGCTGCCGCCCCCGCCGCAGCCCCCGGAGTCACCCGCTCGCCCCCCAGGCCCAGCAGACCCCTCTTCCTGCCTCCGGATCACAACTCCCAGCCCCAGCTCCTGCACCCTGAGCGCAGCTCTGGTGTTGTGGGCCGGGGTCTGGGGGAGATGAAGGTCAGCAGACGGTGGCCCTGGGCTTGGAGCCGGCTGCCATTTCTTTCCCTGGTGGCCTCGGGCAGCTCCCACAACCCCCCTGCTCCCCAGCCGCCTCTTTGGCAAAACGAGAGGGTGCCGGCCCCTCGTTCACTGCGGGGAGCTAGCGTGCGGTGAAGGGGTGAGCCGCTGCCAGGCTGCCAAACCCTTGGCTGAAGGCCGTGAAAACCCCAGGCCCGTTCTCAGCCAGTCCCCACGGCGTCCTCCGGAATGATCCAGCCGTGATGCTGACCCTGCTGGACAGCCCGAGCTCCAGAATGCTTCCAGAGGTGCAGCCTCTCTTTCCATAGCTGCGTTTATCCAGCCCTTACCAGGTTCCAGGCCTTCTTCTAAGTGTGTTTATGCACTATCTCATTTGCCTCTCATAGACCTTAAGAGGGGAAATGCAGGTTCAGAGAGACTAAGCAACTTGCCCGAGGTCACACAGCTAGAGGCAGGGGAGTCAAGATTTGAACCTGGGTCTGTCTGAGGCCAGAGCTCTCGCTCTTGACTACTACTGTTCTGTAAGCCTCTGGTCAGCTCTCGTTCTTTTGCCACCTTCGTGGAAGGCCAGGGCCCTGAGGAAATCTTTCCTCTAGTGCCTAACTCAGTACTTGGCTAGTAGTGTGTGCTCAGGTAGGAGGGAGGGAGTGGGGGGAGGGAAAGAAGGAAGGGAGGCGGCCGGCCCTGCCCTTAGCCGCCAGCCTGGACTCAGGCTGGCTGGAAACCCCTTTCCACCGCTCAGGGCGTTGCCCAGGCAGCGAGGCAGTTGCTGGGTCACCGCTGTGCCCTCGCTTTTTCTAAAAATACAGAGACGAGCCCTCCAAGGCCACCAAACAGATACCCAGTTGCTCTCTAGGGTCAGTGCTGTGTGGCCCGATCCTGCCACCTGCCACCTGCTCCCTCTGGGCCCCTGCCTGACAGCTGACCCCGTATCCCTGTGACTGTTTACTGCCAAGCAAAGTCCAGATTTGCAGAGGTGGGAACTCTGAGCCACCGGGCCTGGCCCGGCCCCGCCCGTGCTGAGCTGTGGGACACCCGGGCAGTTGCGGGATGTCTTCCCTGAAGCCCATTCCGAGCAAACCCTTCTTGGCTGGGGCTCCGTTCCCATGGCCGTCAGCCCCCCCGGCCCCTGTGGAGTCTGAGTAGCGGCCGGGTTCAGGGATACAGACACCAGCGTCAGAGCCGGGACACCAGAGTCAGGCCCCGGCACTACCCCTAGCAGCTATATGACCTGCGACCTCTGTTAGCCTCCTGTAAAACTGGGAATAATAAGATTACAGAGCAGTGACAGTGTTATCCTGTTTTGAAAAGTATGTATTATGTACAGAGATAAATCTCATGAGATATGGACTGAAATGTTAACAGTGTCATCTCTAGGCCCTAGGATTTGAGGTGTCCTTGTTCTTTGGGCTTTATCTGCATTTCCTAATTTTTCCTCCAGGAATATACTCAGTGAAAGAAAAAACGTTAGAACAACAACCCGCGGTTGGTATTTGCAGTATTCATCTTGACTTGCAAGGCAGTTTGAGGAGAGAGTTAATGAAAGCGGGTTTTAAACTTTAAAGGGCTTTTGGGTTCTTCATACCATTTCCTGCAGGGCCTTTTGGCACTGGAACCCCGGCGGGGGGTGGGGGAGGGAATATTCCTTCCACCTCCGCACCAGGACACCCTGGCCTGTCCTTCCTTCCTCACCAGGTCGGGAGGGGAGAGGACGATGGCCCATGTGACACCTTGGCTGAGGACAGGCACGGCCGTGTGGTGCGGTGCCCCAGGCTGCCGTATGCGTGAGTAGCAGCACTGATTGAGCACCCACTGTGTGCACTGCGCTGTCCCTGCTCTGAGAAGGTAGCTCTGTTTGCTTTCCCCAGTCAACAGACGTTTATCGAGCATCCTCTGCTTTGAGGAAGTCAGAGTACAGAGGGCACGGCCTGCGGGTGAGGAGTCTAGGATGAGTTACAGAAAGAGGTGGGTGCCACGTGAGAGAGGCAAACGCAGTGGGAAACAGGAGACCACCCACTTGGGGAGGTTGGAGGAGAATTTGTGGACTTGTATGCCGTCTCAGCTGATCTTGAGGGACTAGAAGGGTCCTTCAGGATGTCCTTCCTCTGGAGATCAGAGTCCTGCCTTGGGAACCAGTACCCTAATGGAGAGACTGGTGAAAGTTTCAGAGTGGGTGTTCATATAATACTTTGCAGGTCCAGTACAAAATGAACCCGAGGGCCCCTAGTTCAAACTGTATTAGGAGGGCCTACCCTAGCGGTCCAGTGGTTAAGACTTCACGTTCCCAATCCAGGGGGCACGGGCTCGATCCCTGGTCGAGGAACTAAGATCCTGCATCCCGCATGGCAGCAGCAAAAGAAAAAATAGAAAAAAGAAGTATGAAGAATTTCAAGATGGTAATGGCACTAAACCAAGCATGGGCCCTTTCTCGGCGCTGACCCTTCTGAGCAGGCCCCTTGAAGCCAGCCCAGTCTGCTAGTAAGTGCAGGGAAAAGGCTTAAGGATTTCTGTCGCCAAGAGGACCACTGCCCTTGGGAAACCCGGTGACTCTTCACTGAATCTCTGGTTAGGGTTGGCCTCCAGAGGTGACATAACCTGCCGGATCTGGTTCTGTACTTAGCTCTTCCTGTTGGTGGCCGGTGGCGTTTTCTGCCTCTCTTCAATAATGGTGCCAAAAAGGCCAGAGGCTCCTAGCTCCTTTCCCAAGCGCCTGGACTGCGGAGCAGCAAAGAGTGCAAACGCAGATGCCTTCCGTGGTGGAAGTGGCAGGAAATTCTTCTCATGGGAAATGCCGGCCTCACTTTAAGGTGTTCAGCCCCAAGCCAACCGTGCACACTTCTGTCTGCCAGCAGGGCATCAGTTTCAGCCCTGTGCCCGACCCTCTTTTTTACCAAAGAGGAAACCGAGAACCAGAGAGGGCAAGGGACCTGTCCAAGGTCACACGACCAGCCAGTGCTGAAACCGGAACCCAGGTTCCCGAACTCCCACCAAGCGCCCTTCCCGCAAAGGAGCCCTACGCATTGGACTGTGGGTGCCAGGCTTGGGGGCTGCCCTCCGCAGTGCTCTTCAGACCTCCAGGACTCTGCTCTCCTGAGGCAACCACTGCCGCCCGCTGGAGGACGCTGTTGGCTGGGCTCTAGTGGTGTGGAGAGGAGTTGAGGTCCGGATGCGCGCTGCCCTTTCACCCTTAATCTGAGCAGATGGGGAATTGCCAGGGATGGAGAGGGCCCACACTAGTGTCTGGGGAAAACAAGGCCCAAAGCGCCTGCGAGCAATTTCTAATCCTGCTACCGAAACCCGTCAGGGCAGGAGGCTCAGCCCTTCCTGTGTGGGAGCTTTGTCAGGGTTAAAGGGTGCTGGAGTAGAGCCCTGATCTGGGTCAACAACAGGACCAGGAGAGTCGGGTGGAGACGCAGGCGACCAGGAAGGGGTGCAAACATGGAGGCCTGGGTCCCTGTGAAGCTGCCCCACTTCAGGGAGCAGGGCGGAGCCCCAGGGAAAGCAGCGGCCTAACCCACAGCGAAGCCCCCAGGCAGGAACAACTGCCGTCACCAGTTAGCGGCAGAAAGTGCCCGAGGGTCTCAGATATTTCGGTTGTACAGGACAGAATGTTTGCACATGTGTAATCATATAGAATTTGCACAGCTACCTAAGGACACAAGCTGAGGCTGCATTTTAAGGATGAGCGAATGAGCGCAGAGGAGTGAAGTCACTTCCTTAAGACCATCTGACTAGTTAAGTCCTGGAACTGAGAGAGAAGCCAGATTTCCTGTCTTAGTCTCGGCTCCTTGCTCTGGCGTCTGGCTGGTCTCCACCTCACCACCTCCTTCCAGCACCACACCCCGGGGCCGCGGGCAGAGGTAACGGGAGGGTCTGGCATGTGTTTGCAGAGTCTCGATGGAACATCCTGTCCCTGTGTTAGGAACGTCCTCTGCACCCCTCCTCGCCACCACCCTGTAAGTCTCCTCCCATCAGGGATGCTTTCGCCCCACGAGGCCTTCGGTGACACCTTCCGTCTGATGACTAGTCTGTTCTCATGTTGGACGGTGAATTCCTTTAGGGTCAGAAACTTGGCATGAGGCTGCCACTTATGGACAAGCAGAAGTGGTTTAGTTAATGAGGCAGGGATGACCTGCCCAGGCCCACCCTTTAGACATGAAACGACAGCTACTGTCATCCATTTCCCAAAGCACTGTGCCTTCTACCTTCCCTGGTCCTTGTACATGATGGAAACACAGGCAGGCCTCCCCTTTAAAACCATCCCGAATTAACTTAGAAGGAGCACAGTGGGGGAGGGCTGGGGAGGGGAGATCCATTTTGCAAATGGACTCCCCACAGACTCCTTTAAATGGCACACTTGGTGGATATTTTTCTAATCTTAGATTGAGGAAGCCTTTCTAAGCATGATGTGAAATCCAGAAGTCATAAAGCATCAGTGAATTTGAATGCATAAAAATGAAAACTATTTGAATACAAGATAATAATAACAACAGCATATACCCCCATAGCACTTTTTTCATGCTAAGCACTGTGCCGGACCCTTTCTACACATTTTAACTCATTTCATTCTCATAAAAGCCCGTGAACCCGAGGTTAAGTAACTGAATCCTGGTCACTGAGCTGGTAAATTAGAGACAAACGAGGATCACCTAGTAGTCTGCCTTCCGATTCTGTGCTGTAGCCCCTCCGCACACTGCCACACGATGTAAAATGTCAGGACAAAGACAAGTGAGGAAAAATTGCAACACATAGGACAAAGGACTGATTTCCCTGCTTTACACAGAGGTCTTTAAAGAGAACCCAGTAGAAGAATAGAGAATATGGACAAACAAGCACTGCAGAATAATCACAAATAGCTGTATCGTGCGTGTGTGCGCGTGTGTGTGTCTGTGCGCGCGCGTGTGTGTGTGTGTGTGTGGTGTGTCCTTTTAGATTGGCAAAGATTTAAGAGACTGATCATTCTCAGTGTTGGTGAATGTGGATAAACAAGCATTTTCACACACTTGGTAGGAATGTAAATTATTACCCAAATTACCCAAATTTACTACAATCTTTTCTGGAAGGACAATTTGGCAATTATCTATTAAAATTTAAAATATTCTTATCCATTTACCTAATAAGTCCACTGCTAGGAGTTTCTCCCCCAGAAAATGTTCCCCAAAGTGCAAAACTACAAGATACTCACTGCATCATCGTTGGGAACGCAAACAAGTTGGAAATGACCCAACTTCTAACCCATGACACGTCAGCTAAATAAATCAGGCTACATCCACACAATGAAATACTATGTATGTCTTTTAAAAGATTGAGGTAGGACTTCCCTGGTGGCGCAGTGGTTAAGAATCCACCTGCCAATGTAGGTGACGCGGGTTCGAGCCCTGGTCCGGGAAGATCCCACATGCCACAGAGCACCTAAGCCCGTACTCCACAACTACTGAGCCTGCGCTCTGGAGCCCATGAGCCACAACTACTGAGCCCACGTGCCACAACTACTGAAGCCCGTGTGCCTAGAGCCCATGCTGAGCAACAAGAGAAGCCACCACAATGAGAAGCCTGTGCACTGCAACGAACGGTAGCCCCCGCTCGCTGCCACTAGAGAAAGCCCGCGCGCAGCAGCAAAGACCCAACACAGCCATAAATAAATAAATAAATAAATAAATGTATTTTTAAAAAGTTTAAAAAGATTGAGGTAGATATGGGATCCCATGCATAGATGTGGGAAGATATATACAATGTAATATGAAATGTATTTAAAGGGGAAAAGGCATTATGAATATAATGTGATATTTTCAATTGAAGTATGGTTGATTTACAGTGTTGTGTTAGTTTCAGGTGTACAGCAAAGTGATTCAGATAAATATATATACACACACACACACATTCTTTTTCAAATTTTTTGCCATTATACGTTATTACAAGACACTGAGTATAGTTCCTTGTGCTATACAGTAGGTCCTTGTTTATTTTATATATAGTAGTGTATATATGTTAATCCCAAATTCCTAATTTATCCCTCCCCCCCCTCCCCTTTGGTAATCATAAGTTCTCAGTGTCTGTGAGTCTATTTCTCTTTTGTAAATAAGTTTATTTGTATCATATTTTAGATTCCACCTATAAGTTATATCATATGATATTTGTCTTTGTCTGGCTTACTTAGTGTGATAATCTCTAGGTCCATCATGTTGCTGCAGATGGCATTATTTCATTCTTTTTATGGATGAGTAGTATTACATTGTGTATGTATGTGTGTGTGTGTGCGCGTGTATACACCTATATACCACATCTTCTTTATCCAGTCATCTGTCGATGGACATTTGGGTTGCTTCCATGTCTTGGTTATTGTAAATAGTGCTGCTATGAACATTGGGGTGCATCTATCTTCTCAAGTTAGAGTTTTCTTCTTTTCTGGATATATGCCCAGCAGTGGGATTGCTGGATCATATGGTAGCTCTATTTTTAGTTTTTTAAGGAAGCTCCATACTGTTTTCCATAGTGGCTGCACCAACTTACATTTCCACCAACAGTGTTGGAGGGTTCTCTTTTCCTCCACATTCTCACCAACACTTGTTATTTCTTGTCTTTTTGATGATAGCCATTCTAACAGGTATGAGGTAATACCTCATTGTAGTTTTGATTTGCATTTTTCTAATAAATAGCGATGTTGAGCATCTTTTCACGTGCCTGTTGGCCATCTGTATGTCTTCTTTGGAGAAATGTCTGTTTAGGTCTTCTGCCCATTTTTTTTTTTTTTTTCTTTTGCGGTACAGGGGCCTCTCACTGCTGTGGCCTCTCCCGTTGCGGGGCACAGGCTCCGGACGCACAGGCTCAGCGGCCATGACTCACGGGCCCAGCCGCTTTGCGGCATGTGGGCTCTTCCCGGACCGGGGCACGAACCCGCGTCCCCTGCATGGGCAGGCGGACTCTCGACCACTGTGCCGCCAGGGAAGACCCTGCCCATTTTTTGATTGGATTGTTTTTTTGATATTGAGCTGTATGAGCTGTTTATAAGATATGATCTTTATTATTTATTTTATTTATTTATTTTTCTGGCTGCACCACATGGTATGCGGAACTTTCCCGACCAGGGATCGAACCCAGGCCCCGTGCATTGGGAGCGTGGAGTCTTACCCACTGGACCACCAGGGAAGTCCAAGATATGATCTTATATTGGTAAAAACTAAACGAAATATTCAGAGTATCTATTTTTGACAACTAACACGTCTTTTTTTTTTTTTTGGTCTGTCATGCTTTATTTTAGATGAGCACAGAGAAAATTGGTAACAACTAGGCAAGGCAACTATAGTTATTATAGAGTAAAAAGTGGTTGATGAAAAAAATGGTAGAAATAACTAATTGTAGGGTACAGTGAAGATTTGACCTAGGTGTGCTAAAAACAGTCAAATATGAAAACCTCATTCCTTTACAATTCCATGCCAGACATTAAATGCAAACTGTAGTCACCCCAAGGGTATCTACAGGAGCTCAACCTGGTGTTGATGACTGAATCTTACTTAAAATTTCTAAATTCTGTCTTAATAAGCGTGTAAATCATTGTTGCATTTCTGCCTAAGTTTGAGTGCAAGTGAGCTCTGTGGAATCAGCGACATTATCTCCAACGCCGAACTTAGGGTCTAAGCTATGAACACAGCAGGTACTCAATAAATGCTTATTACTTTGTAGACAACATACTCTCAGTGTGGTGAATTCACTCGTTCTTCTTTTCTCTGCCTGACTATGGAGCCTCCAATAGCTCCTCAATAAAAGGGGAAGAAGCAATAAAATACCTGCACATCCTTCTTTTATAATCAGGAAAAACATAGTAAAGATTAAGAATACAATAAATAAATAGCAGAACAACACCCTCTCCTGGGTATTCATTTATTCTATAAGCAGGTCCCAGGTGTACTGGCTGAGTCCCAGGCACTGATGCTAGGTGGGGCACTGGGGCTGCAGAGACTGAGGAACACAGCTCCTGCCCTCAGGGAACTTCTTCTCTACTGGGGGAGACAGACAGAAGATCTAGGGGGGAGCCCTCAGGCCTGGAAGGTGCCAGGGAGGGGAGAAGCGTGTTCCAGGCTTAGTTCTCCTGGGGTGGAGGAGGAGCCAGAATCTCAGGGAGGGAGCAGCGGGCTCAAGCTCAGGACCCAAGGGGTCCTTGGGTGTGGATGCAAGATGGCAGGTTGTAGGTGAGGCAGGAGAGGTGCGGGCGTTTGGGGCAGGCTGGGCGGTCCCATAAGGTCCTCAGACTTTATCCTGGAGCCCCGGGGAGCAGTGAGAAGTGATAGCCTTACATTTTATTTTTTATTTTTCAATTAATTAATTAGTTTGTTTTTTACTTTTGGCTGCGTTGAGTCTTCGTTGCTGCGCACGGGCTCTCTCTAGTTGCGGTCGGTGGGAGCTGCTGTTGGTTGCGGCGCGCCGGCTTTAGGCACGCGGGCTTCGGTAGTTGCGGCACGCAGGCTCAGTAGTTGTGGCGCATGGGCTTAGTTGCTCCGCGGCATGTGGGATCTTCCCAGACCACGGCTCGAGCCCGTGTCCCCCTGCATTGACAGGGGGATTCTTAACCACTGCGCCACCAGGGAAGCCCTCCTTACATTTTAGAAGGATCACCACGGAGGCAGCACCAGGTTGGACGGGAGGGCAGGGCGGGGCGGTGGGGATGGAAGTGGAATGGGGGGAGCCGCTGAATGATGGAGGCGGAGGGTGTGGGAAAGGGAGGGGTAAGGACCCCTGCGTTTCTGGTTGAACCCGCAGTCAGGAATCTCGCCTGCAGCAGTGCAGCCCTATAGGATTCAGCCCATGAACGGCTTTCCGGGAGCGCGGCTCTGCGTCAAGCGAGGGGCACCTACTGGCCTGGTGCCGATGACAGCAGGCTAGCAGGGTCCCTGCGCCAGGGCATCTAGAAGCCTGTCAGGGGCCAGAGTCCACCACCCAGGGCAATACCACTTGTGAGCAGGTGGCAAATTGTGCCTCACGATCCAGATCATGGGGGTGGTGTGATGGTCCCCGGGTCCTCTGGCTCTTGCCTGGATGTCAGGGTTGTCAGGGCCCCGCTCCTTCCCATGGTTTTTGTGAACCAACAGCAGAGGCAGCTTTACGTCCTACAGGCTGATGGGGCCCCAGCCCTCAGCAAGGTCCCAGCGGCACTGCGCCTAGATTTCACAACTCCCTGCAGCGTCGCCCCTCACCTCCTGCCTGCTGACAGCACTCCGCTGGGGCAGAAATGGCCCTGCACGTTCACCACGCCAGCCCCGCACACGTCAGCCGTGTGAGGGCTGACTCTCCTGATGCAGGGGTCCCTGCTCTCTCCCAGCCGCAGCTGCTGAGAACCCCCGCCCAGGACTGAAGGCTGGCTCATCTGCTGCCTTGGCCAGAGGGTCGGGGGCAATTCTGATCGCAGAAGCCTCTGGAAGGGCAGTGCTTATCGGAGCTCCGTAGAGCTGGTCTTAAACCAGAGAGGGCTCTGGGCTGAGCCCTGAGTCCCTGGAGGGATGGTGTCTGCTGTGGACGGACGTCATGGAGGGAGCAGTCGGGCGTCACCAGGCTGGCCTCTTTCCCCAGGTCCCTCCGCGTGTCTTATCTCATGGTGCGGCTGGGCTGGGGGCGCTGCCAGGTTTCGCGGGGGCAGGGCCTGGGCGTCATTTTAACGGGAGAGCTTTCTGAGAGCCGGAACCAGCTCACAGCAGGTGTGCTCTGTGAAGTGAGCTGTCAGTTTTGAGCAGAGGGGTCCCGCATTTTGGCCAGGTCACCCCTCACTCCTACACTACGCCTCCCTGCAGCGGTCTAAAATCGAGGCCAGGCTGTAGCCAAAATGCATATCTTGTTTGCATTCTTGTTGCATTCTTGCAAGAATCTATAACAGATAAAAATGTGGACTTTGAACCCAGAGTGGGGTCAGGCCTGGCTTTCCTACTTGCCCGCTTGGTGACCTTGGACAAGCTGGGTTCCCTGAGCCTTAGTTTCCTGAAGATGGGGACAAATAATGGTCCCTACCTCACTGGACTGCTGTGCAGATGAAAAGGGAAAATATATGTAAAATAGCGCAGTACCTGTGGAATCATACGAGAGATGTTACTACCAATGATAATTACTATCACTGCTGGAGGTATTCAGCTTTTGGGCTTCTTTCACCATTTCTAGAAACTCTATTTTGTTAGTTTGTTAATATTTCAAGTTTATTTTGATAGTCTCTGTTCTTCCTCTATCCTTTCAATCTTCTTCTTTATTCCTTTAAGCATATTAGTAATTCTAAGTCTGTAGAATTCAGTGTGTATTTTACACTTAGAGCACATCTCAACTGGATATTTACATGCAAAAGGCTGAACTTGGACCCTGGTCTCACATCGTATACAGAAATTAACTCAAAATAGAATATAGACCTAAATTGAAGAATTAAAACTATAAAACACTTAGAAGAAAATATAGGAGTAAATCTTTGTGACCTTGGGTTAGACGGTGTGTTTTTGAGAAACGACACCAAAAACGTAAGTGATAAGAGAAAAATTAATTGGACTTCATCAAAATTAAAAACTTTTGGGAATTCCCTGGTGGTCCAGTGGTTAGGACTCCTTGCTTCCACTGCAGGGGGCATGGGTTCAATCCCTGGTCGGGGAACTAAGATCCCAAATGCCTCGCAGAGTGGCCAAAATAGATAAATAAATACATAAATGAAGCATTAAAAATTTTTTTTGTTTATGTGTTTCAAATGACACCATCAAGAAAATGAAAAGAGAACTCACGGAATGGGAGAAAATATTTACAAATCATATATCTGATAAGGGGTTAATATCCAGAATATATAAAGAACTCTTACAACCCAATAAATAAGAAGACAAAGACCCTAATTTAAAATGGCCGTTTTCTTTAAAAGCTACATGAACAGCTGATAAGCACATGAAAAGATGCTCAACATCGTAAGTTATCACTGCAAATCAATGAGACACCATTTCGCACCCACTAGAATGGCTACGGTAAAAATGATTGAAATGCCAACAGTTGATGAGGGTGTGTGCAGAAGCTGGAACTCTCATTGCTCGTGGGAATGTAAAATGGTGGAACCACTTCGGACTGCTTGGCAGTTCTCCAAAGGCTAAACAGGGAGTTACCGTATAACCCAGCAATTCCACTCCTAGATGTCCAGCCAAGAGAAATGAGAACATTTGTCCACATGAGAACTTGTACATGAATGTTCATAGCCGCACTGTATTCATAATAGCTGTAGTAGAAACAACCCAGATGTCCACCAGTCAGGGAACAGATAAATCAGATGTAGAATCTACATACAATGGAATGTTATTTGGCCATAAAAAGGAAAGGAGTTCTGATACAGGCCATGACATGATGAACCTTGAAAACGTGCTAAGTGTAAGAAGCCAGACATAGAAGACCACGTATTACATCTTTCCATTTATATGAAATGTCTGGAATAGGCAAATCTATTGAGATAGAAAGCAGAGCAATAGTTGCCAGGGTCGGGAGGAGGGAGGAGTGACAGGTAAATGACAACAGGTGCAGGGTTTCTTTTAGGCTAACAGAAATGTTCTAAAATTAGGTTTTGGTGCTGGTTGTACAGCTCTCTAAACTGCACACTGTAAACAGGTGAATTTGATGGTATAGAAATTATATTCCAAAAATGCTCTTTAAAAAAAATCATCACAGCCTCTCTTGCCTTCCGAGATGGCCCACGCTCTGTCTACGGAGCGTGTATCTCCCTGAATGAAACTTCCTTCTCTTTCAAAACGAAAATCATTTACAGACTCCTTAGCTAATTATGAGAATCAGAACATATTATGCAATGTAGTCAAAACTGTATTAAAGGTAAATGCTGCCAGTATAAGAAATGATGAAAATAAGCAAACTGAAATTCACCTCAGAAAAGTTATGAAAAGAACAGTTAAACACACATGAGGAAAATAGAAAAAAAGAACAAAATTAAGATGATTCCAGAAATTTGTGTCATTACAGATCATAGTGTCAATAGATTTAGTATATAAACCTCTGGGGTTGATTTTTGTTTTTTGAAAGAAGAGTATATTGGGAGTTCCCTGGCGGTCCAGTGGTTAGGACTCGGCGCTTTCACTGCTGTGGCCCAGGTTCAGTCTCTGGTTGGGGAACTAAGATCCTGCAAGCTGCGCGGCACGGCCAAAAAGAAAGAGTATAATAAACCGTTCTCTGTAAATGTAATCAAGAAAAAACAAAAAGAAAATACCAGTAGACAAAAGGACAATTGATCAAGATGTTACAAATATGGTAGGAGATGATTTTTTTAATGGAAAAAATTAGAAATCTGAATATCTTAAATATGTCAGTTCTTCTCAAAATAATTTGTTAGGTTTATTGCCAAGCCAACTTGATGTAATAATTCTATTGTTCATTTGGCAAAATATTAAGGCATTTTGGCAAAATGTTAAAACACTTAGAAAAAAAGACTGAAGAGGGAAAACTTGCCCTGCAAAATAACATCTAGTAAATAAACAGATCAGGGCTTCCCTGGTGGCGCAGCGGTTGCGCGTCCGCCTGCCGATGCAGGGGAACCGGGTTCGCGCCCCGGTCCGGGAGGATCCCACGTGCCGCGGAGCGGCTGGGCCCGTGAGCCGTGGCCGCTGGGCCTGCGCGTCCGGAGCCTGTGCTCCGCAGCGGGAGACGCCGCAGCAGAGGGAGGCCCGCATACCACAAAAAAAATAAATAAATAAAAAATAAATAAACAGATCAGTCAACAGATCTTAAGGAAATATCAAAACTTACCCCAGGGAAAGGGATACATTATTCATCGAATAAATTTCAAATAGCTCAAATTGCTAAAGGTAAAAAAGAAACAATAAAACCAGAAGACAAGATAATGACCCTTTAATGGGGAAGGATTTTTTCAAACATTAAAAAAAAAATACCTGTGACTTCATGTGGCAGAGATGACAAAGAAAAAAATTAATAGACGTCAAAATGTTAAACTTTTCTGCCGCATGAAGAACTTCTTAAAAGTAAAAGGCAAATTTACCAACTTATATCCTGAACAAAGAAACACGCACCACCTATTAAGCATATCTGTGATCCCAATTTTCTAAAATAAAACAAAATGGTTTACATACACAGGTAAAAAGCGGACTGCTATACACTAAAATGTTAGCAGTTAGAGGTGGTGAGCTCTTGAGTACTGTCTGGTGCTACCATCTACGTGACCTTGGGCGAGACAGTTAACCTCTCTGTGCCTCAGTTGTCTTACAGGTGAAATGAAAATAACAATAATGCCTTCCTGATAGGGTTGCTGTGGGTTAATAGGGTTGCATCGGTTAATGCACTTAAAGGACTCCCAACAGCGCCTGGCACATAGTAACTGCTCAATGACCCTTAGAATTGCTACTGTTACCATATGCGCTGTTTCAGACGGGCTTCTTTCTTGTTGACAGGGATACTAAGGGTTGTACCGGGAACATGGTAACACATTGACACTGACAGACTTACCAGTTACAAGGAATGGACAAGTGAAAATAGGTCAGACACATCAAGGGATAAAGGCAGCGCACATTATTCATATTACATAAACTCGAGGAGATGTTTTATACATACGATGAATTGAAAAAGTCTCCAAAAAATTGTACCTTGAGACAGAATGGGGCCCAGTGCAATTCCCACTTCTTGTTGTTGGCCAAGAAGATGTCATAGAGGGGGAAGGGGCATTTCCTAATTGGAATTACCAGCAGCAATTAGCACTAGGAGGTGGCATAGGAACTGTAGCAGGAAAAGTGGAGGGAACTCTGAATGGAAGGCGAGGATGGACTGGGGTGAGGCTGGTCTGCAGGGATGTCGGACTGTTACAGGCCCGAGGGCCCGACGGCTTTTGCCTGGCCGCGCCTCTAGTATAATATTGAGCCTTCCAGCATAAGGGACCTTTTATGATCACCAATAGGGTTTTTCTTTGTGACTCTGGGCTCTTTTGTTGAGGTGGGAGTTTCCCCCCAGAGACAAGTTAGTCTCTCATATATAAACACATCTCACAAGTATCCGAAGATAAGTTTTCTGTCGAGAGATGAGCATGTTGGTAGATGGAGGGGGTGGGTAGGGAGCTTGGTGGACAGAATCCAGGTGCTGATGCTGTGTGTGAGCCCACGGCTGTGAACCCCGTGTGTGTGTGGATACGTACAGATAGTACTTTCCGGTGACCTGATTCTCGTGTGCCCTAGGAGGATTCCAGACTTGGCCATATCACAGGGGCTTTCACTCACTGCCCCTGCGCAGCAAGGGGCTGAGTGCCAGAACCTGCGTCTACCAGGTGGATGTCTCCTCTGCTCCGTTCTGGTGGCCCTTCCCTCCTCCTCTTCCCGGGGAGGGGACCGGCGGTGGATCCAGAGAGGGGCCGAGGTGGCCTCCCCAGCTTGCCTGTGTTGCCAGCCCGGCTTGAGCCGAGTATGCGGATGGCGCAGTCCTGGCCGCAGGCCGCCTTCAGAGAAGGCGCTCTCTCGCGACTCAGCCTGGGCTTGTGAGGAGCGACGGAAAGCGGGGAGACGTTTAGAAAGCGGCCGTCGGTTGAGTCCAACCGCTTGGTGTCATGTGAGGTGCTCCTGATATATACACCACACTGTTAGTAGCATTATCTCTGGACAGTAGAATTCGGGGAAATTTAAATCCTTTTAAATATATATTTCTACAGTTAAAAACATTTTTTTGGACAAGAATGTATTTCTTTTATAAGTAGAAAAAGAGAAATGTTAAACAGATAAAACACAGACTTAAAAAGTATTTCCTTCCCAGTTAGTTTGTGAGTGGGTCTCAAAAGCCTGACCTAGTAGTTCCATTTTAGAAATTTATCCTGAGAAAATAATCAGAAGTGTGTGCAAGGATTTAGCTTTAAGAATGTTCATGATGGTGCTATTTGTATAGTGACTACCGGATGTAACTAACAATACCGGATTGGTTAAGTCATTATGCTATGATCATACTGTGGGATATTAGTATTTTTAAATACTAGTTATTTTAAATGCTTTTATGTAAGTATTATGATGACATGGGTAATGTTCGAATAATTTCACTAGGATACAAAGTAGGACATAAAGATGTGTAATTTATCATACTATGCACATAGAGCAAATACTAGGAGACTATACATGAAAGTGTTAACTGGTTGTTTCTGAGTGGTCAGATTATAGATTATTTTGATTTTGTGTTGTTTTTTGAAAAATTTCAAAGATGCTATAAGAGGATGTATTACTTTGTAGTCATATTGCAAAATAAGCCTTTTAACGTTAAAAAAATTCTACTCCCCGAGTGATGAGAATAACAAAGCTGACTCCTAGAAATTTAGGGGGATTGCAGCCCCTGAGAATAGGGTAGGTGCCCTAGACACAGCGCAAGCCACCATTCCTGAGAACTGAGGCCATGCCAGACTTTACAGCACATCTCTGACCCTCAGACCTTCTGCAAGGCAGGGACTTGCCTCTGCAGAGCTGGGCACGGCCACCCTCTGCCCCCCTCCTTCGGCCGCTGCTGCGTGGTTTCTGAGTCGGGCAGAATGCGCCCAGAAGTAAGCTAGCGCTGGGATTCACATTTACTACTTTGCCCCCCACCTCAGGCTCCTGAGCAACTGGGGAGTCCTGGCTGACACCAGGCTTCAACGCTTCAGGTCTGAAATTCTCAGTGAGTCTCAGGAGGTCCTTTGAACTGGGTCCTCGGAGAGACATGCAGCGAAGGTGGACAAAGCTCTGGGGGAAATGGAGCTGGAAGCTTTAAAAATGGGTGGAGTGGAGAAAAGTTTTGAAATTAGATTGATGGGGGAGGGCCAGGTGGCAGAATTGCTGTAAACTTCCTTTTTTCCATTTCTGTTAGTCTTATTCTAATATTTATGTAATTTTAAAAACTCAACCTTGAGTTCTCAAAGGGAAAAAAAAAGATGGATAGACCGTTCTCTGAACGTCTCAATAGTTAAAACAGCACCAAGTCCTCTGGCAGGGATATCTCTGTCCTTTGACACTGACCTAAAGGCTTATTTATTTAGCTCTCTCCTCTCTATAATTTGTTCACCATTGCCTTCACGGAATCTGGTAGAGCAGCCAGTGCGTAGTGAATGCTTGATAAACATTTGTTGATTAAATGAATGAACTGGGTTTGCATCCTCATTTAAGAATGCATTCCCAGGCTGGCAAGTCGGCAGGTGCTCTTTGTATTATTTGCTATTAATAAAAAGAGATCTCTTCTTTAAAAATAAAAGAAACCTGGGCTTCCCTGGTGGCGCAGTGGTTGAGAATCCGCCTGCCGATGCAGGGGATACGGGATCGTGCCCCGGTCCAGGAAGATCCCATATGCCGCGGAGCGGCTGGGCCCGTGAGCCGTGGCCGCTGAGCCTGCGCGTCCGGAGCCTGTGCTCCGCAACGGGAGAGGCCACAACAGTGAGAGGCCCGCGTACCACAAAAAAAAAAAAAAAAAAAAAAGAAACCGTTTCCTATGTAATAAGAGAGTGAAGTCAGGCATAGTTTATTAATTTGTCTGACTCGGTAAACATCATTTCTAGGTACATCCCCTAATGAAGCCAGTAGCAATCTGATAAAGTACCATTAGGTTAAGAACAAACGTGACTTCGGATTTGATCCCCTAACGTGGTGATAACTGAGAATCCCTGTACGTGAGACATGCTGGAGACGCCCACAGTCAAAGCTGATGGCACTGGAGACCTGCAGTCAGACCTGGTGGGCCAGATCCGTTACAACCACTTTATAGACATACCATACGATTCACCTATTCAGAGTGTGCGATTCAGTAGCTTTTAGTATGGTCACAGAGTTGTGCAACCATCGCCACAATCCATCTTAGAACATTTTCATCACCCCTAAAAGAAACCCTATACCCATTTCCCGCCCCCCACCCCAAGGCCCCAGACTAGGCAACCACTAAGCTACTTTCTGTCTGTATAGATTTCCCTATTCTGGACATTTTATGTAAATGGAATCATACAAAAGTGATCCATTGTGACTTTCACTTAGCATAGTGTTTACAAAATTCATTCACGTTGTAGCATGTATCAATGCTTTATTTCTTTTTCATTGTTGAAAAATAGTCCATTGTATGTATGTACCACATTTTATTTATCCATTCTTCAACTGATGGACGTTTGAGTTGTTTCCACTTTTTAACTATTATGAATAACGTTGCTTTGGACAGTTGTTCATTGCGTGAATATATATACCTAAGAGTGGAATTGCTGGGTTATATGGTCTATGTTTAACTTTTTGAGGAACTGCCAGACTGTTTTCCAAAGTGGCTGCACCATTTTACATTCCCACCCGTAGTATATGTGGTTCCAGTTTCTCCACATCCTTAACAACGCTTGTTATTATCTGTCTTCTTGATAATACCCTCCCAGTGAGTATAAAGTAGTATTTCATTATGGTTTAAATTTGTATTTCCCTGATGGCTAATGATAGTGAGTATCTTTTCATGTGCTGTTGTATATCTTCTTTGGGAAAATGTCTATTTAGATCCTTTGCTCATTTAAATTTTGAGTCATTTATCTTTTTATCATAGATTGTAAAAGGTTTTTTTAAAATATATTCTGCATACAAGTCTCTCATCAGATATATGATCTGCAAATATTTTCTCCCAATGTGTAGGTTCTCTTTTCACTTTCTTGATGGTGTCATTTGAGACACAAAAGTTTTTAATTTTCATGAGTCCAATTAATTTTTCCCTATGTTACTTGGGCTTTCGGTATCATATCTAAGAAGGCTTTGCCTTATGAAGATTTACTCTTATATTTTCTTCTAAGAGTTTTTAAATGTTAGCTCTTACATTTAGGTCTATGATTCATTTTGAGTTAGTTTTTGTGTACGGTGTGAGGTAGGTGTTCAACTTCATTCTTTTGCATGTGGATATCTAGTGTCTCAGCAACACTTGCTGAAAAGACTATTTCCCCGCCCTCTCCCGCCTCAAATTGTCTTGGCACCGTTGTTGAAGATCAGTTGATCATAGAGCTGAGGGTTTATTTCTGAACTCTCAGTTCTATTCCCCTGACCCATATGTCTATCCTTAGGCCACTATCACACTTGATTACTTGATTAATGTAGCTTTGTTGTAAGTTTTGAAGTTGGGAGATGTGAGTTCTCTAAACTTGTTCTTCTTTTTTCAAGATGGTTTTGGCTATTCTGGGTCTCTTGAAATTCTATATGAATTTTAGGATCAACTCTGCAAAGAAATCAGCTGGGATTTTGATAGGGATTTCATTAAATCTGTACATCAGTGTGGTGAGTATTGCCATCTTAACAGCAATATATGTATTTTTAAAAGTATAAACTGCAAGGGCAAAGAGAATGGAAACAGAAACAGGTAGAACGAGGAGGTGTACATGACCCTGCTGAGCAGTAGATGCTGTGTCCTGATGCCTGCAGAAAGGACGTGAGCAGTTCAGGAAGGCGCTAGATTTGGAAACAGGGTACCAAAGCGTGAGAGAGTGAAGTGCAGCGCTGAGGTGGGGGATGGCCCGAAAGCCTATTTACAGAGCAGTTCCACCCTCCAGATTCCCCGCCCCCCGCCCCGCAAGCCTGGTGGCAGCTCCTCCTCAAGGCAAGAGTCTAGAGATTTGTTCTTTTCTAGAGCGGTGCTCTCAGAGTGTGGCTGTGAACTGGTTTAGGTCCACGGGCTTTGTTACTAGCCCCAAGAAGATACAGAAGTACAAAAAGTAAGAGCGTTTAGAATTTTTATAGAAATCTGAAATTGCCTCAGCATTCAGGTGTATGCTCAGTGGCTTCTTGCTGAACAGGATACAGGCCAGTTTGGATGTTTGACCCCCTACGGTGGGTCATGTATGGTGGGTCACGTGTACTATCGCGTGCAGTAGAACTATGTGTGGGTCCGGACAGATTGGGAGATTAATAACTGGTCCTTCAGCACAGATAGTTTGAGAAGCAGGTGCTAGAGGCCGACAGGTCGGTTGTATGTGTAGTTGGGAGAGGGTTGAGGTCCCTGGCTGAAAATCTGCATTCTGAATGGTGGGATTTCCAGCCTTCCTTCCACCCTCATTCAAGAAAACTGTCAGCCAGGTGGATACCCTCCCCCAACACCCATCCCTAGACACAGGTCTAGAAGATTCTCATCAGAAAAGACTTGATGACCCAGAGAGAAGACTTTTAAACACCGACGTTTAGAAGTCCCCTCTATCTGTCTACAGTGAAGTTCTTCAGTGGACGAGCTACACCCATGCACATAAAGCTGAAAATAAACTTTAAAAACTTTTGTTTTTTGAATACACTTTCTGCTAATGTGGCTCAGAATTCAAAAGAATGAAAAGGGTACAATGAAGAGGTCTTCTGTCTGTCACTACTTAGTTCCCCTTCCAGTAAACTGTTTAGTGCCTCGCCCTTTAATATAAATAGAAAGTTACATGAAAGAGACCATAAGTAAGAAACCAGAAACTCAGAGAAAAGAATGTAGAGAGAAAAAACTTCAAAAAAGGAAAATAGTAATAATAATATCCCTGGAGACAGTAGAGAAGCTATTACATCAATGAAATAAGAACAGTATTCCATTAAAAGAAGGAATAGGGACTTCCCCAGGGGTCTGGTGGTAAAGAATCCGCCTTCCAATTCAGGGGACGTGGGTTCGATCCCTGGTCGGGGAACTAAGATCCCACACGCCATGAAGCAACTAAGCCCGCGCGTGACAACTACTGAGTTCGTGTGCCTCAGTTACAGCCCTCATGCTGCAAGCTACAGAGCCCACATGCCCTGGAGCCCACGCGCCACACCTAGAGAGAGAAAAACCTGCACGCCACGGCTAGAGAGAAGCCCGAGCGCCATAATGAAAGATCCCTCATGCCGCAGCAAAGATCCTGCATGCTGCAACTAAGACACGACGCAGCCAAAGAAATAAGGAAAATAAATAAGTAAATATTTTTTAAAAGGAAAAGAAGAAGGAATATTCCGAGAATAACAACAAAAAAAGAACTCTTGAAAATTAAAAATATGAAATAAAAATATAAATTTTTTAAACTCAACTTGAAAAGTTAGAAAAAGAGGTTTGTGAAACCTCACAGAAATTAAAACAAAGAGATAGAGATGGACAATTAGATACAGAAGATAAGAAGATTAAAGGATCCTGTCAGGAGATCCAACATCCTAATAACGGGCTCCTGACAGATTGAACAAAGAAAAGAGAGGGAAAGAAATAACCAAATAAATAATAAAAAAATTTCTTTTCTAGAGCAGGAGGACAAAAGTTTCCGGGTCATAAGGACTCGTCAAGTGCCCAGTATAATGAGCGAGGAAAGACCCATCCCAGGGCACACCACTGTGACGCTTGAGAACACTGGAGAGCAGAGAGAAGAATCGAAAAATTTTCAGACATGAGGTACAAAGGATAGAGAATGGAAATGGCATCGGTTATCACAACAGCCACTCTGGAAGCTAAAATCCTATACTCGGGCAGATGGTCAATCAAGTGGAAAGATATTTTCAGTTATGTAAGTAGCAAAAATTTTACTTCCCTTGCTCACTTTCTTAGGAAGTTACTGAAAGATATGCACGGCCAAATCAAAGAGTAGATCAAGGAAGAAGACATAGAAGCCACAGGCCTGTGGGGAGTGTTGCTTGGCGCTAACCAGAGCAGAGTGGACGGAAGGAAGGGACAGAGGAAGAACAAAGCCATGAAGTGGGCGCGAGGAGAAAGCAGAGTCCGGAGGCCGGAAGAGTCCTCCCGGGCTCCAGCTCTCCCCGAGGCCCAGCTTTCGTGCCTTGTGAGACACTCGACATCCTTGTAATAAATTCCTCTTCCTGCTTAACCAGTTCACGCTGGATTTCAGTCACTTGCAACCAGAATGTTCCGCCTGATACATCTGCTCCTCAAAGAGTTAGAACCAGCAGCGTCAGTATCACCTGGGAGCTTGCTAGAAATGCAGGCTCTCAGGCCTCCCCCAGACCTATTCAGCCGAATCTGCGTTTTAACAAGATTCCTGGGTGACTTATATGCACATTCACGTCTGAGAAGCACCGTCCTAATAGATCAACCTTGCGAGGTTGGGTGCCGGGTGGATTAAAGATACGGTCTAAAATTCCTGACCGCATAGCCAGTCCTCCGCAAGGTATTCTGTAGATGATGACGGTGAGGGTGCTGGTGGAGCTGGGCTACTTTGGGGGGACCATCTCGGGAAGCGTTCCTGGGACCACGGCATATGGTGCTCAGGACCAGATTACAGAGACAGGCGCACAGCAGAGAAGGCAGAAAGCATGTTTATAGCAGGAAACGGGTGACGGCTCTGCTCCAGGAGCCTGTCACGTTAGTCAAGCCGGGTGTCGACGTGGGAGTCCATCAGGAACACCACCTCTCCGGTGTGGCAGTTGGCTGTGAGTGAGTGAGTGAGTGAGCCCAGAATGATGCCTGGTGGGGTGGGCTGGGGAGGGGGCGAGGCTGAGCCAGGGCCACCTTCTCGGCAGAGCGGGTGTCCTGCCCCAGCCCTCGGGAGCGGGTAGGGTTGGAACCGCATTCCACTCTTGGCAGGCAGGAGCAGGGCTGCCTGCGCCACGGTTTTCCTGGCTCTGGTCCTCTTGGCTTTCAGCCACCTTCTTTGTGCTGAGGGTTCCGTTGACTTTCCAACGCTGAGCAAATTTGAACAAAAGCTGGGATTTTAAAGATTTTTAAAGGAAAAGGAGATGTGTCTGTAGGAAGCTGGTGTCCCGTCTCAGCCCTCCGGGCGTGTGGATAGAGGACGCCCTCCCAAGTCTGTACCTCCCCAGGAGTTACTGGTCACTGCTTTCTAACCGTCCACCAACTGGACGGCCCTGTACTCAGTCCTTGACCCTCTGTATGGGAGAAGCGCCCAGTCCTCCAAGAGTTTGCAGAGCCCCCAGTCCTTTAAAACACCTGTGGGAATCTCGTCCTATCTGGAAACAACAAACTCCACCATCAGCAAAAGGCTGTCCTGTGAAGGCCAGCTGTAGTCACCACCTCTGTAAAGGTCTGACCCTTAACAGCCTCAAACAGCCGCAGACACTTAACTACGTGCACTCTGTGCGCCAGGACTTTCCTAAGCACAGCAGCCTTGTGACCTGGAATACCGTCTCCATCCCCATGTTCCCGATGAGGAAGCTGAGGCATAAAGGGATGAAATGAGGTCACGTAGCTCATGCGCGGCCGGACTGGGACTCCAACCCAGGCAGTCTGGCTCCAGAGCCCTGCTCCTCCGCCTCTGTACTTGAGCCCCGGGCACCGGTGCCCTGGTGGGCAGGGATCCACGACAGCTCTCCTGCAGACCAGTCCCTTTCCGGCCTTTATGCTGTTAGCCAGCCAAGCCGGGGACAGTGCATTGAGGGGTGGGAGCAGAGGCCCTGGAGGGGAAAGATCTGGATCCGACTTGGGCGCTGCCACTTGGAGAGGAAGGGCCCTGGTGCTGATGAGCAGAGGCCCGTCCTGCCCGGGGCTCTCCAGGCCTGTCGTCCCCGCTGGCCCGCGTCGCCTAGGCCAGTCTCCGTCCCTTGCTGGCTTTCAGTTGCCTTGCATGTAAACGGACCAGTCGATCCCAGGGGTTCGGTCCACGCGGTGCGCACGGAGGGGTCACTGCACACACGGAGGTGTGTCCAGGTGCGGTGCTGAAGGGCACGGAGACCAGCGAGCACAGGCCTCACCTTTGCCGGTGCTCTTCGTCGTGTAGATCCTTAGATTCAACGAGACAGTTATTATCTGGGTGTTTGGTTTGTTTGTTTTGTTTTATTTCATTTTTGGCTGCGTTGGGTCTTCGCTGCTGTGCACGGGCTAGTTGTGGCGAGCGGGGGCTACTCCTCGTTGCGGCGCGCGGGCTTCTCATTGCGGTGGCTTTTCTTGTTGTGGAGCACGGGCTCTAGAGCGTGCGGGCTTCAGTAGTTGTGGCACGCGGGCTCAGTAGTTGTGGTTCGCGGGCTCTAGAGCGCAGGCTCAGTAGTCGTGGCGCGCGGGCTTCGGTGCTCCGCGGC
>NC_041219.1:55039325-55043665 GCF_002837175.3 Physeter macrocephalus | reverse complement strand
GGGCTCGAACCCGTGTCCCCTGCACTGGCAGGCGGATTCTTAACCACTGCGCCACCAGGGAAGTCCCTATCCGTTTTTTTACAATGGGGGAAATGATATTTGAACGTGGAAGGTCGCTCAGGGCAGTCGGAGCCATGTAGTGTTAGGCCGCAGGTGGACCCTGGCTCGGCTCTGTGCCGCCGGCTCTCCTCCCACCCTGGACATCACCGTGACCGAGAGCTGCGAGGTCCACCCCTAGTTCCTGCTCCTTTATCCACCCCCTGCCTCCCGCATCCCGACACCCAACAGGCACAGAGCCAGTGCTGCCCAGGGACGGGCTTCGGCCCCCCTGGCATCTCCTCTCTGGCCCAAAGTGCGGTGCAGGGCGGTGACTGCTCAGCCGCAAAACTGCCCGGTGCACCACGACCCATGACCCATCCATTCGCTGACAGCAAGCGTCTCGCCGGTCAAGTTAAGTACCGGTGAGCCGGAAGCTTGTGGCTGAAGCGAAGGTCAGGCTGGCGGCCGAGAGGAGGGACAGTGGGCTTAGCCTCCCCCGCCACGGGTCCCGCCCAGCAGCCAGCGCCTGCCCTGCACGCAGCAGGAGCTCCGCCCGGCCTCACTGCCGGATCAGCTGCTCCCAACACAGCTGAGGGACGGGGTGGCCCGGCAGGAACACAGCGTGTGGGTCCGGTGCTTACAGGAAGAGACTTCCGCTCCCCTAGGCAAGCAGCCCACGCTGGGGCTACGAGAGCCGCAGCCCTGGAAACTGCCTCTTTACAGGACCCTGTGTTATCACCCTGACTTCCGCAACCTGGCCCAAGAACGTCCTGTTCTGCGCCCTGAATTAGGGGAGGGGAGGAGGCGCTTCCTCGCCGGGGCGTAAGAGAGCAGAACGTTTAGACGTCGCTGGTGTGAACTCGGCCAGCCCACCTTCCTGGCAGGGCCCGCGTTGACGGGCGTCCCGTGTTGGCCACGCTCTTCCGTGGCACAACCTCCTCCCGAAGCCACAGTCAGGAGCGACAGACGCCTCCCTGAGTTCCCGGGAACCAAGGCCATATCGCCCCGTGTGGGACGTCGTCCCCAGCATCTACGTGACCTCACAGGGTTGTTGACCGGGTGCAGGAGCACCTAGCCGGTCGTCTGTCCCCACCGCGCTCTTGCACCACGTCCACGTTACCCAGTTCTGGCCGTTGAGCAGTTGGCAGCAGTGACTGTGCCCTGAAAAGGAAGGCCCGTGCCTTCCCTCCCCGTCTTTCCTCGACTGCAAATGTGGACGTGGTGGGGAGCCATCCTCACCCACGCGCACAAGGCAGACATCCTTAGGGAAGAGCTACACGCAAGAGGAGCCTGGGTCCCCAACACCGTGGAACCACCGTATTATCCCTGGACTGTTTGCACTGACACCGCTACACACGGAGAGAAATAAACTATCGTCTTGCCTGAGCCTCTATTCTCTGCGGTCTGGTTACAGCAGCCAGACGTGTGTCCTGACTAACACAATCCCCGTCGGGCTGTCAGGCCAGTCACAACCTCCCCTGCTCTGAGATCCGCCCCCCCGCCCCCCCCCCCGCCCGCATCCACTCACCAGGAGGTAGCCTAGTGAGATGTATCTACAGGATCATCACGGTGGCCTATGCATGCCTGGCTCCTCTGGCTGAGGCTGAGTGGACTTAGCATCCCACCAGGGCGGGGCCAATCAGATTCTCTCTCCCCTGCATTTGGAAATGAGATCACTGTTGCTGTTAAGCCTGTGCTGATGACACGAGCCAAGATGCACGGGGAGGAGCAGCAGCGAGAGGCGCAGGGCAGGAAGCCGCTGGGGTCGGCAGGTGTCCTGGTTTCTGCTTCCAGTGACGGGACCCCTGATCACCCTGCCTGTGGTTTCTGGGGATGACCCTGCTACCTGTAATAAATCCCCCTCCTGGTCTTGGATGCTTCAGGTTCATTTCTGTCCAGTAACCAGAAGCACCTGAGTCCCCTCTGATCCTTATAAAGATCTGGGTATCCTTGTAAAATGGGGGCCCCCGCCTCTGCAGCCCCCCTACCCCTCACTTGGGATGCTTTCATCATTGCGACGATAGACGTGTCAGAGGTGAACTAAATGGATGGATAGGTTGATCGCCTGATTGACCGGCTAGCAGACCAGTCCATGGACTGTCCAAGGGATGATGCTAGGAGGCCTCATGGAATCGCAGAATCGGGGTGAAAGGGACAAAAGGCACCAGGCAAAGTGCGGCCGCGGGGGTTGAGTGATGCACCCCAAGCCACGCGGTCCAGTGGCTGAGCCTGGATGGGACCCTGGCCCCAGGGTTCCTCCTCACAGCCCCTCCCCTGCCCCCCAGGCTGGCCTGATTTGGGTGCTCTGAGCCACCCACCTGCTGAGGAGCGGACCCCACGGTGGCTCTGTCTAACCCGCCGTTTCTGCGGCTCCTAGAAGAGTGCGGATAGATCCTTTTCTCTTGTTTCTGGATCATTCTCTCTACTTCTAAATCTCACCATGTATTTTAAAGAGTAAATGGCTTTTCTTCCACCGAAGGAGTAACGAGAGTGTCTCCACTGCGTGCCAGGCGTGGCGTGTGGCACTTTCCAAGGTGCTGTCTCATTTAAACCCTGCAAGTGGGGGGGAGGGATAAATTGGGAGTTTGGGATTAACATATACACACCACTATATATAAAACAGATAACCAACAAGGACCTACTGTATAGCACAGGGAACTCTATTCCATTTTTAAAAATAAATTTATTTATTTTATTTATATATTTTTGGCTGCATTAGGTCTGTTGCTGCACGCAGGCTTTCTCTAGTTGCGGTGAGCGGGGGCTACTCTTCCTTTCGTTGCGTTGCACAGGCTTCTCATTGCGGTGGCTTCTCTTGTTGCGGTGCACGGGCTCTAGGCACGCAGGCTTCAGTAGCTGTGGCACGCGGGCTCAGTAGCTGTGGCTCGCGGGCTCTAGAGTGCAGCTGCGGCTCCTAGAAGAGTGCGGATAGATCCTTTTCTCTTGTTTCTGGATCATTCTCTCTACTTCTAAATCTCACCATGTATTTTAAAGAGTAAATGGCTTTTCTTCCACCGAAGGAGTAACGAGAGTGTCTCCACTGCGTGCCAGGCGTGGCGTGTGGCACTTTCCAAGGTGCTGTCTCATTTAAACCCTGCAAGTGGGGGGGAGGGATAAATTGGGAGTTTGGGATTAACATATACACACCACTATATATAAAACAGATAAGAAGCAGGGACCTGCTGTACAGCACAGGGAGCTCTGCTCAGTATCTTGTAATAACCTATAAGAGCAAAGAATCTGAGAAAGAATAGATATATAAACTGGAATCTCTTTGCCGTACACCTGAAACTAACACAATGTTGTAAATCGGCTATACTTCAATTAAAAAAAAAAAAAAAAAAAAAAACCCTACAAGAACCCATCTTCCAGAAGAGGAAGATGAGGTTGAGGGAGGAGAAGCAACTCGCCCGAGACGTGCGGCTGGGGAGATGGTACCAGGGAGGGAGTCGGTGGTCTAGCGGGAACGGCGGGTCTTTGATGCCGGGTCGTACTCCTCCTGAAGACCCATCCCTTCCATCTTTCTGCCTTTGCTTTCCAGCCTTCTCCAGGGGCACCTGCTCAGCAGAGCTGGGCTGTGGGCCCCAGGGCGGGTGGGGGAGGGAGGTGTGCCGTGTCCGCAGGAGCCTTGGCAGGTGGCCCTCTTCGCTAGGTGAGCCCGTGTCCGCAGGAGCCTTGGCAGGTGGGCCTCTTCGCTGGCCACGTGCTGCCCTCTCACCTCCTCCCCCAGTCCTTGCCTCTGCCCGTGTTTCCTGTTCATCCACGGCCACCCTCCCCCTCCATCCCCAGACGTTCTGTAACGCCGGGGTCCTGACCGATTCCTGCCTCCCTCTCATCTTCTATTCCGCAGCCAGCCGCCGGAGAGCTGCCTTCTTCTGAGAGGCCCCGAGTCAGCTCGCTTTTTCCTCAGACAAGGAGACGGAGGCCTCGGACCTCAGGGCCCAGCCTGCCTGCTCTTTTCGGGCTGAGTTTGCACCCAGAGCTGAGTCTATCTCTAGCTCAGGTTCCCCGGGGCCTGAGGGCAGGACTGTGTCTTCACACGCCGGGTGGCATGCAGTGTCAGCGCCCTGAGAACAGCACAGCTCTCAGGCAAAGCCGAGGAAGCTGCCTGGCTCGGGCGGCTGTGGTCCAGCCCAAGGCCTTGACCTCTCCCGCTCACATGCTCACGCCCCTGACGTTATCACAGAGGCCAAGCAGGGACCCCAGGGAGGTTCTCTGAAGAATCAGGGGTGAGCAGTGGTGTGAACGTGCAAAAGGGGTGTGTGTGTGTGTGTGTGTGTGTGTGTGTGTGTGTGTGTGTG
>NC_041219.1:55013641-55037117 GCF_002837175.3 Physeter macrocephalus | reverse complement strand
CATCGGCAGGCGGACTCTCAACCACTGCGCCACCAGGGAAGCCCCAGCATGTTTTTTTTAAAAGGACTGATCCTGCCCTTTCAAAAGCTAACCCTGTCTCCTGTTCTTTTTTCTACTTGAAGAAACCCCACTTGCCCTTCAGAGCCCAGCTCAACTGGGAAGCCTTCCTCAGCCCCGTAGGCTAAATTTACCCCTCTTTCTCAATCCTCCCAAAGCATCGGGTTCGTCCCCCAGGACAGCGTGTACCACCGGGTAGTGCCGAGGGCGACGTGTGAGACTCAGCCCATGGGCTGCGTGCTCCTGGAACACAGGAAATGTGCCCCCCACGATTTCCTATACCTGCTTCAATACCCACGGATGGGCAAGAGCAGGCCCGGTTGATTGGCGTGGGTGTGGGAAGCACAGGGCTGAAAAGTGAGGGCTGCTCTCCGAGACGTGGGGTACCCATCCTAGCAGGCCCCATCTGGGGTGAAGGGCTACAGAGAGCTCTTTTAATGGGATGGGCTAGAGGTAAACTGGTTAAAAAAGCTGATGAGAATTCCTGGGGGCAGAGGAAGTTCTCAGGAAGGTGAAGGACTGGTTCAAGGGGCTTTCTGGATGTGGAAACCCAGAACCACGCCGCCATCCTGAGTGGCTGCCTGGCCGAGACTGAAGCAGAGTCCTACAGACAGAATAGTTCTAGGAGCAGACCCGGACTTCTCCAGGAGTCGGGGCCAGAGGAGAGAGGCAGGAAGCAGAGGCAGTGAGGATGACCTGGTCATTGGGGTCAACTGTGTCACGCTGCATTGAGCAACTGGGTAGTGTACCTACAAATTACTAACCTCTCTCTGGTTTGTGCCTCAAGATGCCTTGCATTCTGCTGATTACTTATGGGTTGCACTGCAGAGAAAAGCAATGTGTGTAGGTTCAAGGGCCTGATCTAGGGAGGACCCATGTCTGGATCCTTGGTGGTAGCAGCACAAAGTTTTCAGGGTTGGAATGTCGGAAAATCATCCGTATGCGTGCTCTCTTCAGGACAGTGGAGATGTATGCTCTGGTCCAGGGCACATGACAACGACAGTGTTACAGTTTCACCAGGAAACCCACCCCCGCCCTGTCCCCAAATAGGAAGCAGGTCCAGGTACCAAGATCAGGGGCCTCTTAACTATGACGTGGGCCTATCTCCCAACTTCTCAGTTAGAAGCAAGACTTGTGAACGGTGCAAGGAAACTGCCTGGTGCTCTCCCTCCTCATACCTTTAAGGTTTGTCCCAGATGGAACACCCTTCCATACAGCAGCCTCTTCTCGACCTAACCCTGGAGATAAGAATCCCTAGTTATGCCAGTAAAGGATTAAGAATCCCCAGGTGCTTGCCTTCCAGAATGGATGCGGCAACTCTCTGGCACTTGCAACGCTCAAGTCGCCTGCATTTCATGAGGAGTGTGGTCCCCCCTGCTCTTGTCCTGGGTCCCCTACCCCAGGAAAGTTGTTGTGAAGCCTGGCACGTGCCTAGGTGGCGTCAGAAGAAAGATGCTAGGGACCAGTGTGTGCCCCGCACAGGCTCCCCAGGCTCCTCCCTTGAAGTCAAAGCCCCGGCTGAGCTAAGAAACCATGTCTAACACCTGCTCCCCAGAACCCACTGCCCGGCATCCCTCTACCTCCAGACCTGTCTTCACGATAGCTGCTGAGGCCCGTGTCCCGGCCAAAGCACAGTTCACCTCCCCTTCCCTCCTGGGCATGTAATGAAGGGGTGTCTGTGAAGCCCTCAAGCTCTTCGGGATGAAAGGACCAGTCTGGCCCCTGTGCTTTTTCTCCCGGGTCCCTGAGTCTCCAAGGAGGTCACTGCAGGTGGAGGCTTGCAGGGTGTCCCTGCCCACCCATGGTGTCAGCGTGTTCTCTGTCCCCTGCTTGCACCCCAGGATGTTCAGATTTCCTCACCGCAGCTCTCTGTTGAGCCACAGAAGTTGGGCAACTGCCCTGGGTCCTCGGAACTGGCTTCTGCTTCACAAGTTGATCTGAAGCCACTGCTGTCCGGAGGCCTCAGTCGCTACCAAGCCTGGCTGTCCCCGACTCTGGCTTCTCCTCTGGGTGCCGCGGGTCAAAGACCCCCACGTGGAGGCAGCACTGTGCTCTGGGCCAGAGTGCAGGCTCCGGGTCACCCTTCCTGAGTGTAAACCTGGCTCTGCCGTGAGCTAGCGACCTTGACCTTTACCCCCTGTAAAACGAGGTCCCAAAGGGTTCCTCTCTTACAGAGATGTTGCAAGGTTTAAATGAGATTTTAAAGTGTCTAGCCTTGAGTAAGTACGAGCGCAGTGGTTTTCTTTTCTAAGAAATGTTGTCAGTTGTAGCTCTGTGGTCACCCTGTGGATTCTGGTCAGCAAGTCTTCCTGGGATGACCCAGATGAGTGGCTTTTCCTGCCTGACCCAGGGCCTTTCCTGCCGCAGAGCAGTTGACTTCCTTCCTGTCCTGGGGGACAGTATATAAAGTTGTAGAAGAGCTGCCCCGAGGTCACCTGACTTGCCTCTCCAGACAGTACATGATGTGGGTATAGAGGTCTTGCGTCACCTTCTTAAGGGTCACCTCGTTTTCCTTTGCCCAGTTTAGGTGACTGTGTAGTTTTAACTTAGTCACCATTTTCAAAGTCTTTCTGGAGAGAAGAATTAGACTCTGCCACATTCTAGCAGGAGGCTCGGTCCCAGCGGGGCCCGGCCCACGCGAGTCAGAGAACTGGGGCGCGTGGAGGGGTCACAGCTGGAGCTCCCTCCCTCCCTCCCTGCCTTCCTGGGGTGAGGGCAGCTTCGTGAAGGACCCAGAGCCCGAGTCCGGTGCTCTTTTCCTGTCCAGCTCTGGGCAGAGCTGCAGGGTGCGGAGAGGAGCCACACGTAGCAGCTCTTTTCTCTTTTCTGTGCCCTTCGCCGGCCCAGGTCTCCGCCGCCCTCCCACTCCCTCTCTTGCCCGACAAGAACTGTCAGGAGAGAGAACAAAGCAGGCTCAAGTGGCCCCGTATCCTCTTCCTCACAGCCTCCTCGGCTTTCTCTGGCTCCCGCTTGTGGGAAGGGATTGAGTGAGAGCTGCCATGTCCCTTTGCAAGAGGCCTCCGAGCTCTAGGCTCAAAACCTCCAGAGCCACACTTATGTGTTATTTGCATATAACGTATATATTAGTGAGATTGTTCCTTCAAATGCTCCACTGACTTCTCCTGTGGTAAAGTAAGAATCCTTAAAAGAATCCTGGCTTCCAGGAACCTATGGTTTCTATTGGGACATTCGTTCTCAGCGCCGTCATTCTGGTTGGGTAACTTAGGTAAATCCGACCATTCATCTGGTCTATGAAATGGGAATAATAATCCCTGTCTTCTACATGGGGTTGTCAGGAGGATTTTTAAATGGAGTTAGTAGCTGTAAAATCATTTCACAAGCTGTAAAGAAGAGGTCAGATTTTCAGCTGTTATTGTTATTAAAATTATTCAGTGAATAATAGTACTGCAGTAAAAGGTAACTTTTGGACCACCAAAAGGTAACTTTTCCAAAGGTAACTAGGGGAGACTCTGACTTACTGACTCAGCATCAAACTGAGTAAAGGCCCCTGTGTCCCCGCCGCGGCCGCGCACCCCAGTTTTCCAGGGTGCTGGATGGCGGCAAAGCCTATTCTGTCGACAGGCCTATCCCAGCGCGTGGGAGCTCCTAGCTGGACAACGCCGAGGCTCTGCCCTGACTGTAGTGAGGTCAGAAATCCTGCGGCAGTCGGTGTCGGGATGGGGGCGGCAGTGGGGGAGGTGTTGAGAAGGCCGTGTTATTTTAGGGCCCTAGAACTTTACTGCAGGGAGGAATCTAGTGCTCAGTGGTGCCCAACCCCTCCACTTCACAGATCCAGAAACTGAGGTTCAGAGAGGTGTGTGGCTGGCTCAAGACTCCCGCAGGCCTCGGTTAGCAGTGTGGGCTGACCCAGCGAAGGTCCAGGGGACAGCACCACGGCCAGGGGCCCACTCAGTCACGGTGCCAGAGAGCTGGGCTTGGGGGAGACAGGGGTGTCGGAGCAGGAGCTGAACGGCCTCTTACCCCGAGACGTCCCGTCTCAGTCTGCAGAGAAAAAGAGGCTCTCAGCCTCCCAGGGTAGCAAAAGGCAAGCACACTTGGTTCACAAGAGCCCTGGAGAAGTGACAGGAGTGGAGCTGACCACGCCTTCCTCGTCTCTGCCTCTGACCCACCGCCCGCCCTGCACTCTAGAGCCTCGGAGAAACCGCCCTCACGTCTGCCAGGCAGAGCCACGGGGGCCCCACAGACAAAAGGACCTCAGAAAGGTCAGGCTTCTTTCTGAAAAGGGGCCAAAAACAAACCCCAGCAGGTTCATGAGCCTCGTGGGGAGGGGGTGGGGAGTGGGGGGCCCGTAGCCTCTGGAGGGAGCTGTAGCCCAAATGATACGTCCTTCTGGACGGAGGACATTTGTTCTCAGGACCATTGCATTTAATTCAGCAAGTTCTTATTTGCGGGCCATGGTGTGTCCAGCCCCGAGCCGGGAGCTTGGGCCTGGGGAGACAGAATACACCTAAGACTTGGCCCCTGCTTTCAAGGAGCTTGCTGGGGTGTAAGACTCTCACGCATGAGTCAGAAGAGACAAAAGGCAGAAGCTGCGTTTAAGGCCAAAGAGAAGATGCTTCGGAAGGAATGAAAAATCCGTGTGGAATCACGTGGTTCTGAAGGGCTTCCTGGGGGAGGGAAGCCCTTACCTGGGCCCGTTCCCTTTAGTTAGTAAGCGAGGTGGGGAGGGGGCATCTTAGGACGGAGAGCGGCCTGAGCAGAGAAGCTGACCCTCGCCAGCCTCCTTTGTATGTGGCTTTGAAAGGCTCAGCGCCTCTGCCCTCAAGGCTGGAGTATGGTCCCGGGAAGGTGTGGCGAAGATACCCCCGGGCTCCTGGGAGAGAGGGGCTTCTGCATTACTGCTGAGCTGCGACTGGGTTTAGAATGATTCCCTGAGCGCCGGGGTAGCAAAATAAGTTAGTCCTAAAGTGGGACCGAGAATCCGGAGCCCAGCCAGCCTCACGTGCCGTAACATTGCAAAGCGGCCGCCAGCTTGGGGTCTGGATTTAGACTTAGCTTTGTATCCTCTCTCTGAAGCCTTCAGTGACTGTGTGACCTTGTCATTACCTCTTTAAACTTCCGTCTCCTCCTCTGTAAAATGAAGATGATAAAGATAATACTTAACTCTGTTGTGAGGACTGAAGGAGGTGGGCTTTCCCAGCCCATTCACCCTCAGCCCCTGGCGGCCGTCGTCAGGGCCTCGTGGTCCAGTTTGCTGCCAAGGCCTGGCATTGCATGGTGGCTCTCTTCTCTGATTGTTTCCCAGGCCCCGCAAGCCCTGAGCAGTCACTCCTTCCCTCGGGTGCCCTTCAGAGGCGTCTTAGCGCGGGGAGCCGCTGGGGGAAGGGGAGCAGTCCCAGGGCTAATGGGAGACTGGGTGCCCTAAGAGCATCCTACAAAGAGCCCACGAGGTAGTTAGGGGACCTGGGTTCTGTAACGAAGCGCTTCGTTCTCTAGGCCACAGTTTCCTCCACTGTGAAGTGAAGAGCTGAAATTAGACCAGTGATTCCTGCTTTGTGGGGTCGGGGAGGGTCCTCAGTTACAGTAGGGGGTCCTTGACACTACATGCACGCTAAGCATTGCCTCTGGACCAAATAAATCACCTTGCAAGTAGGTGCTGTGCTGTTTTCCAAGCACACAGAGATGCTGCTGTGATTTTAAAAGCACATATCCAAAGGGTTATTGAACGCCCTGTAGCTTTCTATCAGCATGTAGCTTTTCATTCACGGACACTAAAAGTACGGTGACAATTACTTGGAGGAATCCAGAGGAGTTTTTGAAGCTTGAGGAGTTTGGCTCCTACGGGGTCCGATGGAGGGCGTGCTCAGCCTTTCCTGGACTGGCTCCTACTCCGGCCTGACCAACGAGCCCCGTCCCCTCCTGGCCTCGGTCCCCTCGCACGAGGAGCGCAGAGTGGAGTAGGCGGTCCTGTGGCGGTGAAGGCAAGATGGAAGGATGGGGACAGGTGAGAAGGATGGCATTACTGGAGCGGAGGGGGACAACTTTTATAAGAAAACCCCGGAAAGCCTCAGGATGCTGCCCGTTTGAAGGTCTTTTGTAAAAGGTGACCTGTCACTTCCCTGCATTTGTCATTGTTTCCCACTGCACACATGTTTGCAGCACATGGGAAATGGGAGGAGTTGGAATGTCCTACAAATTCCCCTGACACCCAGTTCCCACCTTTATCCTCTAGAAAAATGCTTTGTGTTGTTTTGTTTAACTTTTCAGGAGGTCACAGACCTATTAAGAATCTGATAAAGGTTACAGACCCTTGTTCCAGAAAAAAATGCAGCCACACCTACCCGTACATGGATAATTTTCACACATAGTTTCAGCGGGTTCACCATCCCCTGAATTCCCCGTGGACCCTGGGTGAGGAGATCCTGCTCTCACGTGGGTTGCTTTCAATAAGTTTACATTTACCTTCTCCTCGTTTTCCACAGATCTGAGCCCTGAAGTCCCACAAGACTTTTAATGGGACCTCGAAGCGTCCCATTTCCCAACCTGCTATTACAGGCTCCTTAAGTTTGGAAAGGCATGTCAGACTCAGGCCGCGTGCTCTAAGGTGGAGCATTGCATGTGCAGACCTCACCTGGAGGCCGGGCTCTCTGGGCAGCAGGTGCAAGGTGAATGGAGCCAGGAAAGGGGCCTGGGAACAGAAACCACCCGAGAGGCAGGACCCCTCCCCCGACAGTGCTGTTTTTATACACTTCTACCCTCGAGACTGTGGGCCTGCAGCCCTGTCATCCCAGAAGTGGAAAGCTGGTCTCATCGATGGGAAGGATCCCCAGCTCCCAGGCCCCGCCCCCGCCAGGTGCAGCTCCCCTTTCACCTTCAGATCCTGCGTAAAGACGCCTGTTCTGGGGCTCATCCTCCTGCCGAGACAGCCCTCTCAGCATGCTCAGTGCTGGGAGACCCCGAAAGAATGAGCTCAAGTCAGGGAGGGGCTTTTCCCATCCACACAAGACATCGCTCTGAATCTAAAGGCCCAGTGGTCATTTATCAACCGGGGCCCAAGCTCCACTGGCCCAAGAGCATCCATCCTTAGACTTAGTTCACATCCATCATGTGCCCCGGGATGAGTGAGGGGGCAGGAGGTCTGGAGGGGCTCAGCGGAAAACCAACCGGTCCACCAGGGCGAGTCTAGGCTGCCGGGCTTGGCGAGGGTGCCACAGTTCACACCGGACAAGGGAGGTACATTCCCCAAATACCAGGATGTTGGGCAGTATTGCAAAGAATGAAATTCATTTCTGTTACAGCCTTTCCTCTCCCCCACCCTAAACTCTAGTCCCATCCTTTTCCTGAACAGTGTGCTGTGCAAATGAAGCATTGTTCTCCACAATCTCAACCTGCTGGGTTCAATTCTGTCCCAGCTTTCTAGGACCCTAAACGTATACTTGTCTAGATATCTTTGCAAGTCGTGTAATGGTAGGAGCCCCTCGAAGGCAGGTTGGCAGGGGAGGGCCCGACACATTCAGATCCGCCCACTGAATTATTTTATTCTTTGATTTTAAAAATTAACTTATCCAATAAATATTTATGGAGCGCTAATCAGGTTAGGATGCTAGGATATGGAAGAACATAAAGATATACTAGGATATGGGAAAATAGAAGACCAAATGAGATTTGGATTCTGCTTTCAAAGAACTAGCTGTCCACTGGAGAAAATGAGATGCATAAATAAATATATGTTTTAAAAATATATAAATAAATATACTCTAGCTTAGTAATTGTCTGTCACACAGCAAGTGACATTTCAGTGGGACCTTGAAGGGTGGGCAAGAGTTGGAGAGACCAGGATGAGGAAGAGAGTCTAGGTGGACGGAGTGGCCTGAAGGCGATCAGAAGCCGTGGTGGTGAAGGCACACAGAAGAGCAAACAGTTCTGTTTGGCCAAGAACACGGGGGAGGGAGCAGAAAGGAGGCTGGAGAGCCTGGAGGGACCTGGCCCTGGGGACCTTGACTGTCAGGCTTAAGAGTAGTTTGGGATTTTTAGGGGGATCACTGAAGGTTTCTGAGCAAAGGAGTTCATGATGATAAAGGGGTGTGTGTGTGTGTGTGTGTGTGTGTGTGTGTGTGTGTGTGTGTGTGTGTGTGTGTGTGTGTGTGTGTGTGTGTGTGTGTGTGTGTATGCACAGAGGAACCTTTTCTGGTTTCACTGTGATGGTAGAAATGACAATCTATAGTTATCTCTCACTTTAGTGAGCGATTCTCAAAGGAGAGATGCAGGCCCCACTAGGACGGCACATCGGAATCTCAGGTGATAGAGTGAACGTGGGAACTTATTACGTTTATCAAAAGGAGCATGTTTTTTTTGTTGTTGTTGTTGTTGTTTTTTGCTGTACGCGGGCCCCTCACCGCTGTGGCCTCTCCCGTCGCGGAGCACAGGCTCCGGACGCGCAGGCTCAGCGGCCACGGCTCACGGGCCCAGCCGCTCCGCGGCACGTGGGATCCTCCCGGACCGGGGCACGAACCCGCGCCCCCCGCATCGGCAGGCGGACTCTCAACCACTGCGCCACCAGGGAAGCCCCAGCATGTTTTTTTTAAAAGGACTGATCCTGCCCTTTCAAAAGCTAACCCTGTCTCCTGTTCTTTTTTCTACTTGAAGAAACCCCACTTGCCCTTCAGAGCCCAGCTCAACTGGGAAGCCTTCCTCAGCCCCGTAGGCTAAATTTACCCCTCTTTCTCAATCCTCCCAAAGCATCGGGTTCGTCCCCCAGGACAGCGTGTACCACCGGGTAGTGCCGAGGGCGACGTGTGAGACTCAGCCCATGGGCTGCGTGCTCCTGGAACACAGGAAATGTGCCCCCCACGATTTCCTATACCTGCTTCAATACCCACGGATGGGCAAGAGCAGGCCCGGTTGATTGGCGTGGGTGTGGGAAGCACAGGGCTGAAAAGTGAGGGCTGCTCTCCGAGACGTGGGGTACCCATCCTAGCAGGCCCCATCTGGGGTGAAGGGCTACAGAGAGCTCTTTTAATGGGATGGGCTAGAGGTAAACTGGTTAAAAAAGCTGATGAGAATTCCTGGGGGCAGAGGAAGTTCTCAGGAAGGTGAAGGACTGGTTCAAGGGGCTTTCTGGATGTGGAAACCCAGAACCACGCCGCCATCCTGAGTGGCTGCCTGGCCGAGACTGAAGCAGAGTCCTACAGACAGAATAGTTCTAGGAGCAGACCCGGACTTCTCCAGGAGTCGGGGCCAGAGGAGAGAGGCAGGAAGCAGAGGCAGTGAGGATGACCTGGTCATTGGGGTCAACTGTGTCACGCTGCATTGAGCAACTGGGTAGTGTACCTACAAATTACTAACCTCTCTCTGGTTTGTGCCTCAAGATGCCTTGCATTCTGCTGATTACTTATGGGTTGCACTGCAGAGAAAAGCAATGTGTGTAGGTTCAAGGGCCTGATCTAGGGAGGACCCATGTCTGGATCCTTGGTGGTAGCAGCACAAAGTTTTCAGGGTTGGAATGTCGGAAAATCATCCGTATGCGTGCTCTCTTCAGGACAGTGGAGATGTATGCTCTGGTCCAGGGCACATGACAACGACAGTGTTACAGTTTCACCAGGAAACCCACCCCCGCCCTGTCCCCAAATAGGAAGCAGGTCCAGGTACCAAGATCAGGGGCCTCTTAACTATGACGTGGGCCTATCTCCCAACTTCTCAGTTAGAAGCAAGACTTGTGAACGGTGCAAGGAAACTGCCTGGTGCTCTCCCTCCTCATACCTTTAAGGTTTGTCCCAGATGGAACACCCTTCCATACAGCAGCCTCTTCTCGACCTAACCCTGGAGATAAGAATCCCTAGTTATGCCAGTAAAGGATTAAGAATCCCCAGGTGCTTGCCTTCCAGAATGAATGCGGCAACTCTCTGGCACTTGCAACGCTCAAGTCGCCTGCATTTCATGAGGAGTGTGGTCCCCCCTGCTCTTGTCCTGGGTCCCCTACCCCAGGAAAGTTGTTGTGAAGCCTGGCACGTGCCTAGATGGCGTCAGAAGAAAGATGCTAGGGACCAGTGTGTGCCCCGCACAGGCTCCCCAGGCTCCTCCCTTGAAGTCAAAGCCCCGGCTGAGCTAAGAAACCATGTCTAACACCTGCTCCCCAGAACCCACTGCCCGGCATCCCTCTACCTCCAGACCTGTCTTCACGATAGCTGCTGAGGCCCGTGTCCCGGCCAAAGCACAGTTCACCTCCCCTTCCCTCCTGGGCATGTAATGAAGGGGTGTCTGTGAAGCCCTCAAGCTCTTCGGGATGAAAGGACCAGTCTGGCCCCTGTGCTTTTTCTCCCGGGTCCCTGAGTCTCCAAGGAGGTCACTGCAGGTGGAGGCTTGCAGGGTGTCCCTGCCCGCCCATGGTGTCAGCGTGTTCTCTGTCCCCTGCTTGCACCCCAGGATGTTCTGATTTCCTCACCGCAGCTCTCTGTTGAGCCACAGAAGTTGGGCAACTGCCCTGGGTCCTCGGAACTGGCTTCTGCTTCACAAGTTGATCTGAAGCCACTGCTGTCCGGAGGCCTCAGTCGCTACCAAGCCTGGCTGTCCCCGACTCTGGCTTCTCCTCTGGGTGCCGCGGGTCAAAGACCCCCACGTGGAGGCAGCACTGTGCTCTGGGCCAGAGTGCAGGCTCCGGGTCACCCTTCCTGAGTGTAAACCTGGCTCTGCCGTGAGCTAGCGACCTTGACCTTTACCCCCTGTAAAACGAGGTCCCAAAGGGTTCCTCTCTTACAGAGATGTTGCAAGGTTTAAATGAGATTTTAAAGTGTCTAGCCTTGAGTAAGTACGAGCGCAGTGGTTTTCTTTTCTAAGAAATGTTGTCAGTTGTAGCTCTGTGGTCACCCTGTGGATTCTGGTCAGCAAGTCTTCCTGGGATGACCCAGATGAGTGGCTTTTCCTGCCTGACCCAGGGCCTTTCCTGCCGCAGAGCAGTTGACTTCCTTCCTGTCCTGGGGGACAGTATATAAAGTTGTAGAAGAGCTGCCCCGAGGTCACCTGACTTGCCTCTCCAGACAGTACATGATGTGGGTATAGAGGTCTTGCGTCACCTTCTTAAGGGTCACCTCGTTTTCCTTTGCCCAGTTTAGGTGACTGTGTAGTTTTAACTTAGTCACCATTTTCAAAGTCTTTCTGGAGAGAAGAATTAGACTCTGCCACATTCTAGCAGGAGGCTCGGTCCCAGCGGGGCCCGGCCCACGCGAGTCAGAGAACTGGGGCGCGTGGAGGGGTCACAGCTGGAGCTCCCTCCCTCCCTCCCTGCCTTCCTGGGGTGAGGGCAGCTTCGTGAAGGACCCAGAGCCCGAGTCCGGTGCTCTTTTCCTGTCCAGCTCTGGGCAGAGCTGCAGGGTGCGGAGAGGAGCCACACGTAGCAGCTCTTTTCTCTTTTCTGTGCCCTTTGCCGGCCCAGGTCTCCGCCGCCCTCCCACTCCCTCTCTTGCCCGACAAGAACTGTCAGGAGAGAGAACAAAGCAGGCTCAAGTGGCCCCGTATCCTCTTCCTCACAGCCTCCTCGGCTTTCTCTGGCTCCCGCTTGTGGGAAGGGATTGAGTGAGAGCTGCCATGTCCCTTTGCAAGAGGCCTCCGAGCTCTAGGCTCAAAACCTCCAGAGCCACACTTATGTGTTATTTGCATATAACGTATATATTAGTGAGATTGTTCCTTCAAATGCTCCACTGACTTCTCCTGTGGTAAAGTAAGAATCCTTAAAAGAATCCTGGCTTCCAGGAACCTATGGTTTCTATTGGGACATTCGTTCTCAGCGCCGTCATTCTGGTTGGGTAACTTAGGTAAATCCGACCATTCATCTGGTCTATAAAATGGGAATAATAATCCCTGTCTTCTACATGGGGTTGTCAGGAGGATTTTTAAATGGAGTTAGTAGCTGTAAAATCATTTCACAAGCTGTAAAGAAGAGGTCAGATTTTCAGCTGTTATTGTTATTAAAATTATTCAGTGAATAATAGTACTGCAGTAAAAGGTAACTTTTGGACCACCAAAAGGTAACTTTTCCAAAGGTAACTAGGGGAGACTCTGACTTACTGACTCAGCATCAAACTGAGTAAAGGCCCCTGTGTCCCCGCCGCGGCCGCGCACCCCAGTTTTCCAGGGTGCTGGATGGCGGCAAAGCCTATTCTGTCGACAGGCCTATCCCAGCGCGTGGGAGCTCCTAGCTGGACAACGCCGAGGCTCTGCCCTGACTGTAGTGAGGTCAGAAATCCTGCGGCAGTCGGTGTCGGGATGGGGGCGGCAGTGGGGGAGGTGTTGAGAAGGCCGTGTTATTTTAGGGCCCTAGAACTTTACTGCAGGGAGGAATCTAGTGCTCAGTGGTGCCCAACCCCTCCACTTCACAGATCCAGAAACTGAGGTTCAGAGAGGTGTGTGGCTGGCTCAAGACTCCCGCAGGCCTCGGTTAGCAGTGTGGGCTGACCCAGCGAAGGTCCAGGGGACAGCACCACGGCCAGGGGCCCACTCAGTCACGGTGCCAGAGAGCTGGGCTTGGGGGAGACAGGGGTGTCGGAGCAGGAGCTGAACGGCCTCTTACCCCGAGACGTCCCGTCTCAGTCTGCAGAGAAAAAGAGGCTCTCAGCCTCCCAGGGTAGCAAAAGGCAAGCACACTTGGTTCACAAGAGCCCTGGAGAAGTGACAGGAGTGGAGCTGACCACGCCTTCCTCGTCTCTGCCTCTGACCCACCGCCCGCCCTGCACTCTAGAGCCTCGGAGAAACAGCCCTCACGTCTTCCAGGCAGAGCCACGGGGGCCCCACAGACAAAAGGACCTCAGAAAGGTCAGGCTTCTTTCTGAAAAGGGGCCAAAAACAAACCCCAGCAGGTTCATGAGCCTCGTGGGGAGGGGGTGGGGAGTGGGGGGCCCGTAGCCTCTGGAGGGAGCTGTAGCCCAAATGATACGTCCTTCTGGACGGAGGACATTTGTTCTCAGGACCATTGCATTTAATTCAGCAAGTTCTTATTTGCGGGCCATGGTGTGTCCAGCCCCGAGCCGGGAGCTTGGGCCTGGGGAGACAGAATACACCTAAGACTTGGCCCCTGCTTTCAAGGAGCTTGCTGGGGTGTAAGACTCTCACGCATGAGTCAGAAGAGACAAAAGGCAGAAGCTGCGTTTAAGGCCAAAGAGAAGATGCTTCGGAAGGAATGAAAAATCCGTGTGGAATCACGTGGTTCTGAAGGGCTTCCTGGGGGAGGGAAGCCCGTACCTGGGCCCGTTCCCTTTAGTTAGTAAGCGTGGTTCTGAAGGGCTTCCTGGGGGAGGGAAGCCCTTACCTGGGCCCGTTCCCTTTAGTTAGTAAGCGAGGTGGGGAGGGGGCATCTTAGGACGGAGAGCGGCCTGAGCAGAGAAGCTGACCCTCGCCAGCCTCCTTTGTATGTGGCTTTGAAAGGCTCAGCGCCTCTGCCCTCAAGGCTGGAGTATGGTCCCGGGAAGGTGTGGCGAAGATACCCCCGGGCTCCTGGGAGAGAGGGGCTTCTGCATTACTGCTGAGCTGCGACTGGGTTTAGAATGATTCCCTGAGCGCCGGGGTAGCAAAATAAGTTAGTCCTAAAGTGGGACCGAGAATCCGGAGCCCAGCCAGCCTCACGTGCCGTAACATTGCAAAGCGGCCGCCAGCTTGGGGTCTGGATTTAGACTTAGCTTTGTATCCTCTCTCTGAAGCCTTCAGTGACTGTGTGACCTTGTCATTACCTCTTTAAACTTCCGTCTCCTCCTCTGTAAAATGAAGATGATAAAGATAATACTTAACTCTGTTGTGAGGACTGAAGGAGGTGGGCTTTCCCAGCCCATTCACCCTCAGCCCCTGGCGGCCGTCGTCAGGGCCTCGTGGTCCAGTTTGCTGCCAAGGCCTGGCATTGCATGGTGGCTCTCTTCTCTGATTGTTTCCCAGGCCCCGCAAGCCCTGAGCAGTCACTCCTTCCCTCGGGTGCCCTTCAGAGGCGTCTTAGCGCGGGGAGCCGCTGGGGGAAGGGGAGCAGTCCCAGGGCTAATGGGAGACTGGGTGCCCTAAGAGCATCCTACAAAGAGCCCACGAGGTAGTTAGGGGACCTGGGTTCTGTAACGAAGCGCTTCGTTCTCTAGGCCACAGTTTCCTCCACTGTGAAGTGAAGAGCTGAAATTAGACCAGTGATTCCTGCTTTGTGGGGTCGGGGAGGGTCCTCAGTTACAGTAGGGGGTCCTTGACACTACATGCACGCTAAGCATTGCCTCTGGACCAAATAAATCACCTTGCAAGTAGGTGCTGTGCTGTTTTCCAAGCACACAGAGATGCTGCTGTGATTTTAAAAGCACATATCCAAAGGGTTATTGAACGCCCTGTAGCTTTCTATCAGCATGTAGCTTTTCATTCACGGACACTAAAAGTACGGTGACAATTACTTGGAGGAATCCAGAGGAGTTTTTGAAGCTTGAGGAGTTTGGCTCCTACGGGGTCCGATGGAGGGCGTGCTCAGCCTTTCCTGGACTGGCTCCTACTCCGGCCTGACCAACGAGCCCCGTCCCCTCCTGGCCTCGGTCCCCTCGCACGAGGAGCGCAGAGTGGAGTAGGCGGTCCTGTGGCGGTGAAGGCAAGATGGAAGGATGGGGACAGGTGAGAAGGATGGCATTACTGGAGCGGAGGGGGACAACTTTTATAAGAAAACCCCGGAAAGCCTCAGGATGCTGCCCGTTTGAAGGTCTTTTGTAAAAGGTGACCTGTCACTTCCCTGCATTTGTCATTGTTTCCCACTGCACACATGTTTGCAGCACATGGGAAATGGGAGGAGTTGGAATGTCCTACAAATTCCCCTGACACCCAGTTCCCACCTTTATCCTCTAGAAAAATGCTTTGTGTTGTTTTGTTTAACTTTTCAGGAGGTCACAGACCTATTAAGAATCTGATAAAGGTTACAGACCCTTGTTCCAGAAAAAAATGCAGCCACACCTACCCGTACATGGATAATTTTCACACATAGTTTCAGCGGGTTCACCATCCCCTGAATTCCCCGTGGACCCTGGGTGAGGAGATCCTGCTCTCACGTGGGTTGCTTTCAATAAGTTTACATTTACCTTCTCCTCGTTTTCCACAGATCTGAGCCCTGAAGTCCCACAAGACTTTTAATGGGACCTCGAAGCGTCCCATTTCCCAACCTGCTATTACAGGCTCCTTAAGTTTGGAAAGGCATGTCAGACTCAGGCCGCGTGCTCTAAGGTGGAGCATTGCATGTGCAGACCTCACCTGGAGGCCGGGCTCTCTGGGCAGCAGGTGCAAGGTGAATGGAGCCAGGAAAGGGGCCTGGGAACAGAAACCACCCGAGAGGCAGGACCCCTCCCCCGACAGTGCTGTTTTTATACACTTCTACCCTCGAGACTGTGGGCCTGCAGCCCTGTCATCCCAGAAGTGGAAAGCTGGTCTCATCGATGGGAAGGATCCCCAGCTCCCAGGCCCCGCCCCCGCCAGGTGCAGCTCCCCTTTCACCTTCAGATCCTGCGTAAAGACGCCTGTTCTGGGGCTCATCCTCCTGCCGAGACAGCCCTCTCAGCATGCTCAGTGCTGGGAGACCCCGAAAGAATGAGCTCAAGTCAGGGAGGGGCTTTTCCCATCCACACAAGACATCGCTCTGAATCTAAAGGCCCAGTGGTCATTTATCAACCGGGGCCCAAGCTCCACTGGCCCAAGAGCATCCATCCTTAGACTTAGTTCACATCCATCATGTGCCCCGGGATGAGTGAGGGGGCAGGAGGTCTGGAGGGGCTCAGCGGAAAACCAACCGGTCCACCAGGGCGAGTCTAGGCTGCCGGGCTTGGCGAGGGTGCCACAGTTCACACCGGACAAGGGAGGTACATTCCCCAAATACCAGGATGTTGGGCAGTATTGCAAAGAATGAAATTCATTTCTGTTACAGCCTTTCCTCTCCCCCACCCTAAACTCTAGTCCCATCCTTTTCCTGAACAGTGTGCTGTGCAAATGAAGCATTGTTCTCCACAATCTCAACCTGCTGGGTTCAATTCTGTCCCAGCTTTCTAGGACCCTAAACGTATACTTGTCTAGATATCTTTGCAAGTCGTGTAATGGTAGGAGCCCCTCGAAGGCAGGTTGGCAGGGGAGGGCCCGACACATTCAGATCCGCCCACTGAATTATTTTATTCTTTGATTTTAAAAATTAACTTATCCAATAAATATTTATGGAGCGCTAATCAGGTTAGGATGCTAGGATATGGAAGAACATAAAGATATACTAGGATATGGGAAAATAGAAGACCAAATGAGATTTGGATTCTGCTTTCAAAGAACTAGCTGTCCACTGGAGAAAATGAGATGCATAAATAAATATATGTTTTAAAAATATATAAATAAATATACTCTAGCTTAGTAATTGTCTGTCACACAGCAAGTGACATTTCAGTGGGACCTTGAAGGGTGGGCAAGAGTTGGAGAGACCAGGATGAGGAAGAGAGTCTAGGTGGACGGAGTGGCCTGAAGGCGATCAGAAGCCGTGGTGGTGAAGGCACACAGAAGAGCAAACAGTTCTGTTTGGCCAAGAACACGGGGGAGGGAGCAGAAAGGAGGCTGGAGAGCCTGGAGGGACCTGGCCCTGGGGACCTTGACTGTCAGGCTTAAGAGTAGTTTGGGATTTTTAGGGGGATCACTGAAGGTTTCTGAGCAAAGGAGTTCATGATGATCATAGCTGTATCTTAGAAAGGTTAATTTGGTAGTTCTGTGGAGGCTAGCTTGGAGAAAAAGTTAAAAAAAAAAAAAAAAAGAAGAAGGAAGCGTCATCTAGAAGAGACTTCTACAGGATCCTCTTCCACCAAGATGCTCTGGTCAACTAAGCCAAAAGTGACCTTGACCTCTGTTCTCATTGGCGCTCAGTCTGAACCTCTCAAGAGAACAGCAGACTCCAAGGTCCAACAAACCTGGGCTTGAATCGTAACTCTGCTACAAATTAACTTCTCAGAGCTTTAACCACCATGTGTGGAGTGGGGATAATTATATCCAGATTTGTTATAAAGATTAAATGAGATAAACTCATTTATTAGCACAGATGCAAAGGGTAAGCAGTTAATAAATGGTTGCTAGGATAATCATTATCACACGACTCACGTTGTAGATACGTGTGTCTAGAGCTAGAATCGTCTCCTGTAGGAGACTGTGAGCTGCTGGAGGGCAGGAAGCCAGGTTTTGTGTGTGCGTCTTTCGTGCTTACATAGCTTCTTATACTAAGCAGGCGATCAATGAATATGAAAGAAATAGATAACGTGATAGGTGAGTAACTAGCACGCGAGCAAGATTTTCATTAAGCTTCAGGGAATCTGTCCCATGAATGAGGACAGATATTTTCTTGCCTGAAGTGCTCTCTGTTCTCAGACGTACAACCCCTGTAACTTGGCAGATATGGTAAGAAATCCCGAAGATGCTGGAGGCTGGTACATCTGCGGGTGGATGAGTCTGTCCTCAAGACGGGACATTCCCAGTTCCAGGCGCCGTTTGCGTCTCCCTGGTCCTGGTAAGCATTAACCTGAAGTCAGTATGGCTTCTGGGCCTGTTCCCGGTGGGCCTACGTCACATAGGGCCTCCTAAGGCCTAGCTGGATGCCTGCCTGGTCGGGGCTGGGGGCAGGCACGGGGTTAGCAAGGAGGCGGTGTGAGCTAGAAGACAGTACAGAGCAGTGTCTGGGCCCTGGCGTCCTGGACTCCTTTCCCAGTTCTGTTGCCCCAGGCCTAAGGACTCGTGGGCGACGCCTTCTCCTCTGTGCTGCTCAGCCGGTTGGCCACGGCCTCCCTGGGCCCTGAGCGCGCAGCACGGCCTGCACACAGCCCCACCTACAGAGGCGGCGGCGCACCAAGGGCTGCAGGGCTGTGAGGAGGGGTGAGACGAGGGGCCTGCCTCTGGGGCTTTCACTCTCGTTGGACAGAGAAGGCGAAACCCAGGGCAAATACGGCACAGAGGCTGAGAGCATAGCAGCCGAGTCAAGCAGCCTGGTTCACACACCGGCTCTCTCGCGAGCTGGCGCTGGGCAATCGTCTAACCTTCCTGCGTCTTAGTTTCCTTATCTGTAAAGTAGTAATAATAGCGCGTACCTTACAGGAGGACTATCACAGGTCAAATAGTCCACGTAAAGTCCTTAGAACAGGACCAACACACAGCAAGCACCCCTCAATTGTTTATTATTACTATTACTGAGTTAAATGATACCATCAGACCTGAAAAGCAACATATGGCAGGAAGGAGTTTTCCAGGCCATCCCTTTAGAATCTAAGCTTCTTGATAGAAGATGACCTTTCCTTCTAGAGATGTCCCTCAACACCTCCCCCCCAGTGCCTTGCAGTCAAACGAGTGCTCGAATATTGGGGGACGTATAATTAAGTAAATTCCTAATTTCCAAATGAATGGAACAGGTAACTAGGAAACTTAGGAGAGTGAGACTGGTGGTGTGAGCTGGGCAGGCAGGGAGAGCTTCATGGAGGAGGTGAGACTGACATGGACGTGACAGATTTAGGTAGGATTTGGATGGAGAAAGCAAAGCAAGGACTCTGATTGTAAAAGCCCAGAGTGGACTGGGGCTTCAGGAGAGGCAGCGGCAGACTTAGGGGACACGGCTTTGGCCCTTCACACACACTGAGGACGGCACCAGTGAGCCCGGAGCCTGGGCTCTGAGTGCGGGGCCAGGCCCGGAGGCGGAGCCAGAGTCTCTGGGGCGGATTTCGGGCCCAGTGACAGGAGCCCATCAGCTAGCTGCTCAAGAGACCCTGACCAGAATCTCCGTCAGTTGGCAAGGCCAAGTTCTTTTTTTTTTTTTTTTTTTACTCATTTAATATTAGTCTTTATTTTTTTATTTTATTTATTTTTTTATACAGCAGGTTCTTATTAGTCATCTTTTTTTTTTTTTTTTTTTTTTTGCGGTACGCGGGCCCCTCACTGTTGAGGCCTCTCCCGCTGCGGAGCACAGGCTCCGGACGCGCAGGCTCAGCGGCCGTGGCTCACGGGCCCAGCCGCTCCGCGGCATGTGGGATCCTCCCGGACCGGGGCACGAACCCGTGTCCCCTGCATCGGCAGGCGGACTCTCAACCACTGCGCCACCAGGGAAGCCCTAGTCATCTATTTTATACAAAGTAGTGTATATATGTCAATCCCAATCTCCCAGTACATCCCACCACCACCCCTGGGTGTCCATACGTTTGTTCTCTACGTCTGTGTCCCCCTTTCTGACCGCAAGGCCAAGTTCTGTCAGTCCTCCAGCTCCTCTTTCACACCTCGCGCCAGACGGGAGGCCGCCCGGCGCGAGGAGTGGCCGGCCGTGTCAGAGGCCCGCAGACCCCTCCGCAGCTCCCTCCGACCCTGGGCTGAGCTGGCGTCCCGCTCGGGCTGGGGAAGTGCCCCCGGGCCCGAGTCTGTGACAGGCCTCTGTGTCACGGCCCTTTCCACGAGGGAGAGTGGGGAGCGGGTTTCTCCCTTGTTGCGTATTTTCTGGGAGTCTCTCTGGGAGTCTCGGGCCCTCCCAGAGGGTGGGAGCCGGGCCGTTCCTTCCCTGCGCATCTCCTCCTGGCGTCACCCACACACAGTGGACACGCCTGCTGTCCACCAGGCAGAAGGACCAGCACCACAGTTAATAGCATTTCCTCAGTTTACAGACAAAGAAAGAGAACGTGTCATTATGTGTTGCTTATGTGCTACAGGTCAGTGCCTGTCCTACACAACCGTCCGGTAAGGCAGGTGCCGCTGGTGAGGAACTTGCCCAAGTTCACACGGCTAGTAAGCACGTCTCACAACCAGCAACGTGGGGTTTGAACCCAGGCCGTCCAGCTGCACCGGCCGCTGTGCCAGCTGGATGGAGAAAGCACAAGTCTGCAAAGCGGGCGGTAACTCGCCTTCCTGGTCCGTCCATGCAGCGAACCGAGGCTCACTGACCATCTAGGTGATGGACAGGCCCTCTCCGGCCCCTCCGAGAAACTGGACCAAACTCCTCCCGGGCTCCTTCCTCGGGAGACTGAGTGCTCCGGGGCCGCCTGCCTGTGAGGCTTTAAAGAAAATGGTAAACGCCTGAAAATAGAGCTTTGAAGGCAAGTGGCTCTCCAGTCAAAATTATAGCCAGAGCGGCCCTCTGGCCTGTACTAGCCGGAAAGCCGGTTCTAAATAGAGCAGGACGCCGACCCTTCCCTTCGTGGGCGTCCTCACTCAGGGGCTGTGCGTCTGGGCCAAGGACCCCCTTCCGAGAGACCCCAGCTCAGCCTCTTCCCCTCCCGGGCGGGGAGCAGCCAAGCCACCCCCCCCACCCACGTGAGGGCGGGTGATGGACGGGGCTCGGCTTTATGCCTGATGTTCTGGACGGTGCATCTGAAAACATTTAGGCATGCCTCAACAGTCGAGCGAGGAAGGGGTTAAGCCTGGGATCTCGAGGAGTAGGAGGAGGAGGAGGACGAGGAGACGCAAGTGCAAAGGGCGTGTGGGGAGGACTGGGCCACAGCTCCCGCCTCAGGCTCCCACCGGGCCTTGAAGCTCAGTTTCTGTTCCTAACCCAGTGCCAGGCCCTTGAGCACGGCTGTACTCAACCTAGCAATTTGGCGACGGCCGTGGGTATGTATATAACAGAACAGGATGCTCTCGGGACAAAAGTTCTAAAAGAAACCCCAGACGGAAGGCTGGCCCCCCGCCCCCGCTGGGCAGTCTCTGATGACTGGGGATGCTCCGGACGTGCGTGGGCATCTGCCAATTTACTTACCTGAGAGCTGCCGCTACCTCCTGACCCCGGGAGCGGAAGCAGGAAGGGCAAAGACGCCTCGTGTAGTGTGTGCTGCTTTCTAATCGTTCTCATTCAGGGCCCCTTTGCACGCTCCTCGCCCCATTTTCAGTTAGAGGGAAAAAGAGGTGAAAAATATAGCGCCAAAGCACACAGCTTTCTAAGACATCTTGTCTGAAACTCCTGGAAGGCTGGAATTAGGTATGAATAGGCTAGAACTCCAGATTTCTGCAACACCCCTTAGGGGGCTGAGCTTACTGTATGCCCTTTAAAATTAGAGATTTTTCACCGCTTCAGAATTATACCAGAAAGGCATGCAGATTTGAAGATAACTACATTGTGAGGAAGCCCAAAATACCTGGTAAGGATGCTCAAGTTTGGGGAAGCTCAGCTGAAATACTAATTTGTGGGTGAAATATTAGCCAGGAATTGGCTGCAGAATCACCCACAGATTGAAGGGACGTTGGGGGTGAAGGGGAAGGATGAAGTCTGTACCAGGCTCAGGACACAGAAGAGGATTCAGTAAGGCTAGGAGTCCAGTGTGCTCAGGGTTTAAAGTCCTAACCAGCCCCAGGGCGTCTGAGGCACGACTGGTAAATAGAATCAGAGATTCCATTCAGCAAAAGCAGACAGGAAAACAAACCCCTTCTCTTTGTTTGTCCTGGTTCAAAACCAAACAGGGTAGCCATCTGAGGAGACGCCAGAGTCGGGAGTATTCAGTCAGGGAGGGGAGGGTGAAAATGCAGCCAGCCTCTGACCACAGGGGAGGTCAGCCTGATGGTTCTCCCCAGGGCGTCGTCCAGCGCTGCACTCCAGAATGTTCACCGGTGTCCTTGCATCTCTCTGATTCTAGCCCCCAGGACACTTCCTGCTTAGCTTCTGTTTCCCTGTGACCCCCCAGAATGTCACCTGGCAAGGCTCAACATTCCCGTCTGGGACTGAGCGGCTTGAAACCCTTGTGTGTGTCAGAGGCAGCTTTCACCTGTTGTAGGAGAGCGTTGAGTGAAGAGGAAGTACCAGGTCCTGATGAAGCTCAGCATCTCAGGAAGGGAGGCGGGAGGAGGGGGGAGAAACGGCAAGAAGGCTCTGAAGGTCAGCCGCGGTGTCCCCCAGTTTTCCTGCACCTTCTCTCTCAACACAGACAAATTCCAGCTGACCCACTACTAGCTTTAGAAAACTTGACCTTTTGTAAAAATGAAGAAACTAAAATTACAGCCCTGCCTGTAGCTTGGAAGCTTTGGAAACATGGCAGCACCATGATGAGGCAGTCTGGGGAGGGTGCCAAAGCAAAACAGAACTGGCAGTGGAAATTTTATGCCACAAAAGGTCAGTGGGCTGGGCTGAATGTGGGTAAGACCTCATAGGATCTTAGATCCAGTGCGTTTTCTAACAGCAGATTTCAGTGAGAAGGGTTGTCAATATACCTCAGTCTGGAGTTGGACTTGGGGCAGAGAGCTACTACTTTTCTTTCTTTCCAGGGAAGCCCTAATGAGAAATGAATCAATTCCTCTTCTCCAATAATCTATCCCACATCCCCTCCTGGACCAACCTACCTAAAACAGGACCCCACTCCTCCATTCAGAAAGTTCATCACATCATTTAAGAACTTTTAAGGGTGACCTACTGTCTAATCAATCAGGTGCACATTCCTTTGCCTGGTTATGTAAAATCCTACATAACTTAGCCACACCCCACCCATCCACTCGTGCTCTCCCCCACACACCTGCTAATCTAGTCCGGCTGCCCTTCTCGCTGTCCCCAGAGAGCTTACTCATTCCTGCCTTTGTGTTTCAATACCCAGTATTCTTCACTTTCAACCCTGAATCTTAATATACTCTTCCTCTTTAACAATCCCCTGAAGACCCCACCTTTGGAGATTTTGCCAACTATTTCAGTTTTCATCTCTCCCATCTCCAAGTACTCATCAAGTCACACACATATATATATATATCCATACTTTGCCTCTCCAACTACACTGTAAGCCACCATGAATATGAATTTTATGTTACAGTGCCCCACATACAGTGTACTCAATAAATAACTGTTGTTTAATTGCAAACCTCCTTCTTCTGTGAGTTAAAAGCTAAACACACATACGACATCAATCTCATTCGCATTGTGTAGGATTTCAAAACAACATGGCTTGAAGCATATTTGGGTCCTCTAAGTTTGGTAACAGGGGAAAAAATGTAGAGAATGTTTGTGCCTTAGTAAGTGGATGGATTCAGATAGAATAAATAGCTTGCTCAACACCAACAATTTGAATGCTTATCTGAAAACTGGGCACCTCAAGAAGGTTGCACTTGTCCTGGCATTCAAATCCAGGGCCCCATAACATTAAATTCCTTTGTGGTTAAGACTTTTCCTCCTCATTCCCCTTCTCTTTGAGGGAGTGGATACAAGTGTTACGAGGAGGTTGGAAGAAACCATATACGTCTTAAAATGGAACAGAGCAGGCATACAGACCAATGGAGTAGAGAACCCAGAAATAATTGATTTCTGACAAAGGTGCCAAGACCATTCAATGGGGGAAAGGGCAGTCTTTTCAGCATACTGGAGAAACTGGATATTCCCGCATGCAAAAGAATGAAATTGGGGCTTCCCTGGTGGCACGGTGGTTGAGAGTCCACCTGCCGATGCAGGGCACACGGGTTCGTGCCCCGGTCCGGGAAGATCCCACGTGCCGCTGAGCGGCTGGGCCCGTGAGCCATGGCCGCT
>NC_041219.1:54974831-55013631 GCF_002837175.3 Physeter macrocephalus | reverse complement strand
AGTGAGAGGCCCGCGTACCGCCAAAAAAAAAAAAAAAAAAAAAAAAAAAAGAAAAGAAAAGAAATTGGACCCTAACCTTACACCATATACAAAAATTAGCTCAGAATGGATCAAAGACCTAAACTTAAGAGCTAAAACTATAGAACTCTTAGAAGAAAACATAGAGGAAAATCTTTGTGACACTGGATGAGGCAATGATTTCTAAGATATGACACCAAAAGCGCAAACAAAAGAAAAATAATTTCGACTTCATCAAAATTAAAAACTTTTGTGCATTAAAGGACACTATGAAGAGAGCGAAAAGATGACCCACAGAAAGGGAGGAAAATATTCGCAAATTATATATCTGATAAGGGATTAACACCCAGAATATGAAAAGAACTTGTATAACTTAAAGAAAAACAAACAACCCGATTAAAAAATGGATAAATGACTTGAATAGACATTTCTCCAAAGAAGATATACAAATGGCCAATAAGCACATAAAAAGACGCTCAACATTATTAGTGATTAAGGAGATCTGAATCAAAACCTCAATGAGATACTGCCTCTTACCATTAGGATGACTATTATAATATATAATAAATATATATATATATAATAATATATAATAAATAAATACAAAAAAAAAGGGTTGGCAAGGATGTGGAGAAATTGGACGCCTCATGAGAATCAGAAGCTGGTGAGAATGTAAAATGATGCAGCCACTGTGGAAAACAGTCAGGCAGTTCCTCAAAAAGATACACAGAGTCATCATACGATCCAGCAATCCCACCCCCAGGTATTTACCCCAAAGGAGTGAAAGCAGGGACTCAAACAGATACTTGTGCCCCACTGTTCATATCAACAGTATACACAGTAGCCAGAAGTTGGAGACAACCCAAGTTGTCTGTCCACAGATGAGTGGATAAACAAAATGTGGTACATACAATGGAATATTATTCAGCCTTAAAAAGGAAGGAAATTCTGACCCGTGCTACAACAGGGATGAACCTTGAAAACATGATGCTAAGTGAAATGTCAATCACAAAAGGACAAATATCATATGCTTCTACTTATATGAGGTACCTAGAATAGGCAAATTCACAGACACGGAAGGTATTAGAATAACGGTTGCCAGGAGCTGGGGGTTCAGGATGTGAGGAGTTAGTGTTTAATGGGCATGGAATTTCTGTTTGAGATGATGAAAACATTCTGGAAATGGATAGTGGTGATGGTTGCACCATATTATGAAGGTACTTACTGCCACTGAATTGACACTTAAACATGGTTAAAATGGTAAATTTTGTGGAAAAAGAAATAGAACCTACTTTCAATCATGAGAAAACAGACAAATCCAAATTGTGGGTCATTCTCCAAAATGACTGACCTGCACTCCTCCAAAATGTCAAGATGATGAAAGGGAAAAAAAAGGGGAGTAGGATCCTTTTACAGATTAAAAGAGACTTGAGAAACAGGGCACCCAAGTGCAATGACTAATCCTTGATTCTATTTCACTTTTTTTTAAAAAAAGGAGAAAAGCTATAGAGGGCATTGTGCAGACAATTGGGAAAAGTGAGTGTGAACTGTGTATCGGTGTTCAGTTTCCTCAGAGTAACGTGATATTGGGGCTATGCAGGAGAATACTTTTTTTTAGAAGATCTGTGCTGAAGTATTTAGGGATGGTATCTGCAACTTACTTCCAAATGAGGGGGAAATGTGTAACTATAGAAAGAGATAAAGTAAATCTGAGAGCATTGATGAATGTAGGTGAAGGGTTTAAGAATTTTCATTGCCCAAGCCTTTCCACTTTTCTGTATCGGAAAATTCAAAATTAGAGGAAAAAGTGGGGTAGTCATTCAAATGACCGGGGAAACACTGACTTTCTGTGATCCTGTGACCAGACTTGGGTCTGTTTGCTACACTGGGTCATCCTGTCCTACTGAACTCACTCCCCAGAGATGCTGGCGTGGATTCTTTGGGCGGTGAGAATAGATGCTCCTGTCAAGAGCTTCTTGGTAGGGGCCCCCCACTCCCTTCCAGGTTGCTTCTCTGCTCTCCCACGCCACCAGCTGTGACCACTTGGGGACCTACTGTGTTGCGTTCCTCTGTGTATCAAGGTATTAAGCCCCTAAGGCAGGACCCTGTCTCTCTTTTCCTCATAACCCTCCCTCCCCCCAAATCCCTAGCCCCATGCTTTGTATGAAGCTAAATCCATAGGAAGTACCTAGTAAATATTTTTCCGTTCATTGACTGTTGACTTTGTCCATACAGAGGCACGTGTGGAAGCATAAGTGGTCAAGGATGAGGCTGAAAGGTTTACCCCCACTAAGGTATGAAAATGTCGCTGGGTAGGGCCTCGCGGAAGGAATGTCAAGTGTGGGCTTTGACACCACCTAATTCTCTGAGGCAGCCAAGTGTTACTGATTTAGGTAGTGACTCGTGCTCAGGGCTGGGGTAAAAGAAAGACAGCCTCAGCAAATGCTTCTGAGCACCTACCCACAGAATGTCCCCAGCCGGGCCTGTGGGGCAACGGCTCTCACGACCCAGTGAATTCTTCCCAAGGAGGCAGAGCCAAACGGAGGACGGAGGCCCTCAAAGAAGGGAGCTCTCATTCTGGCTCGTGGAACAGAGTTGCTGTGCCTGGAGGGGTCTGCACCACCTGGGACTCACGGAGAGCAGCACGAGCCCTCGTCAGAAGGTGGAGGGGAGGACAAGCCCCTGCAGCGCGTTAGCGGGAAGGGGCTGCCCACCCCTAGCCAGCTGCCGGAGACGCCAGGCCTGCAGCATTTCACTTCCAGCTGGGACACCAGTGCTGCTGTGTCACACTGTTGTTAAGTGAGTGCAGGCTGGTGCTTCCTGTCTTGAGTAACTGTTCAATGAGGCTGGAAGAATTAATGGGTAAATTTCCTCTCTATCCCAGCCAGGGCTTCCAGGAGGCAGGCCCTCAGCTCCACTGTTACAATCTGTTGTTATTCCTATTAGATCACTAGCATGGACACAAATTCAATTTGATACTTTATTACATACTGTCTTGTACTTGTCTCTGATTATTTAATCTAAGTCCTGAATCCCCCCACAAAATCACAAGCCTCTTGGGGAACATGCTCTATGCTGCTTTGCCACCTATGCTCCCTTCCACATCCTGTATGGACACAGAAAACATCAGGTACACGAGAAATATATGGGAATGGGTAAAGAGTCTATTTATATCCATATTATGTAATACTGCACAGCAGTTAAAAAGAACGAGGTGGATCTACATGTTCTGACATGGAAAGATTTCCAATTCATATTACTGTGTCAAAAAAGCATAATCAGGCATAGTATGAAACCCTTTACATAGAAAGGACTAATAGAAGAAACAAGGCCTTGTGTTTATTTCCTTGCTTCTATATCCCCCCAGTCACAGACATTGTTATAACTAGTGTAGAACTCAGTAACTTCCTGTATTTTCCTTTTCAGAAGGAATTGTTGATAATGTTAAATAAATAATACGTGGAAGGCAGTTAGCACAGACTCGCCATGATAATAGTCACACTCATAGAGCACTTATATGGGGCAGGCGTTGCTCTTGGTGCTTTACATCAATTAATTCGTTTCACCCTCATAATAGTCCTGTAAGCAACTGAGGCACAGAGAGGTTAAGTAATTTGCCTTCGGTTAGACAGCACAGCAAGAAAATTGAAGACCCAGGATTCAAGCCCAAGCAGTCTAGCTCCAGAGCCTGTTTTCTTAACCACTGTGCTGAAGGTGTTGAAAACTGGCCCTTTCTCACCCCTTCTCTTCCTTCCCTCAGTGATGGCACTCAGAACGTGGTGTGACAATTAATCGAAAAGAAAAAAGAATCCTGTGCCCCACCCTAACCTATGGCTTTCTCTGTGGATTTGAAGGCTTGAGGTACCTATAAGGAGCTACCGATGCCTTCTGCAAACTATGTGTGGGTTGCTACTGAGAGATCATGACCATTTGCCATGACTGTGTGTAGTCATGGGATATACATAGATTCTCCGGCAAGTGCCTCCTGAAGACGATTTTAGTCCCAACTGTGGATCCTACTAAGTAGAACCTCGACTTTGCAGACAAGGCTGATGGTTAGGGGTGTAATGACCCCCTACCTGTCGGAAGGTAGGGGTAGGCCTGGTAACTTTTTGAGGATCGTAGGTAGGCGAAGGTTCTGAATCGGGAGGCTTGGCCCCAGGCCCAGGCCCCCAGTAGCCTGTTGGGGACCGCATTGTGTTTCGTGCTGTTGCAGGTTAAACCAGCACGCCGCAAGTTTGCCAGACCTAGCATCCCAACAACATGTACCCCCAGCTCACACATGGAATGTTTGCTCTGTGGCAGCCAAACGCACTTGGAACCAGCACGGATGATCTCATAAAGCAGGGAAGCTGAACAGTTAGTCAGATGATTAACACGTTGTTGAGATGGAGGAGGTGAGCGTCATTTAATGAAAATATCTGGACGCTGCAGAATCAGGAGTTTCCAAATTGGGGGCAGCTTAGGAACCATCTTATCCGAAGTCCGTATTTTACAAATGTGGAAACTGAAGCTTTCAAAAAGGTTAACTATAAGGGCTTTCCACCTGATAAAGTGTAGTTTTTTTTAAAATACAGTATACCTGGAGCCACAGCGCTGCGGGCTGCTCAGACCTTCCCCTCCCTGGCTCCAGGGCCTTCAACTACAGTCATCAGTTCATCTCAGGTGCCTGGTAACTTCTGTTCCTCCTCCCCTTTTAACTGTATTTAAAATTTTTCATTGTTCTGTTCATATTGTGTTTACTCACACGTAGAAGGAGAATCATTCCCGCCCCACCCCTCTGCCCCACCCCTCTGTGGCTCTGTTACCGCAGACATCTCCCACGTTCAGTACCAGATGAATGGAGGGCTGTAGGTTGGAGATGGGGTAAGAAGTGACCTTCATAAATTGTCTGCATCCCCTTTGTCGAGGGATCTTAAGGCATGGGTCCTCCAGGTGGTTTTCAGGCTTTTCTCTTACGTAGTTATGTTTACAAGGTGGAATTACTTGGCGATTAGCTTATACTATTTTTATAATAAATAATAAAAGCCAGCCATGGTCTTACTGATGTCTCATCAAAACAAAAACCCTGTCTTCCACGTGTACAATGTGTCTGATTTTCAAAGCTATCACACTTTCTCACACAGTCCTGCCCTCTCCCTGAGAAGAGGTTTTCCTGGGGGTGTGAGATGTGTCTACTCCGTGGGGACAAGTAGGAGAGGACCTGGGAGACTTGTCCTTCTCAAGCACTCTGCCCACTGGAGGGGGACTGCCCAGAAGCGCCCTGTGCCTTACTTTCCCCTTCTCTAGGTTCAAGATGTTTATGCCTGATTTGCAGATGAGTTCCCATTGGAGAGGCTCTGGACAAATGCGGTGCCTTGTTCTTTCTCTGCAGGGTCAAGGGGCGGGAATGTGCCCCAAGCCTGGGTGCTTCTCACAGAAGCCAGGAAAGAATTCCAGATCACAAGCTTTGATTAGATCCCTGTGCTAAAGAAACGGGCTCTAGGGGAAATCTTTTCTAACAATTCCCTAGAGCTGGGTTATTCCCTAGCCTGGCCCCCCAAATGTGACTCCAGGGCAGAATGGGGCTGACCACAACCATTCTTCAGCAAGGTCCGGGCATGGCCTCACCCGGAGGGAGGGCAGGCAGGGGTAAAGTGCACAGCGCTGCAGTCAGACAGCGAGGAGGTGAATCCCAGCTGAACCACTTCTTAACTGTTACATTCAGCAAATTAAGTTCTCTGAACTGCATGTTTTCTCTTTTGTAAATGGGGGTTAATGATAGCCGCACTGTTGCCCTGAAAAATCAGGCAAAGAAATACGCAAAGGGTCTGCCTGACGTAAAGTAAGTGCTCGGAAAGTGGTGTCTGTGGTCACTAAGGGCCTAAGGGAAGCGCGGGGAAACTCAGCAGGAAGCCAAAGACTCGGGGCAGAGAAGGAACCGAAATAGCCCCGTCCGCCCCGCCCACGGTCAGCGCGTCCGCCCCGCGAGGCGCGGCGGGAAGAGGCCCCTCTGCCCTCGGGCCGGAGCCACGGGGTGGGGAGGGGGTGTTTTGCTTCAGAAAAGGGCGAGGGCTGGCCTCGGCCTTCTGCTGGGGAAGGAAGGAATACAGCCACGTAACAAAAGCTCAAGGCCAAACCCTCCCCCCGCCCAGCGCCAGACCTCGGCTTCCTCTCCGCGGGCTCAACCCAGTCAGCTGACCCCGCTTTCGCTGGGCCGGGCCCGCGGAGTGGTCCAACGGGTCTCCTCGCAGCCAATCGGAGGTGGCCCGGCTTCCTCTCAGCCAATCGGCGACGGCCAGGCCTCTCAGCCAATTGGCGGCTGCCCGGCCTCCTTGCGGCCAATCGAAGGCGGCCCGGCGCGCGGCCTCCTGGCTCTGCGCGGGCCGGCCTCTCGTGGCGCGTGGGGCGGAAGAGGCCAGATGCAGTGGACGCCCTGTAGAGGACGTGGTATCCTCCGTGTAAGGAGTGTTCTCGTTTGTAAAGAGTGTTCTCGTTTCCACGGGGCCCTTGCCAGCGGCTGCACTGGGCCGAGTCTGTTCTGGGGCCCTCAGAGCATCCGTTAGGGGCTGCCCTGGCCCAGGAAACAGCGCGCCTTCTTTTCGCTCCAGAACCAGCCACTCGCGACCCCGGCTGACCCCAGCTTACCGCCCCGCATCTTGCTCGCTGACCGGCTGTTTCGGCCGCTCAGCCCCGCAGCCCGGGCTGGGGGGTGGTCTTTGCAAGTACGTATCGGACGAAATGCTTGTAGCGTCAGAGGTCCAACCCACGCGGGCCCAGAGGCTGCTGCACAGCCCAGGACCCGGGAACCCTTGCCTCTGCCCTGCTGTGTTCCTGGGACTGGAGCTCCTGCCTTTGACTTAATTTTTACAGGAACCCTGTAGGGGCATATCATTTTTGTCCTGCAAATGAGGAAACCAAGGTGCCCAGCGTAACGGTTCTACAACTACTGAGGGTCAGTTGGCAACGTAGCCAGAATTTCTTTTAAGTGACTAGGCTTCGTACCAGGACACCACGTAGGGTCCGGACTCAGATCCCCATGGCTCCCTTGTCTGCCTGGGGGAGCAAACAGCAAGGCCAATCTATCTAGACCTACTTAGTAGATCTTTGCTGCCTAGAGCAAAGTTTAAGCCCTTTCCAGCCCCTCTCACACTGTGGGAGTGTCAGTCCACAGTTTAAATAGGAACCACACTTTGGGGGTGAATTCTGAGTTACCAGCTCGTCTTTCAGCTCTGAGATTTAAATAACACTTTCCTTGACCCAGCAAGCCGGGGTCAGCTGCCTCTGAAGCCCCTCTGCATCCTTTTCTTGGTAGCCGGTGTCACACCACCTACTGCAATCACCTCTTTCCTTCTGTCTCCTGCAGATGGAGGGAGGCTACCTGAGTGCAGGAAACAAACACGTCTTGACTGTAACCTCAGCATTGAGCTGGGATGCGCCCAGGATGCCAGTGTTCCCCAGGAACTCCGTTTGAAAACCACTGAACTAGAGTTTGGAAGTCAAAAGTAAGTCAAGAGGGGAAACTGGAGACAACTATGAAAGCTTGACCTTTAATAGTCATGACGATAGTAGTCAACACGGCTGTCATTTATTGAGTGTTTATTAAGTAACAGGCATTTTCATAAGTGCTTTAGTGCCGTGCCTCTCACACTTAAATGTGCCTTTGAATCACAGGGGGCTCTTGTTCTGGTTCCGTCCAGCTGGGGGGCGGGGCTGAGATTCTGCATTTCTAACAAGCTTCCAGGTGATGGTTCATGAGTCATACTTCATGTATTAACTTATCCTCCTAAAACGTATCCTATGAGGTAGGTATCGCTATTATTCCTGTTTTATTAAAACGTATTTTACACACAAGGAAACTGAGAGGTTAAGTATCTTTGACCTTAGGTCCAAATAAATAAACTGCAGGGCAGTGAGGGAGGGGAGAATGGTGTGAGTACTTACAGCTGTAGAAGGAGAAACAAAATTCTAGGCAGAGTAAACAATATTTACAAAAGGGATGCAGGGGAGGTGGCCCCGGGCTACCCAGAGGGCTGTTTCACCTATTAGGGCACCATGTGCATAGTGCTTATGAGCTTTCCAAAGGCCCCAAATATTTGAGGCCTGAAAAAAAAATGCATTGGCACCTACGTATGAAAACTGAATATTTAAATTAATCGTTTCAACGTTCAAATTATTAAAAGTCCTTTCAAATTTTTATACATGAAAAAATTCATATTTAGTGAACGATATGGGTGTATTTTAGTATATCTTATAAAAAATGGGGTAGGGCCTGCCTCTCAGGCCTAAGGTCTACTAAGGATAGGAGAGGCCCTGGCCACATTGGGTCTGGATGTAATCCTGAGGGCAACTGGGAACCAATCCTGGGAGCAGGAAAATGTTCTCTGTGGCTACAGTGAGGAGAATGGCTTGGAGGGGGGCCAGGCTGGAGGCCCAGCAGCTCAAGACCAGATAGCCGTTTACAGCCTCCAGACTGCAGGACAGCTTCTGCTGAGTGCCAAGAGGACAAAACGATAGCATTATACAGCCCAGTTATTTTTTGATTCCTTCAACCCCAATCTGACTCAGCATTCTAAATTTACTCAAGATTTGGGGACACAGGTTTTGCCAAATCCTTTCTGATTAAGGCCAGTGATGCTACAGTCCAGGGGAGGTGTTTAAGAGCGCATGCCTTGAGCGGACAGCCATGAATGTGAACCTCAGCTCTGCTTCTAGCTGCGTGACTTTGCATAAATGATTTAACTCCTCTGAGCCTTGGATTCCTTTTCGGGCATATTACATTCCTCGCAGAATTAAGTGAGATAAACTACGTTTACAGCGTCTCCTGCAGAATAGGTAGTGCTTAGAAGTAGTGGCTTTTATTCTATGGGTGCCATTGTTCTGAGACGTAGTCGAGTTTTCTTTAGGAGGGAACAGAGGATGGGGTAAATAATTTAATCTTTTCATCAGTCTTTTGAGGTAGAAATTCTTATCCCCATTTTGCAGATGAGGAAACTGGGGCTCAGAGATGAGATACCTCAGCTCAGTGGATTAGGGGCAGACAGTGGGGAAGCTGCGCGAGCTGGCATTTCGTTTGATTTTCCCTGTGTTTGTGCACTCTCTCCAGCAGTCGCTATCTGCTGTTCCCGCTCCACACCTCTTCCCCTTAGTCACGGCATGACTCGGGCCTGATGGCCAGCGGCCACCGCTGAGCACTGTCCTCCAGTGCCACCCACCTCTATCCCCCTTCTTCCCAGCCTTGCCTGACCTCCCTACCACCTTGCCCCCCGATCTTACAGCTTCTGGATTTCCCTTATTAAAGAGCTCGTCTCTTTGAAACTGAGAACTGCCCTGGACTGCGAGGCCTTCCAGGGTCCCTCCCTTTAAAGGGTGTAGATAAGTAGGTCACATCAGGGTGGTGGGGGAGGATGCTGACTTCTTATGGGTGGAGGAAAAAATACTGCAGGTTCCATGGAGAATGGAAAACAAAATAACAGCGCTCCCCTCTGTCCCTGTCTCTCTGTCCCTCAGCCTCTCTGTCCCCGCCCCCGTCTTTTTTTTTTCCACATCTTTTTTGGAGTATAATTGCTTTACAATGGTGTGTTAGTTTCTGCTTTATAACAAAATGAATCAGCTGTACATATACATATATCCCCATATCCCCTCCCTCTTGCGTCTCCCTCCCACCCTCCCTACCCCACCCCTCTAGATGGTCGCAAACCACCGAGCTGATCTCCCTGTGCTGTGCGGCTGCTTCCCACTAGCTAGCTATTTTACGATCGGTGGTGTATATATGTCCGCGCCACTCTCACACTTTGTCCCAGCTTCCCCTTCCCCCTCCCCGAGTCCTCAAGTCCATGCTCTAGTAGGTCTGCGTCTTTATCCCCCCACCCGTCTTGCACAGTGACAGCCCCCTGCGCGCTGCTGTTACTGGGAAATGCATGTCGGGACAGTACAGGCGATCCTGAACTCTTGGGGTCTGGGGACACCAGTGGACGCTGCGCTGAACAGAAGCTTGTCTACCCCTTGCTCTCCTCCTCCCCCGCCCGCCTCCTCTTCCAGCTCCCCGCACACCCGCTAGGCTGCTGGAGACGGGAGGCCTGGAAGCCGCCTGGGGCCGGGAAGGCCCTGGCTGTCTGTCCGGCTCACAGAGGCTGCTATGGCAACCAGAGCAATCACGGGTTTGGCAAGATCTCCTGTTTCCCCACCCCTCCCCCTCCCGAAGGCCGCTCACAGCAGGGGGTGTGGATGAGCATTAAATCAAGTAGGTTGCTGGGAAAACCAGGAAGGCAGAGGCAGAGACAGGGCGTGGCACTGAAGGTCGAGCACTGCCAGCCCCGCCCTGCCCTGCTATCCGTAGGGACTGAGCGCTGTTTGAATCATAACACTGGGCGGCCACATTTCTAGGAAACTGCAGCTGAAGGGGAAAGGTCCCGGCTGTGTGAAGGAGAGCATCCCGGCTGTGTACAGATCAGGACTGAAAACGTGTTCCCCTGGCTTGAGGCAAGCACACAAAGCAAAGACCGAAGCCTGAGCCTCACACCCGGGGGTGAACTGCCCCGGTTCCTGGATGGGGGCCATGGAAGCAGGGAGGTCACCTCGGAGAGGCCCTGGGGTTTCCCATTTTCCTGGCTGGGGCCTGGCGAGCTCCCAGCTCAGAGGCTGGCCGTCCAGGACACCGCAGCCCTTTTGTAGTGACGCGCCGGATTGCATGACCCCACCCGGCTGGTGTTTGAGAACTGCCCCTGCCCTCCCTCCTCCTGTCCCCAAGGCCCTGTGCCTTTTTTTCTCCACCCCAAGAGAAAGTGAGCCCCCCCCGACCCGGGCGGCCGTGCGGGGTGCCCCGTGGGAAAGTCCCACCCTGGCCCGGAGTTGCCCTCCTTGCGTAGGTGCAGGGCTGGGTGACGGGAGAGAGACGTCCATCTTCACCGGTGCCTTTCATCATGCTTCATCTCCCTAGTGGGGTGGGCCTCTCTAAAATACCCGTTTCCCAGGCTGCAGTAACCCCAAACCATCTCTCATCGGAGTGGGTGTAAATCCCCACAAGTATGTGGCAGGCAGGTAGCAGCAGTGACAGTGTGGGGTGCCTGCATCAAAACGAGAGGTTTGGACTTGTGAGGCTCAGAGCCTTTGTACTCTCGGAAAGTGACTGGCAGCCCCGCCTCCCTGGCATCTGCTCCAGCCTGGGCCCTTGCTTTGCCACCTTCCCTGCCTGACCCTGGGTGGGCTGCCTTCCTCTAGGTCTGGTGCCAGTGCTACCCCTTGGCTTACCGATCTAGCATTATCTGGGAGAAACGGGGCCAGTCTTGGCGCCTCCATACTGCCCGCCGTCTCAGCATCAATCAGCCATGTCTCAGCAGTGGTTCTGAAACTTTATGTGCATCAGAAGTACCAAGGGACGTGTTAAGATACAGATTGCTGGGCCCGGTGCCCAGGGTTGCTGATCCTGCAGATCTGGAGCGGGGACTGAGAATTTGCATTTCTAACGAGCTCCCAAGGGGCGGGAAGCAGCTGCACCAGGACCACATCTGAAAAACCACTGAGCCAGAGCAGAGCAAAAAGCAAGCCTAGATTTGGGTCCTGCCCTGTCACGCTCCTGCCCTGACGCTGCGCGTGGCCTCCCTGAGCTTCAGTTTCTCTCAGTTTCTCCTCTGTTAAAGGCGGAGTCGTGGCCACGGGGTGGGTGGGGGGGGGATTATTTGCTTCTAGTATTCGAAAGACCCTTTCACTGTGCCTGGCAAACTGCCTGGCAAACTCCTCAGTAAATACTCGCCCACGTATGTGGGTTAGTCAACAGATGCAGTGTTTACCGAGGAGTCTGTCTGCTGTCTAGATATGCGGCCCAGCGTGGTGGCTGATTTGGACAGGTCACTTGTGAGGATTCTAAGGCCCAATTAAACATCACGCATCTCTGGACCTCAGTTTTCTTCTGAAGGCCTTCGGTCGGCTAGGTTGGCCCCTCCAGGTCCCATTTCTAAGCCCAGCTCTGGGAGGGGGTTAGGTCTTGGGAGACACAGCCACGTTTTTCATTCCTTTCCCACCTCTTTCCGGGACCTCCATCTGAGAGCCCAGGTGATTCCGCAAAGCACAGAACATCCATCACCAGAGTCATTGGTCACTTCGTCCCAGAGGAGGGTGACACGGCCTTCAAGGTCCATCATGATCTAGTTCCAACCTACCTTGATAATCATATTTCTCGCTGTGTCTCCTTCATTTACCATGTAGTCTAGACGAACTGGGTTACTCATCCTTCCCCAAATATGCCCCATGATTTTCTGCCTTTGTTCACACTGTCCTCACCACTAGAATGTCCTCTGCTGCTCAGGCAGGGTCCTGTTTGTGCTTCCGAGGTCACCCAGTGGCCACCTCCTCCAAGAAGGCTTCCCAGATCTTTCTGTCATCGGTCTGTCTGTCTAGCTGTCACCTCTGTATCTCTCTATTTAATACAAGTGATTTTTACATTTTTCTGGGGGTGATAGCTGGACATGTTATTAGAATCGTCGGGTATAGAATGTAACTCGGTTAGGGATGCAGCCCCCCACTCTCCAACTCGTGTCTGATAGTATCCCTCTGAAGGGGCTCAGTGGTCTGCAGGCTTGTGCCTGGATTTTACATTTCTGAAGTCTGTTCTTGGAGCACTCTCAGATGTGAAAAACAAGAGTTGCGATACTACGTGAAACTTTTAAAAAGTGGGACAACCCCTTAAAAGGAGAAGCCTACTTACCTAAAAGATTAGTCAGCTGTTTATTTCTGTGGTAATCAGAGACGGGGAATTAATACATAAGTGTATATATATCCGCTATGGCTCATGGTCACAAATCTTCTCATTTGCGTATAGGCACATCTGCTTCTTTGATTTTCTTTTTTAAACTGCAGGTTTTTTTCTCTTCTAAATATAATATACGGGTTGGTAGAAAACGTGTAGAGGAAATAAAAAGTAAAAATATAATAAAAGTAAGAGAGGAAGATAAGTATTTATAATCCAGAAATAACCAGTGTTAACATTTTGGCGTGTTTCTTGTGAATAGTTTTCCTGCACGTATGTACTTTATATGATTTTTAAAGGAAATTGGGATAAATGTTTATATACTTCTGTATAAACATTCTGTATTTATTACTTTTTTGAATTAAGATATAATTAGAATTTTGGTATTCCTTTAAATCGTCTTCCTAAACATTGAAAAAAAATATTCCATGTTCTCATTCACAGATGTACCAAAATTTACGTAACCATTCCTTCAATGTTGGACACTCCATTTTTGTTATGAATAATATTTCAGTGAACATCCTCACACCTCTGAACATGTGTCTGATTATTAGGCTGATTCTAGAAGTGGGGTTACTGGGTCATTTTTAAGTCTCTTGATACGTACTAACAAGCTGTTTTCTGGACTTGCATGTGAAAATATTTCCCGAGCACTTTGTCTACAGCCACCTATTCACGAGTAGTTTTTTCTCCACTCCCGTTGCATTCTATCCGTCTCTTGCTGTACTTCACCCCTTCCACACTGCATTTGCGTTTGGCATATACGAGTCTTAGTTATTCCACTAGGAGACCATCTCCGACCATCTTCCTGTCTGCTTCCACATCCAGCACAGGTGGAAAAAAGGGGGCGGAGGACTGAATCTATTTAGGGGAATCTGCAAACAGGAGAAGAGCTCAGTTTGGGAAGGAGCAGGGAGAGCGGCTTGGACTCCACGCTCCGGATCAGGGTGCAACTCTGGTTGAAGGGGAAGAAAGGGATTGTCCTCACCCCTTCATACATCCAGACTCTGGGAGCTGGGGAAAGATGGAAAACGAGTCAAGTCCAGAGCCTGGGAAAGGGGCGGGTCCCGTGGTTCCCCGGGTAGAGGCAACCTGCTTTGAGGACCGTGTCACTCTTTTTCACTTGGAACTGTCCCAGTACAGCCATCCCAGGCTCACAGGTCCTGACCTGGGAAAGCACCTGCAGTGTTGCTTGCAGAAGCTTAAATTAATGCTTTTTAGATTGGAGCTTCCCAAACTTCAGCTGTACCTTGTTCGAGATTTCAGTGTTTTAGTGAAAAGAAACCAGCAGTACGCACAGACACACACACACCCGTGTTTCATATCATCTGAACCATCACACTTCTGAACAGGTAAGACATACAATTGTTCAAACATTCAGGGTGTGACCATGTGAGTCGCGAGGTCTGCCGAAGATGTTAAAGTGTATCATGCCACTTACTTTAGTGTCATCCTAAGCGGTAAAAATTTTGAAATCACAGGTTTAATGGATTAGTTACACTTTTTGTGATACACACTAAAACTGTAACAATAACCGTGACAATAAAAAATTGTCAGGGACTTCCCTGGTGGCACAGTGGATAAGAATCCGCCTGCCAGTGCAGGGGACATCGGTTCGGTCCCTCATCCGGGAAGATCCCACATGCCGCGGAACAGCTAAGCCAGCGTGCCACAACTACTGACCCCGCGTGCCACAGCTACTGAAGCCCACACGCCTAGAGCCCGTGCTCCGCAACAAGAGAAACCACTACAAGGAGAAGCCCGCGCACCGCAACGAAGAGTAGCCCCCGCTCGCCACAACTAGAGAAAGCCCACGTGCAGCAACGAAGACCCAATGCAGCCAAAAATAAATTTAAAAATTAAAATCTTAAAAAAAAAAAAGCTTTCCAAAAAAATTGTCAGCCATTGGTAGTACCTTTTCTACCCATTGGTGGTAATTATACTACATCTTTGGGAAACACTGTTTTAACTAAACAGTTTATGTTATAGTTAATAGTGTATATTTCCTTCACTTAATTATAAGCTTTCTAAGGTCAGGTATCATGGTTTCTTTGGTGCTTGGCGTGCTGAAGCTCAATAAATATTTTTCTTCCTTTGGTTTGGTTTGTTTTGGTGATGGGGCTGAGCAACAAGGCTTAACCTAGGCACTTAACATAAGTGAAGTCTCTAAGGTCAGGATTATAAAGGGGAGAACAATATTTATATGGTAAAGAAAGCTGCCTGGTTCAAATACTGTGCTATCATTATTTGGACTGGGGTGATCAGGATGGAAAACAGTAAACCGTTCACATTCTCCCTGTCATTCTTGGAATAAATAACACATTTACAAGTTTAAGAATTCGTCTTGGGGTTATAGAACAGAGCAACATCATTTAGCTCATATAGAAATTCAACCCACTATATTGACCTCATGAAATAAGATAACTTTTCCATACCTAGCAAGCATGGAGTGAAGTACATTGTCATTCATTGATCAGAGGACACTAGTTGAATGAATGGATAAAATGCTGAGTTACAGTAATAGAGCTTTACCACCCCTGGGAAACCATCCCCCAAACAGAGCAGGAACTGTTTATTCGGTCAGTAATATCCCAGGGTCTTTATACATGTCTCTCCTCTGGATTTCACGTGGCAGCTGCCATGTGAGGAGAGGGTGAAATCGTGCCACGAGGTGACAGACACCTCCACCTGTCCTTAACTGAAGCTCACCTTCTCAGATGACTGCAGTTTCCCCAAAAGGATCCAAGACTTAATGTGATCCAGAGAGCTGGTCGGGAAGTTGTGGAAACTAATGGATAACCTTCTGACCGACCAGGTAAACAAATGACCTAAGGGAGGTGTGAATAAGATTCCAGAATAAAAGGGTATATTAGGGACTCCCCTGGTGGCGCGGTGGTTAAGAATCCGCCTGCCAATGCAGGGGACACGGGTTCGATCCCTGGTCCGGGAAGATCCCACATGCCGTGGAGCAACCAAGCCCACGTGCCACAACTACTGAGCCCGTGCTCTAGAGCCTGCGGGCCACAACTACTGAAGTCAGCACACCTAGAGCCCGTGCTCCGCAACAAGAGAAGCCACCACAACGAGAAGCCCACGCACTGCAACGAGGAGTAGCCCCCGCTCGCCGCAGCTAGAGAAAAAGCCCACGTGCAGTCACGAAGACCCAAAGCAGCCAAAAATAAATAAATAAATAATAAAAATAAATTAAAAAAAAAAAAGTATATTAAGAGAGAGAGACTAACTCTCCTAGTGAAGAAGAGAAGGGCACCCTCACGGCAGCTACCTGCCAGAGGTAGAGATGTTTTTCAAGGTCTGGCTGGTCCTTCCTCCGCAGTCCTACCGACCTCTTTCTTTCTGAACCTTTCTTTCAAGTGCAGAGTCGTTAGCCTGTAACTTAGGATTGTTTAACCCATCCGCACGTAAGAAACTTGTTCTTCAGAGACTGAAAATGAACGATACTGTTTCCTTAGCTACTCAGGATCCAGTGGAAGCAAGAACCAGATGAAGTAAAGAGAAAACACCCCTGGTCAGAAACTTGGGTTGGAGTCCTGACGGACGACCTTGTAGTTGACCCTCTCGTGGTTTCCTTAACTCCTTCATTGAACAGATATTTTCTGAGGAACTGCTGTGTACCAAGTGCAGCCCTGGACACTAGGGATCCAGCAATAAATAAACAGAGGAGGCCCTGCTCTCATGGAGTTTATGTCCTAACGAGAGTGATTAGGTTGACTAAGTAAGCAATAAATAGCATAACTGCAGATAGTGACGGATAAGGACAAACTGGGAGGAGGTTTCCTCTGAGAGGGGGGAGGGAAGGTCTCCCCGAGGCAGTGGCATTCCGGCCAAGACCTGAATGTATTAGAGGAGACCAGGCAAAAGCAAAAGAGCAATCCAGGTGGAGGGACCAGCAAACGAGGTGGGACCACATTTGGGGCTGGATGACAGGGAAAGCCACACTGAGATGTGGTCATACTGCATCAATGGTTTGGACACAGGTCTCCAAGCAATCCTAGAACCTCCCTGGTTTTGTCCCAGGGGTGGAGGGGCCGAGGCGGAGGCTCCCCACCACCCTGCCCCACACACCCAGCAGCTCCCGTTCGATCTGAAGATGGTGCTTGAAGAACAGATTCTGTGATCAAAAATGCTTGATCTCCAGAGTCCTTCTCCACCCTTCAGCTGTTCGATTCTGAAAGGTTCTCATCAACCTCTGTGGTCTCTGAATTAGGAGGGTCGGCCCTGTTCAGCAGACGGAGTTGGAAAGTACTGATCCCAGCGACCCGACCCCCTCCCACCAGAACCCTCCTCTGCCTCCTGCGATGCCGGACTGGACCTTCGGGTGCCGCCACACCTGTCCCAGGGAGGGGAGCACAGGTCTCTGCTTCCTCCTGGTCGATTACCCTGATGTCCTTCCCTTGCCCTGTTCAAATGAGACGCCCTGTCCTGTGGGGAGATTTGGGGAATGGCTCCAGTTTTTTCCAACCTGTGAAATGCAAAGCTGGCCAGCTGCCCCCTCCCTAACCCCAAACTCCTACCTTTCCCCCTCTCTGGAGAACTGCCTGGCAGCCCTCAAATAAGTCCTGGGGTTTGGGGAAAAGCACCGTTTGGAATGTGAAATGGTTTTCTGGTAATACCAGCGTAATTAACTCTTTGACAGGAGGAAGCAGAGGCCAAGGGGGATTTAAACAGTACATTTGTCACATATCTCAGAACAAGCAGAGAACCAGGCAGGGAAGCAGGGAGAGGGAATAGGCGCAAGGGGAGAATATCAAGTGACCAAAACATTCATCCTTCCTCCCCAACTTCACCTCTGCTCCCCGTCTCCACTCCCCTTTCTCCCACAGAGAACTTACTTGAAGGTCGATGATTCCGCTTTCTGGTTCCATCCTGCTGCCTTCACAGGCCAGTGTTGGTCAGACTGCGTGGGCTGCCCAGGCTCTGCTGTCTGGTCTCTGCTGTTTTCTCTGGGTGGGAGAGAGCTCCCGGCTGGCGGGGCAGATCTGCTATCCACCCATCTGATGTGGGATGCTGTCCTGGCCTCGGCCCCTGGGGAGTGTACACGTGCATACACGTGTGTGTGTGTGTGTGTGTGTGTGTGTGCCCACGTGTGCACGCTCCAGGCAGTGGCATGTGGCACGTTGACAGGTGGCCTTTTGAGTTGGTGGTGACAGCATTGTTTTTACCCCAGTGGCCCCAACGCCCCTCCTGCCCCAGAGGAGCCGTCTGAGGTCCCCCAGTCTGCTTTGAGCTAGAGCTTTACTAAACCCTGTGGATTTATCCTGGAAATTGAGGAACAGCCTGAGGACACCGTCTGACTTCACGCTGGTGGAACTGAGTGGGGTCTCCAGTCACCAGGGGTGGGTGGCCTCCAGCATATTCCCAAGACTGAGGCTTAGGGATTTCTGCTCTTTCCTTTGGTTCCCTCTGTCCCTAAAAGTTAAAAAAAAAAAAAACTGTAGTTTACCTAATAGACCCAAAGCATAAGCCTTATTCTATGAAGTGAGTGAACAATACATTTTTATTGACAGGTTGGTTGTCATTTTCTCCCTTGATTAGCTAGAAAGAGGGCAGAAAAAAGTTGTGCTTTCAAATTCTGTTTATGCAAGGAGTTGCATTTTCCCTGCTTTTCAAATAAAGCTACCAGGAATGAGTCTTTTTTTTGGAAAGGTTTTCTTTCTCTTGTTTACCTTAGAGCCGAAAACTCCTCGGGCTTGTTCCTGAAGCTGGTTTTAGACACCAGCTTGTGCATGTGTGGGCGTGAGAGGCGACATTAAGCGTGTAATCCAGTTTGAAGGTGGGGGGAGAGTGGCAGAGTCACAGATGTACTCCCGCCACCCTCAAATGTGCAACAATAAAAAGGGCAATTTCTTTATTTCTACTGAATGATCTAATATGTTTGTAAGTCCCCATCCTGCTGGATAAGTGGTGAGAGGGAGGGCTGGACCGTGATAGGAGGACTATATTTCAACCTAATCTAATAAACATACTTGGATTTTTTAAAAAAAAGAATTATTTATTTATTTAATTTATTTTTGTCTGCGTTGGGTCTTCGTAGCTGCGCTCGGGCTTTCTCTAGTTGCGGCGAGCGGGGGCTACTCTTGGTTGCGGTGTGCGGGCTTTTCGTTGCGGTGGCTTCTCTTGCTGTGGAGCACGGGCTTCAGTAGTTGCAGCACATGCGCTCAGTAGTTGTGGTTCATGGGCTCTAGAAGGCAGGCTCAGTAGTTGTGGTGCATGGGCTTAGTTGCTCCGCGGCATGTGGGATCTTCCCGGACCAGGGATCGAACCCGTGTCCCCTACATTGGCAGGCGGATTCTTAACTACTGTGCCACCAGGGAAGTCTGAACATACTTGGATTTAATTTAAATAGTAAACAGTTTAGATAGAATACACAGTCTTTCCAGTTTCCACCCCTCTTCCCCACAGGAGACGGGTGTGGTTTCCAAATGCTTGGTGGTGGAGGGGTGGTGGCCTGTCCGTCTCTGCTGGTTTCTACTCTGGAGTTGTTGGCAGGGGCCAGGCCCCCCCTGGATTGGTGACTGCTGGGGTGAGGCTGGGCCTGCTCCTGGGCCTCCTGCTGGTGTCGGTGGCTGATGGCTGGGGCCAGGATAACTCATGGTCCTTGTCTCTTTGCTCTTCGGGACGTGGTGGGCTCCCTTGCTGACTCCTCCCCATCTGGGCTCTGGTGGTGACTGGACCATCTGAGACCTGCTGTGACTCAGATGCCCTCCCAGTGGTCCCAGCTCAGTGGTCTCCTCGCTCCACTCTGCCCCAAGACGATTCCCTCTGGAAACCCTCCTACCAGGCACTCGGCTCTCGGTCCTGAGTCGCTGGAGAAGGACAAGCTCAGCCCCACTTCTGGTGAAGAATTTGCTTTGATGGGGCTGCTCCAGGTTGGTGCAGGGGCAGCCTTTAGGGTGATCTCCTTCCAGACCCCAAAATGGGAGTGAGAGATAGAGCCCACCCTCTTGTCAGCGTTCCTTCCCAGATCTACTGTAACATCCATGCCCTGCATCCTCCAGCACAAGATCTACTGTAACATCCATGCCCTGCATCCTCCACCACAAGATCTCCTGGAACATCCATGCCCTGCATCCTCCACCACAAGATCTACTGGAACATCCATGCCCTGCATCCTCCACCACAAGATCTACTGGAACATCCATGCCCTGCATCCTCCACCACAAGATCTACTGGAACATCCATGCCCTGCATCCTCCACCACAAGATCTACTGGAACATCCATGCCCTGCATCCTCCAGCACAAGATCTACTGGAACATCCATGCCCTGCATCCTCCACCACAAAGCCACTAAGTAAACAAACACTATTCTAAGCTCTTCAACACTCCCTCACTCTGTTCTCATAACAATTCTGCAAGGAAGGTAATACCATTACCCCTGTTTTGTAGATGAGGAAACAGAAGCACAGAGGTTAAATTGCCCAGGGTTGAACCAAGATTTTAACCCAGGCAATCTGGATTCAGAGTCATGCTCTGACCCATGATTTTGGCTCAGACAGGGGAGATGGACACCCATGTCGGAATACCTGCTTTCTCTTACTCTGCTTTCCTTCTTCCCACAGTCCACATAACCTAGGATCAGAAAAGGTGGGCTTTGTCTTCTTTTTCTCTTTGGTTGGGACTTGCCTCTTGTGGGACTCTATGATAATAATTCAAAAAGGAAATAAAGAAATTTAGAAAATCCTCATTCTGAGCAAAACCTGGCTATCAAAAATATCGTCTTGCTGCAAAACCTTATTTTGGATGTCAGAAGCAAAATACCAACTATTAATTTCTCCTTGCAGTTCTATTTGTAACAATCCCAATCATCCTGTAGACAATATGGATGCATCTGGCTAGATAGAGGGGAAATCAGAACATGAAAATTCAAAAGAGAAAATCACCTGAATATATTCACCCCACCAAATCCTTATTAATAAGCACATTGGTTTTAAAAGGAAACAGCTGTAATTGGTTATAATAATGGTTTTAGTTTGGAAGATTTTTCCTGGATTTGGACCTTTCCCCACCTCATAAGCATCATTTGGAAGTAAATAGCAAGCAGGATTTAGAAAGTGGTTTATCTTCTGTGACTCTGGACCAGGGCTCTGCAAACTTTTTCTGTAAAGTGACAGAGAACAGATATTTTTTAGCCTTTTAGGCCATCTGGTTTCTGTTGCAACTACTCAACTCTGCTGTTGCAGCCTGAAAGCAGCCATAGACAATATGTAAATAAGGGACTATTGCCATGTTTCAATAAAACTTTATTTACAAAAACAGATAGTGGACCCAGTTTGGCCCTACAGGTCATAGTCTGCTGACTTCTGTTTCTAAACAGAAAGAGGATCTGGAGTCTTCATTATCACAGCCATGTCCAAGCTCCCAGACCAGGTCCTTTTTTAAAAAAATTTATCTTATTTTTTATAACCGTTTTTTAAAAATTGAAGGATAGTTAATTTATAATGTTGTGTTAGTTTCAGGTGTACAGCAAAGTGATTCAGTTATATGTGTGTGTATATATGTGTGTGTGTGCATATATTTACATATATGTATTTGTGTGTGTGTGTATATATGTTCTTTTTCAGATTCTTTTCCATTATAGGTTATTACAAAATATTGAATATGGTTCCCTGTGCTATACAGCAGGTGCTTGTTGTTTATCTATTTTATATATAGTAGTATATATATGTCAATCCCAAACTCCTAATTTATCCCCCCTGCTCCCCCCACCCCACTATCCCCATTGATAACCATAAGTTTGTTTTATATGCCAGACCACGTCTTTCAAGTCTTATTCCCACTTGAGAGGTGACAGCTGAGCTCCCACTGCAAGGATAATACGATATAAAATAAAAAATACATGCCCTTGTGCGACACATGCATGGAAAGTTAAGCTCTGGTGGAGAGTGCTTTTGACCTTTGGCTGTAATACTGAAACTGTACCTACAAGGAGACTCTTCAGTCTGTTTCTGTTTACTGCTAGGGTGACTTCTGCAGTGGGAAGCCCAAGGGACATTTTTAGGGAGACTGCCTCTTGGGAAGTATTTTTTTTTTTTTTAATATGCTTGAACTTAAAGATAAGTAAACACTCAGAGCAACTCAGAAAGTGGTCATGGAATAGGGGGCCTACTGTGAGACCTGAGGGCTGTCTTGCTATGTAGGAGGAGCAAAGAGCTGTCGGGTCCTACAGAAGCCAGCAGTAAGAAGACCCCTTAATGCTGAGTTGTGAGAGGAGCCCTGGGGTGCAAACCGGGTGGCCTGGGGTCCTGTGTGTGCTGAGTCACTGTATCACTGAGCCCCTCTGGGTCTTATATTCTCCCTCGTGAAAAGTGATGCTGTCAAAAAAGATGATTCCTAAATCCCTTCAGCTCTTAAATTCTCTTTCTAATGTGTGTTAATATTAAAACTTCTTGCGTAACAGTATAAGAGCTCAGATCCAGGTCTGAATCTTAGCAAGTAAAAGTTAAGGATTTCTCAAGGAGTCTTCATGTAATTAGGCAAATTTTAGGAAAAATTACCCCCATCTGTTACCTCTGCTAGTGGAGACGGGGCAGACATACAACAAACAAGATACAGAAGTGAGAATAAAGGCAAACTTCAGAACATACTTACAAACTCATTTATGCTCACTTCCACATTAATTCAGCCACTTCCAAAGTCACTGCTCCAGGAACCCTAGAGCTAGGATGGATGGGAAAGGGAAACTTTTGGGGGGATCTTTGGAGAGAGCTACTAGTGCAGGGACTGATAAGGGGCCCAGTTGGCCAAAGGATCATTAAGAATGAGGTTGGGTGACTCTGGCACTTTCCAGCAGAACATTTCCATCTTCACTGTTTGGCAAAACAGCCGTTAGTCACATGGAGGAATTGAGCACATGAAATGTGGCTAGTGTGACAGAATCTGAATTTTAAATTTTATTTAATTTCAGTATGTTTACATTTAAATAGCCAGTAGCTACCATATTGGACAGTGAAGTTCTAAACCAAAATTCCTATGTTCAAAGCATTGCTGCGCAGTGGCCACCACTTATTAAACATTCCCACCATGGACGTGCGTCTCCTGATGGAAGTTCAGTAGGCAAAGGCTGATTTGACATAAATAGGAACTCAGGGCACACAGCTCTCACGGGAATGCCCCGAGGCCCAGGGATGCTCTTGGTAGTGGTAAGTAAAATTCCCCTGTGTTCTTTTGCATTCAGAGTAGGGGGATTTTTTTTTTTTTTTTTTAGAGTAGGGGGATTTTAACTGTGACTCACAGTTCACTGAATGATTAATAACAGGGCCTCCTCGTGTTGGTGTGAAACACCTCTCACCTCTGATTAAAAGGTGCCTGGCACGCTCTTGGGGGCTTAAGGGAGAGTAATAGCTGATGTCTTCTTAGTAGTAGGAGAGAGAGACTGCAAACTTTTCAAAGCAATGGAACCGTTTCTTAGATGAAATCTTGTACAGATATTACTATAAAGCATTTAAAGTGAGGCTGCTGGGACCCTGGAGTCACATCACTCCCGTCTCACCTGTCCCACCCTCTATTTCTCAAGTTGTCCCTTAAGATACCTCCTGGGAACCCCTCGAATTCTGAGCGGGTAGCGTGGCTCGTAAGCCTCTAAGGGCCTTTGGGTGTGTCGGGGCTGAGTGATCACAAGTCACACAAAATTGTGTGGAGTTTTTCAAGTCTTAGAATGACATATTACGGGGGAAAAAAGGACAGGAAGAAGAACATTTTAAAAGCACAGTCAAAATGATGGCCGTTTACCCCAGCAGCAGGTCGATGCTGGTCCACAGAGCCTCCTTGCTGACAGAGTGTCCCCAGACAGTGAAGTCCTGAGTGTCACTGTAGCACCAGGACTTGGGCTTGGGTGTGGGGAGGGTGGAGGCCAGCAGGCGCCGCGAGGGGCAGGCGCCGCGAGGGGCAGTGCACGCGGCCCCAAGACTGGCGGGAAGGGCGGGGCTCAGGCGGTGCTGCTGTGGAGTACTGAGCAGAGCGTGGAAATCAGAGCCCAGAGACTGACGCCGAGGTACCGGTCCAGCCCCTTCCTCTTTCAGGTGGCGGGCGGCTTAGTGGTGAATGTGGAATTCGAGAGTTGGAAGCCAAGGTTCCTCGTTACCCCTTTAATCCCTTGGACGTGTACATGTGAGTGTGTGCGTGTGTGTGACACAGCTAATACGGGGAGAGTTGCTTATGATTTCAAAGAGCTCTGTACATACTTTATTTCATTTGACCCTCCCGGTGACCCAGTTGCAATTTACAGATGAGGAAACTGAAACCAAAATGACCAGCCCGGGATCAGGCAGCTTCCAGGTGTTGGAGGCAAGCCTCGTTCTAAGATGTCTTCTTTCCAGTTCTTTCTCTTTTTTCCATGGGTGACCGCTTAACACACGCAGAGACACACCACTGTGATCTACAGTAGGATGTCTCTCTCTCTCTCTCTCTCACACACACACACACACACACACACATTCTATCATTATTGCTACCTGTGCAGTAGAGCTCCGGTTTTTGAAGACAGTATCTCACCATCACCTAAGGATACAGACCTAGTTTTAACCCCTGGTCCTGCTATTTACTAGTTGTGTGTGTGTGTGTGTGTGTGTGTGTGTGTGTGTGTGTGTGTGTGTGTGTTGGACTTTATTTTGTAGAGCAGCTTTAGGCTCACGGCATAATTGACCACATAGCGCAGAGGGTCCCCACAGACCCCCCCGCCACGTGCACAGTCTCCTCCACTGTCGCATCCCCGCCACAGGGGTACCTTTGTTACCGTCAGGAAACCTACATCACACGTCATGATCACCCAAAGTCCCAGGCGTACATTAGGGTTTGCTCTTGGTGTCATACGTTCTATGGGTTTTGACTAGCTGTGTTGAGCAAGTGACTTTGCTTCCCTTCCCCTGGTAAAAACGGGGACCACAGTGCCTGATTTATCAAGATCATTGTGAGGATGAAACTAAATTCGATCCTGGACATAAAGCAAACTACCTGCCTGGCATGGAGTAAGAAGAACTCCATAATGGAGCTAACGATAATTTTCATGCGAGGATCTCCGGCGTGAGCCTGGCTGTTTAACTCTCCCGAGTGCTTCCCCTGGTTTCATCTCAGCCCAGAGCCTCGAGTCTGAGCCTGGAAAATTCTGCCGGAGATGAGTTCTAAAGGTCCTTAAAGACGCTGGTCTGCGAAGGTCTGGTCCTTGGAGGAAGCAGTTTGGGTTAAGCGGGATAAAGCGTGCGGACCTTCACGGAACACTCGCGGTGGCAGGGTGGGGGAACGGCACCGAAAGTTCGGATTTGGATGCTCACCAGGAGAAGCAGCGGGGGAGTCAGAGGGCGGGTGGCTGCTGCCTGGGCTCTGTGAGTGTGAAATACAGAAACCTTCTCTGTGGGATTTTGTCAGAGACCTTTAATGCCGCGAACTGTGGAAAATACAAACGGGATTATCCTGCGCGTTTATACCCGCCGCCTTCCCTCTGTTCGCCTCTGGATACCTTCGCAGGGGGGAGCGGGGTGGGGGGCATTCATAGGCGCCAACTCCAGCATCCCTCCTGTTTTCCTGGTGAGCAGCCCTGCAGAAAAGGCTTTGTGCTAAATGCTCTCAGGTGCTCTTCTGACAGCCAGTTCCTCCCCCGCTGTTCTCGCAGCATCTAGCGTGCACACGGCAGTATTTACTTCACCGTCTTGTGTACAACTAGTCTGGAAACCCTTGAGAACAGGACCGTGGCTTCTGCTTCTGAAGCTCCCAGAGCAGTCAGTCCGAGTGGGTGCACGCAGGGCGGTGATCCCGGGCTTCTGACGGGTCCTTCTGCAGAGTGTGGTGCTGGTTCCCAAACCAAGTCAGAGGCCCAAAGAGACTCTTGTGGGAAACACTGGGTAACTCAGACCCGAGAGAGGGGTGCAGAACTAGAAGCCCAGTTTCCTACTCACATGTCAGAATGTGGCCTTAGGTGAGTCATTTCCTATCTGTTATCTCGGTTTTACTCATCTGCAAAATGGGGAGAACAATTTTACAAAGGAACATGTATTCATTTTTTTTCTTGATTAAAAAAGTAATATATGTTCATTACAGAAAATGTAGAATACACAGAAGGATAAGCAATAAAATAAAAATCACCCAAAGATAAACTGTTAACATTTTGGTTTATTGCTTTTCAATCTTTTCCGTGTGTGTGTGTGTGTGTGTGTGTGTGTGTTCCCAGAACCAGCTCTATAATTTGCAGGTCCCAGTGCAAAATGAAAATGTGGAGCCCCTTGTTAAAAAATCGTTACAAATTTTAAGATGGCAGCGGCACAGCATTAAACGAAGTTCAGAGCCCTTCCAAGTGCCAGGCCCCATGTGGCCACAGTCATATGCCTATGAGGCCCAATCTTTTCCGTGTGTGTGTGTGTGTGTGTGTGTGTGTTCCCAGAACCAGCTCTATAATTTGCAGGTCCCAGTGCAAAATGAAAATGTGGAGCCCCTTGTTAAAAAATCGTTACAAATTTTAAGATGGCAGCGGCACAGCATTAAACGAAGTTCAGAGCCCTTCCAAGTGCCAGGCCCCATGTGGCCACAGTCATATGCCTATGAGGCTGGTTCTTTCTAGTCCCTCCTCAAAATAATAATAAGATCATTTATTGAGTGCTTTCTGTGTGTCAAGTGTTTCACTTAAATTAGTTCTAATTTAATTCAACTTTCCTGAAATAAATGTTGTTCTTTCCCCACCCTCTCCATTTTGCAGGTAAGACAACAGTGGAGCAGAGAGTTTATACAGATAGTAAGCAGTGGAGACCATATTCACACCTTAGTTTTTCTGACTGCAGGTCCATGCTTTCTCCAACTATGGCACACTGCCTCTCATACTAACTTATAAATCAGTAAAAAAAAATTTACATAAAATTGAGATTATACTATATGTAAAACCTTGCATTCTTTCCATTTTATACCATGAGTACTTTTTTCCTAACGTGCCTTAGTCGGTTCAGGTTGCTGTAAGAAAATACCACAGACTGGGTAGCTTATGAACAACAGAAATTTATTGCCCCCTGTTCTGGAGGCTGGAGGTCCGAGATCAGGGTGGCAGCGTGGCTGGGTGAGGGCCGTCTTCCAGGCTACAGACCTGTCTTTGTAACTTCACGTGGTAGAAGGGGCCAGGGGCCTTTGAGCTTTTATAAGAGCACTAACCCCATTCAGAAGGGCTCCATCCTTGTGAACTAATCACCTTCCAAGGCCCCGCTTAATAACATTACCTTTGGGGGTTAGGATTTCAGCATGTGAATTTGGTAGGGGACAAAGACATTCAGACCATAGACTATGTCATTAAATACAGGAGAAAATTAGGAGTGCTATTTGTGACAAACAGTGAAGTTCTAGATGCACAACACTGAGAATAATTCCACTGCAAGATGATATTAAATACAAAGCATGAATGATCCAAAGCAGGAATATGTAGCCAGTGGGGACTGAACCTGCATTCCCCCAGCTGATAAGTAGACCATAAACATCTCACTCTCCCTGCTCAGAATGTCCTCCATATTAAGGAAGATATCTTTGCATATCCTCAATAGCCAAGAAGATATTTGTCAAATTTTACCTTCTACAATTTGCCAAAGGAAATCAGTAGGGTTTGTTTTCCAACCACACATAAAATTATTATATTGAATATAATTTCAGCCTTCCCCTTGGAGACACACCTACACACGCACGCATGCAGGCACACATGCTCAAATATCCCTGTAGGAGGTGTGCACGCGCCTTCTGCCCCTTGGCAATCACTGAGCTACATGTAAAAAGAACCAGTTCTGAAACTAATACTAAAAACCTTACCATACACCATTCCAGACTCTGGGAAACGTAACCTCTCTAAGTCTCAGTAGCCACATCTGTTACATGGAGCCCATAAGCGCTCCTCCAACAGTGTAATGAGGAAAGGTCCCAATAGGTAGGCCTTTCCCAAAGCTAGGGATTTCTAAGCCAAGAGCCAAGCTTAAGTCACTGCAAATTAGAATTTCTTTGGAGGCCTTAGTTCCTCAGTGAAAACTGCCACACCACCGTTGTGGTCCCAGGGATCAGGAACTGGGGGCTGGGGGGCAGGGTGGGCCTGAAGGCCTCCTCCTATACGTCACACACGCCACAATTTTTTTTTCTGGTGAACTGTGGTTTAAAGGAAGACAGTGTACGATTAACCTTTTAGGGGAAAGAAAAATTACAAAATGCAGCCTTAGGGGTGCGTGAGGGAAAGAACACACATGTCGTGGCATTTGTCACTCCCTGGAGTCAACCGAATCTTGGGGAGCTGAAGCAGCTGAGTCAGGGACACCAGCCTGAGGCCAGTTTCTTCGATAACAATATCCGGTGATGTCATCCCCTCCCCCCACCCCGAAGGTGAAGGGCACTAGGGTAGACCTAGATGACGTGGAACCCTTTGCTGGCAAGCACTCTTAACCCGATGTTGTACAAGGAGATCTAATGAGGAGTAGCATCATTAGACTTTAGATAGACACAATGCGCGTACAACGTGTTCGTCCCCCAAATCGCCATGTCCTGAGCGTGCCCCCCGGAAGATGGCCCCAGATCAGTCACAGAAGAAGGCGGGAACAGGCGCGGATTGGTCCCGTGTTGTGTGCACCGCTCTCTGTCGTGGGCAACCTTCCCGCCCTGCCCCCGGCTTGGAGCTGTTTTGCTCTCCGCTGTTTGCAAAAGCACTGGCACCCTTTTCTCACTAGTAGTAACTCACCTGAGTTATTAAAGGGAACTTCAGCGTTTACCAAGTGCTTTCACAGACGTTGTGCGAGGCTGAGTGACCTGCCCACGGTCAGTCAGAGCCCCGGCTCACACTTTTTGTGCACCAGATCTCCCGGCCTTCCTTCCCCGCACCTGCTGCCTTGCTAGCCAGGCGTGAAGACCTCTTCCAGGGCCCCCTGGAACTCTGCCTCCTCGCTCCATTCTGGTCCCCCCGCTCCATCACAGCACTTTTTCTCGGCACCTTCGGTCACAGCATTTGGGCCACTTCCTCCCCCATCCCGGGTGAGGCTGCAGGTTTCTAGCACTTTCACATTGACTTTGAAAAACTTACAAATGGGAAAGGCCCTTATGCTTTTCTTTGATTTCTCCCTCCACTTGAAGTAAACGCCTAATTGAGAAACTGAGAATCTTTGTAATCGCAGTGGGTTACATTTTGGTTTTGTTTCTCGTTATGATTTTTGAATTATTAATATAGTATAAGTCTATTATAGGATGTTTGGGGACTAGAGAAAAAGAAAAAAATACCATAAAAACGTCATGATCCTAATACACTGCTGCACAGAGTCAACTTTAATAATGACGAGGTTTTAGGAAAAATTTGAATCTCCGCTTACTGCTATAATCACCACAGTAATTTTGCCCTTAGAATGTCTTTTAAGCGAATGTTCCCTTTTCGAGACACTGTTGACAGTGCGTGAGCACAGGGCACCGTTGACGCTCTGCCTCGGTCTGTTAGAGAGTAACCCCAAACCCAGTTTCATTTGAAGGACCGGTCAGCTTATTTTAAACAGTTCTTTTGCCCACGAGGTCAGAGAAGGCCTCTGTGAAGAGGGCATTTGGACTGGCTGATCTTCAGGTAACAGTAACGGCATGTAACAAACACAGCCGTGTCCAGATCTGGCCATTCCAAAGTTCTTTGTAATTTAGGCAAATCCAGAATATGTCTTCTGTTCAGGGAAGAGGTTACTTAGGGATAGAAGGAATATATAAAATGCATCTGTATATTTAGTAGACCTCTTTGTAGCTTGGTTTAAAATGTCCTTGGTTTGGGTCTGTATATGTATGGGTATCAAGTCATGACATGGATGCATAAAATGTTAGAGATTAAAATGACTTAAAAAAAAAAAAAAAAGAGGACCTTCCCTGGTGGCGCAGTGGTTAAGAATCCGCCTGCCAATGCAGGGGACACGGGTTCGAGCCCTGGTCCGGGAAGATCCCACATGCCGCAGAGCAACTAAGCCCGTGTGCCACAACTACCGAGCCTGTGTGCTGCAACTACTGAAGCCCGTGTGCCTAGAGCCCGTGCCCCGCAGCAAGAGAAGCCAGTGCAATGAGAAGCCCGTGCACCGCAACAAAGAGTAGACCCCGCTCGCCGCAACTAGAGAAAGCCCGCGCACAGCAACGAAGACCCAACACAGCCAAAAAAAAAAAAAAAAAAGTAATGACTTTAGTGGCGGGTGATGTGTATGTAGGTGGAGGAGGTACCAGAATCGCCTGGAGATGGCCACATAGTAACAGATGAATCATTAGATTCAAAATGTATAACAACTACTACAAATCCACAGGAAAAACATAAACAGCCCAGAAGAGAAATGGGCAAGGAATTTGAACAGTGTTGCACAGAAAAAGAAATGCAACTGCTAACTATGAAAAAATGCTCATTTCACTGGTAATCAGGGGCACATGACCTAAAACACTGAGATGCTATTTCCCACTCATGGGATTGGCCAGAAGTAGAATGTCTGACAATAGCAAGTGTTGACATATGATCCAGCATCCCACTCCTGGGTATATACCCAGACAAAACTAGATGTGTGCACCCCTGTGTACATAGCGGCGCTATTTACAATAGCCAAGACAAACAACCTAAATGTCCATTGACAGATAAATGGATAAAGAAGACGAGGTATATATATACAATGGAATATTACTCAGCCATAAAAAAAGAATGAAATAATGCCATTTGCAGCAATATGGATGGACCTAGAGTTTATCATACTAAGTGAGGTAAGTCAGAAAGAGAAAGACATATACCATGTGATATCATGTACATGTGGAATCTATAATACAACACAAATGAACTTATCTACGAAAGAGAAACAGACTCACAGACTTAGAGAACAGACTTGTGGTTACCAAGTGGGAGGGAGATGGGGGAGGGAAAGTTTGGGGGTTTGGGATTAGCAGCTGCAAACTATTATATATAGGAAGGATAAATAACAAGGTCCTACTGTATAACAGAGGGAACTGTGGTCAGTATCCTGTGATAAACCATAATGGAAAAGAATATGAAAAAGAATGTATATATGTATAACTGAGTCACTTTGCTGTACAGAAGAAATTAACACAACATTGTAAATCAACTATACTTCAATAAATTTTTTTTTAAATTAAAGAAAAATAACAAGTGTTGGTAAAGATGTCAGAAAAAGAGAACTCATTCACATCTGATGGGAATTACAATTTTTGGAGAATAATCTGGCAATACATAGAAAAGTTGAAAATGTCCATATTTTAAAACCTTGCCATCTACTTCTATGTTATACTCTCAGCAAATTCTCGTATGGGTTCTTCATATGAACCATGGAACACAGACAGTTATTTGAGTGACTACTTTCTCAACTCTCCCAAGGATCGTGCATACTGGTATTATTCTAGATTCTTAGGAGGGAAGTTAATTCATTACATACAGTGGTTGCGTTTTGACATTTGTCTTGTTAAACCCAGCTGAGAAAGACTGCCAGGGGATACTCCCAAACATATTTACAATACACACTACCAGTAATTATAAAAAGTTAGAAACAGTTTGTTCATCTGTAGGGGATGGATAAATAAGTCACAGTCTATTGATGGTATGGAATTCTATGCAGCAGATTAAATAAATGAGCCAGGGGCTTCCCTGGTGGCGCAGTGGTTGCGCGTCCGCCTGCCGATGCAGGGGAGCCGGGTTCGCGCCCCGGTCTGGGAGGATCCCACGTGCCGCGGAGCGGCTGGGCCCGTGAGCCACGGCCGCTGAGCCTGCGCGTCCGGAGCCTGTGCTCCGCAACGGGAGAGGCCGCAGCAGAGGGAGGCCCGCGTACCACAAAAAAATAAAAATAAATAAATGAGCCAGATCGATATGACTCAGCATAAATAAATCCTGAAAACAAAATGTTCATTTAAAAAATTGTAGGATAACATAAAAGTGTGATATCGTTAACAGATGTTTTGTGAAACACACAAGTTGATGGTATATATTATTTATAAATGCTTCTTTGCCGTAAAAATGTAAAATAGGGTCTAGATATGCACCTAGTTCATGGTAGTGGCCGGCTCTGAACAGAAAGGAAACTCTGTCTGGGGAGAGAAGCGCAGGGGACATGGTCGGGTCTGTTCATGAATATTCTGGCTTTCCTCAAAGGCGTGGTAGGACTGTACTTCCTCACATTCTCAGCAGGTAGGAATGGCCCTATGACTTACCTTAGCCAGCAGAATGTGAGCAGAGGTGTTACTTCTGGGTGGAAGATTTAAGAAGCACGGGGAACTATATTCGATTTACTGTGATAAACTGTAACGGAAAAGAATATTAAAAAATATATATATGTATACCTGAATCACTTTGCCATACAGCAGAGACTAACACAACATTGTAAATCAATCAACTATACTTCAATTTAAAAAATGTTAAAAAATATGAAAAGAACCACATGCACAATTTACTGCGCCTTTTTCCTTTTGCTGGAGTGACTAGAGATGTTTCAGGCTACTTCTTCAGCCTGGGTCCTGGAGTGAGGACAGTGCACAACAAAGGCCCCGGGTGCCCCACAGTGAACACGAAGCGCGATCGAGAAACAGACCTTTGCGGTTTTCAGCCCCGAAGATGATGGAACTCTGTCTGTTACTGCAGTGGAGCCTAGCCCATCCTGTCTGATACAGGGACTTCATCTTTATCTGTAATGTTTTATTCCTTCTTTTTACTTTTAAGGTCTAAAGAACACACGACTAAATGTTAACAGTTGTTCATTTTCAGTGGAGAGCACACGAGTGTGATGTTACCCTCATTACTGTTAAGTCATCTGGAGGGATTTTTCACGAGGCATTTGATATGCAGGTGGTAGGGAAAATGTAAAAAACGTGTATTTTGAATAAACTCGCAGGTGAATTTGATAGGTTTTCCTACCTCTTCTCTGATCTAAAAGGCAATTCCTTCATTTTATAGGAGAGGAAACTGAGGCCTAGAAATAGTAAGTATCCTGCTCTTCATCAGAGACCGGTCTGATGCCGTAGCTTGTTTACAGGAGACAAGCTTGGATTGAAAATTTCTGCATTTATTATAAAGCCACTGTCCAGGACATTGTCCATTATATTGCACAGTAGCCCCTAAAATAAGGTCTTAGGTGAAAAAACATTTTTGAAGAATTTAGTTCCAGGAAAATCTTTTTCTATTGTGGATAATTGGTAGGCATCCACCTTTCTTTATAACATGTTTCCCTTTTTGTTGTGGTTGCCAGAAAGCTCAGAGACAAACGTATCTTCAGTATGTATGGTGGGCTTTCTGCTTTGCTTCCTCTGACTTTCAACCGTCCTGATACTTTATGGTGTGCATGTCCTTTTTCAAGCTGTCTCAAACCTCTTCAGAAAACAAAGGTGCATAGAGCATGAATCCTCTGTCCCATGGCCTCCTCTTCAGGCTCTGTTGACTGTGCTCCATTTCTCCTGCAGCAAGGGAGCCCCAGCTTCGGGGGTGGGGGTGCTGCTCATCCGTCCTTAGCATGACCGCTAAACCAGGGAAGAGCCTGACATAACCAAGGTGACTCTCCACCCGGGATGGGTTCTCATCTCCCTCGTCAGTATGACAAGGGAGTTCCCCTGTGGAGATGTATTTTTGGGTCCACTTTATATTTCTAAAGCAGATGTTTCCACGACTGTCTCTTCCTTCCCTCCCCACACAGTATTTCATGCTAAACATCCAAATGAGAAACGCAGAGTCCGGATAATTCAAAGGGCTCATTCATATGCCTAACCTGCACGTTTAAGCCAAGGAATCACCGCAGTAGTGAAAACCGACCTTGAGCCAGGAGACAGGATACTTCACTTCTGTTTCTAGGAGTTCTGTGGTCTTTTAAAAAAAAATTATTTAATTTAATTAATTAATTTTTTGGCTGCACTGGGTCTTCGTTGCGCGCGGGCTGTCTCTAGTTGCGGCCAGCGGGGGCTGCTCTTGGTTGCTGTGCGCGGGCTTCTCATTGCGATGGCTTCTCTTGTTGCGGAGCACGGGCTCTAGGTGCGTGGGCTTCAGTAGTTGTGGCTCACGGGGTCTAGAGCACAGGCTCAGTAGTTGCGGCGCACGGGCTTAGCTGCCCCGCGGCATGTGGGATCTTCCCGGACCAGGGCTCGGACCCGTGTCCCCTGCGTCGGCAGGTGGATTCTTAACCACTGCGCCACCAGGGAAGCCCCCTTTTTAAAAAGGACCAAATAAAGAGCTGAAATATTGCACATTAGCGAGTGTGTGACCAAGGCAAGCCGTGGAGGGAGTCAGCTCCCCGGGTGTGTAATGACTTGTGATACAGAAGTGAGATCTTAGTCTCCAGGGTGGGACCAGAGGGACGCGGAGTAGAATAACTTCAGACATGGTCATTTTTCAGCGTTCCAAGAGCAGCTTGAATTTATAATGGAAAGGAATCAGATGAGTAGAATTCACACCAGTATCCTCAGCGCAGGCCCTGCTTCTAAACTAGTGCTCTGGGGAAAACTATCTTAAGAATTGCTAAGTAGGTAGGGCTGTGGTCACGTCTGCAAAAGTAAGTGTTCTCTGTCTTTCTGTTGGTGAATCCTAATGCACATTGGCATGTGAAAGGTTGAAGGGCTGCAGACAAGAAGCCTGTCTTCACTGTGTTTAATCCAGTGTTCCCACTTTATTTGAGCCGGAACACTCTTCCTGCTCACTTCTGGAAGGCTCGCGTGACATTCCGCGTCACACGGGAAGGGGTGCACCGAGGCAGTGTCGTGGCCTCTGAACCGGGGGTCCGGGACGCTTTTGTGCGGCTCTGTCACAGAGTTGCTGATAGCCAGACCAGGCCTGTTAGGGTCCTGATTCCCCCACCTGAAAAACGAGGAAGATGACGCCGGTCCACCCTCAGTAGGGACGAGTTAGACAGTGTCCGTGGGGCTTTGAACACCTTAGGAACTAGGTTCTGTGGAAACAATGTCATTATCTCAGCCACTGCTGCAGACAGAGCAGTGAGTCACATCATCAGATACCACAGATCTGGACCAAGCAGAGGCTGCACGCTTAGCTTTCTATCCTGGCCACTGAAGGGGTTTGTATAAATTCCATACGCTTCAGTAAGCAAACCCATTCCATGCTGGTGCCTGTTTCAAACCTCCATTGAGAAGAGAAGAAAGGAAATAAAGAGGAGCGAACCAAGTGAAGGAGTAGAGGGTACAGTACCAACAGCAGTGGTAGTTAACATCTACCGAGTATGTCCTGTGTGCTAGGCATTGTGCTACACAGATGAAATACGCTATCCCATTTAATCCTCACCAAAATCCCGGGGAAGACACTTCATATGACAAAATTGAAGTTTAGAGAGATTAAGTGACTTGTCCAAGGTCATACAGGTAGTAAGCGGCAGTGCTTAACCAGGCCTGACTCCAAACCCACATATACTAGTGTTTCCTGAGGTGGTGCACACACAGTGATCTTAGGTGGTAAAAAATACGTTGTTGTTTTTCTTTTTTGGTAATAGTTTTGCATTTTAATGTTCGTTAGAAAAAATATAATATGCATTACAAGCCTATGGTTTCATTCATGAATATTATAGGTTAGGAGAAACAAAATTTTAAAAATACATATATTTTTAAATAGTAAGAAAATTATAGCACAGGTGGTATGTGGAAATGTCAAAAATCCTAAAAGCAGTGCTAGTGACTAAAGTTGGAGAATCTCTACTTCCCAACAGAGATTAGAGGCAAAAGGCCAAGACCAGTTGGATTCACTTTAATAAGGCTTTGAGCTTGTTTCTGTCCCCAGCCAAACAAAAGTGTCCTCCAGGTGCTTCAGAAAGACGTGCATGAGAGGCAGTTAAATTGTGTGAGTGCTGAAGGCTGTCAGCTGTTGCTGTGTTTACCTGGATGGGGGTGGGCCCAAGGGAAACACCTGTGGTTGAGAGCTCCAGATTCACAGAAAATCACAGCCTGACCAGCACGACCACCTACAGAGAGGGAAACAATCACTGCCTTCCAGTCCTTGGCAAGCCTCTCCCTGACCTCGCAGCCAGGGGCAGCTGCCCCATGCCCCTTTCAGCTCTGGGAAGAAGGGGAGGGTCTTACTTAAGACTTCCTGGTTGCAAAGGAAACCCACTCAACTCGTTCAGGCCAAAGGGAAAAAAAGGAAGAAAGGGGAATAGAGAGGGCTTAGTGGATTTACTGGGTTTCCTACAGACCACAAAGAGCTGGAGCCAGGAGTGGGAATCAGGACCCAAGATGGCTGGCTGTTTCTTTGAGTGTCTTACCTCTGCTTCTCTGAGATTCTGCTTCTTTCTCTCTTTCACAGCTTCATCAGGCATGGCCATCTGGACCCTAGGTTTACATCACTGCACAATTCTAGCCTCCAAAGGACACATACCAGAGTGTTAGATCTCAGTTCTAAACTGCCATTAGAGAGTCGGATTGGCCCAGCTTGAGTCAGGAGTTCCTTGCTGCCAGTACATTGTAGCCAGGGTATAACAGGCTCTTCTGAAATCCAGCACCTTCACACTAGTTGGTATCAGGTCCTGTGAGTCCTACTAGACAAGACTTGGGTCAACTTCCATGATATTATGTCCCATATGAGCCCCATCTATCAGGCTCTTTCAGTTCAGCAAGTTATATTTTGATATTTGGTGTTTCAAATAAAGGAGTGGATTTCCTGCATCAGTAGCAATGTGTCTTTCATTGTACCAACTCTGCTCTCCTTGAGTTCTGAGGGTGAGGGACACTCATTGGGTGATAAAGCTGGAATCATTTGGGATATAAGGAAAAAGAGTTAAGGGGCTGGGCCATCAGTAATGGTTACAGAGTACGCAATGGCACCATGCCGGGTGCTCTGGGGAACTGCTGAGTCGTGCTGTTGATTGACATTATGATGATGGTAATGGTGACAAAGGATATTAGAAGATGGGACCTCATGTAAAGACATAATATTGATTGAGAAAAGAAGCATAGATAGAGACTTCCATGCAGTAAAAACAGAAAATCTTGAACTACGGACTCAAAGACTTGAGCTCTGGACACGGCTTTGTTCCTTAACCAGTTTAGGGACCTCAGACAAATGACTTAGTTGGGGTCCTTATCTATAAACATTGGGATAATCCTCTAAGTCAGAAATGGTTATGGTCCTACGGTCTATAATTCTTTGCTTGAAAGAGAAAGAGGATCTCGGAGTAAATGGGGTGATCCGAGTCAGGTGAGGGTCAGAAAGGTCTGATTTCTCAAAGGAGATGAATTTTCAAGAGACATTTGACAGGTTTGAGGGCAGGCTTTGGTAGAAAGGAGGAAGCAAGGTTTGGAATTATAGGGAAGGCCTGAGATAATGGCTTAGGAGTCGGAAAGAGAGATGTGATGCTAGAGAAGGAGCCCTGGACCCAGATGTGATCTGGGTTAACCACCTCTCTTTTCTGGGTCTCAGCTTCCTCCAGCTCTGTTTTTTAGAGAAGGAAATTGCATGGTGAAGGAGATGGTAATAGGTGTGTCCAGCTGAAGCAGAGTCTGAGTTGAAGCATAAAAAACTTAAGGTGAGGAAGGCTGGTGAGATATCTCGAAACCTGTATTAAAGAATTTCCCTGGCTCAGAACAGGGCAATTGGTTTTTACCATTAAATTCCTGTTGGTTTTTACCAGTAAAATTCCAAGACTGCAACCCTCTCTTCCTCACTGTAAGTGTCGGTTAGCCTGCTGAATGCTGACCGAGCATAATGCGTTACCAATGCTCGGGGGCAAGGAGTCAAGACTGTGGCAAACTATTTTATACGCTGGCAGCAGTAGCAGGTCTACAGGAAGGTAGTGTCACTGCAGGCAGCCAAAGAAGATCGACTGCAGTCCTAGGAGGAGCCAAAAAAGGCAATTTCCAATACGCAGAATTACATTCTATGAACACAACACCTTGCTGGGCTCTATTTTGATTTTAGTGACCGTGTGGCTCAGGATAAGGGCTGGCAAGTTGCAGCCTGGATTCTCCCTCAGCTCCATCTGGGGGGTTGGTGGCGGGGGAGGCGCTGGCAGTAGACTGTACTGACCCATTTTTCAAATAAAGTCCTCAAGGATCCTCGCAAGCCAACTGCGAGGAATTCCTAGTGCCTTAGGCTAAAGGAGAGCGGAATGAGAAGGTGCTGGCCGGAGGCAGAAGACAGAAGGGAAATAGGAGGAATGAAAGGAGTCCAGGGACTGACTTTCTGATGGTTTATGAAGGTAAAGGAGCTCAGTGAAACAGTCTGAGTTCTCTTTAAAGGACATCAGTGTGTTTTCCCCCCTCTAGCTACACTGAGAGCAGAGTCTCAGCTTTCCTTACAAAGAGAGAGAGAGAGAGAGAGAGAGAGAGAGAAGGGGTGGGGGGATGGAAGGGGAGGGAAAGAGTGATGAAAATAGTAATTGTTTTCTCTGAGATAAACCTCAAGCTCTGTTCTATTCTAAAGAAAGAACACTGTCTTTCTGGGGTTTTTTTCATCACCCATCATGTTTCATTCAGGAATGAATAATGAAAGGGAGGGAAATAAAAGAATGCTAACATTTCCTGAGGGCCTCTCATCTACTATTTCTTTTAATCTCCGCATTTTCACAGATGAGGAAACCGTAAGGTCAGTGTATCTCAGTCATTTATCTCAGTCATTCTGCCGTTACAAACGGCAGAAGTGGAATTTGACCCCAGTTCTGACTTTGAAGCCCTGGCTCTTTCCACAGGGAAGGACTGCGAAGCAGGCCCACCACAGGCCAGTAGCCACCAGGGGGACCAGCTGAGTTGCATGGCTTAGAGCAGTGTTGTCAAACTTGCAGGCACAGCACAGTCTCCTGGACGGCTTTTTAAAACCCAGATTGCTGGATCCATCGCCAGAGATTCTGATCCTGTAGATCTGAGCAGGGCCCGAGAATTTACATTTCTTTTATTTTTTTTTAAATTGAAGTGTAGTTGACTTACAAGGTTGTGTCAGTTTCAGGTGTAAAGCACAGTGACTCAGTTGTGCATATATATATATATATATATACACACACATTCTTTTTCATATTCTCTTCCATTATGGTTTATCACAGGATTTTTTTAAAAAATAAATTTATTTATTTTATTTTTATTTTTGGCTGTGTTGGGTCCTCGTTGCTGCACGCGGGCTCTCTCTAGTTGTGGCG
>NC_041219.1:54932178-54974692 GCF_002837175.3 Physeter macrocephalus | reverse complement strand
GGCTTCCCATTGCAGTGGCTTCTCTTGTTGTGGAGCGCGGGCTCTAGGCGTACGGGCTTCAGTAGTTGCGGCTCGCGGGCTCTAAAGCACAGGCTCAGTAATTGTGGGGCACGGGCTTAGTTGCTCCGAGGCATGTGGGATCTTCCCGGACCAGGATTCGAACCCGTGTCCCCTGCATTGGCAGGCGGATTCTTAACCACTATTCTTTACCACTGCGCCACCAGGGAAGCCTATCACAGGATATTGAATAGAGTTCCCTGTGCTATAGAATGGGACCTTGTTGTTTACCCATTCTATATGTAATAGTTTGCATCTGCTAGAGAATTTGCATTTCTAACAGTTCCATCCAGGGCCATACTTTGAGAATCACTGGCTTCGAGCTAGTACATGGCCAATAACAGAAAACCATCTCCCAATATGTGGTCTAATGACAGTGGAGTTAGGGAACGTGGCACTGTCACTTCTATGCACGAAGGCTAGTGCATCCCAAAGTGTACTTGGAATAGAATTCTCCACGTTCTGAAAGCTGAAGAACCACGTTTTCTTGATTTCTGGTTACATGCAAGATTTCACCCACAAAACATTCGCATTCTCTACTTTGTACAGTTACAGGATTCTGTATTTGTGAATTTGTCTACTTGCTAAAATGTATTTGTAACCCCAGCGTCAGAGCCGGCAGGGCTTCCGAGGACACGCAGACACGCGCAGAGCTGTCCAAGCGCCCGTGCGTTCCCAGCTCTGGTGGGTGGAAGCAATGCTCTCCTTCTTGGTTCTGCTCCTTCTGGAAACAAGTGTCTTATTCACTCTTAAACAAGAGGTCCACGCTGTGCCACATTTTCGCAGTTTTGTACTTTTTGTTGGTGTTTTTGCTGGAGACAGTGGCCTCCGGGCACAGTGCTCAAGTGCTGCCTCGTGGTCTTAAGTGCAGAGCCTGCTCTGTGCCTCACAGGGAAACTAGCGCTCCCGGAGAGCACAAGTTATGTGCTGTGGGCCCTAAGTTCAGTGGTAATGACTTCAGTCGACGAAAACGTGGCCAGAGACGTGCAGGGCCCTAACCTGCAGCGACCTCAGAGAACATACCTACCCTGGAAAGTGCAAATTCCCTACATATCTAAGGAATCCGAGGGATGGCGGTGCAGGAAAGCACCATAAAAGTTAAGGAAAAAAAGTAGAAAAACTTGAAAATTGACTCAGAAATTACATAAGGCTTGGCAGATGCAAATATATGTATATAAATTGTGCAAAACTATGTTGTTTCTCTAGTTATTGCATATGCAGAATATAGGAAAATATTAGTGCTAACGGCTATTGTGACTTCTCAGCCTTCTCCTTCTGTTTCCTTGCAGGTGATATTTTGTGTGTAACGAGTGGTCTGATGTCCCCGTCTCCATGAACTCTGTCTTTGGAGAGCTGTCAGAACCGGCTGTACTGAGGCGGGGCTTCTCACATTCCGCAGCTGGGCCTCCGAGGCAGAGGGGCAGGGGCCTCACAGCTGCTGTTTATCCCACTCGTGTTGCAGCCCGAGAACAATGCGTCCTGCTGACTGAGGGAGGAGAGTAATGCTCCGTTGTTGGCGCGGTGGCTAAAGGGGGGCTCTGAGCGTGGGGATCCCTGCATGCTCTCTCCTTTCGTCTGGAGTTTTCTCAGGAGCTTAGCCGCTTTTCTAAGATGTGCTGTTATGCTGGGAAGTCGGGGGTGGAAATCCAGTATCCGATACAACGCCGAAAACACACACACCAGAACTCAGACCACACTTAGCCCAGGAGGAGGCCCTTCTCGCAGGTTTGGGTGGGCTTAGCTCTGCAGACTCCTACAATCCTGAGCGAAGCAGAAGTAAGATGTCTAGGGGGAGAGGTCCAACTCACGTGCATGGGATGGTGCAGGACTCCATTCAAGCCAGAAAAATTAAAGATCGTTTGTCAGTCAGGTGTATGAAGGCGCTCTCATTTTTTTTTCTTTTGTTTTGCTTTATGTTCTAGCTTGAAATGTTTGTGACTTTTATACATATTGTGTATCGGTCTTCTTGTCTCATCTTCTCCTTAACCTGCTTCATGGCAGCATCCAAGTCCTGCTACATTTGTGCGTGTAGTAGATGTGCCTACAGGGGCAGTTCCTAGGGATGGGTCACTAGGGGTTGGGTCTTGAGGAGGAGGAGGAAGATGAAAAGTAGTGGGGTGACTGGAAAGAGGAAAGGGAGTGGGAGTCACGATTTTGCTACAAGTAAGATCCTTTAAATATTCAGAGAACCAACTCCCTGTTGTGTTTTCAAATTGTTTAATTTATTGCCCTTTGATTTTCAGGTTCACTTGGACAGTCTTTTCCCAAGCATTTTTATTATTTTCTCTGTGTGTCTCATTTCTCACTAGTGCTGTGCTGCCTTGTTCATTTTTTAAAAATTAATTAATTAATTTTTGGCTGCGTTGGGTCTTGTTGCTGCACGCGGGCTTTCTCTAGTTGTGGTGAGCAGGGGCTACTCTTCATTGCGGTGCGCGGGCTTCTCATTGTGGTGGCCTCTGGTTGCAGAGCACGGGCTCTAGGCACGCGGGCTTCGGTAGCTGTGGCACGTAGGCTTTAGTAGTTGTGGCTGGCGGGCTCTAGAGCACAGGCTCAGTAGTTGTGGCTCTCGGGCTTAGTTGCTCCACGGCATGTGGGATCTTCCCGGACCAGGGCTCGAACCCGTGTCCCCTGCAGTGGCAGGCGGATTCTTAACCACTGCGCCACCAGGGAAGTCCCTGCCTTGTTCATTTTCATTGTTCGTTTTGCACCTAGCTCTCTGAATCCTCACCTTCCTTCCAGTTTACCGCAGATTCTATAGGTTCTAAAGCCCCTATCTTCTTTCAGAGCTTTCATGAAACTCCGTATATCTGTGAAAACAGTTACACATACGGTGCTTGTTATGGGTGTGACACGATGGTAAGTGCTTATATGAGACAGATTCTAGTATGACCCCTCGTCACAGGAGGAAACTAAAGCGCAGGGAGGTTAATAACCTGACCACGGTCACCCAGCTGGGAAGGACAGAACCAAGGATTCCGACCCAAGTGGTCTGTGCTCTTCACCACCGCACACAGACCCTCCTACTCACAGCGAATGACCTGCTTCGTACTGACACGGCCACATTTTCAAAAATGTATTTTGTGTGTGTGTGTGTGGTATGCGGGCCTCTCACTGCTGTGGCCTCTCCCGTTGCGGAGCACAGGCTCCGGACGCGCAGGCTCAGCGGCCACGGCTCACGGGCCCAGCCGCTCCGCGGCACGTGGGATCCTCCCGGACCGGGGCACAAACCCGCGTCCCCTGCATCGGCAGGCGGACGCGCAACCACTGCGCCACCAGGGAAGCCCTCAAAAATGTATTTTTATTGAAGTAGAGTTGATTTACAATGTTGCGTTAATTTCTTCTGCACAGCAGAGTGATTCAGTTATGCATATATATATTCATTCTTTTTCATAGTCTTTTCCATTATGGTTTATCACAGGATATTGAACATAGTTCCCTGTGCTCTACAGTAAGACCTTGTTTTTTATCCATTCTATGTATAATAGTTTTCATCTGCTAATCCCAAACTCCCAGTCCTTCCCTCCCCCAACCCCTCCACTCCCCGCTTGGCAAGCACAAGTCTGCTCTCTGTGTCTGTGGGTCTGTTTCATAGATAAGTTCATCTGTGTCATATTTTAGATTCCACATATAGGTGATATCGTATGGCGGCGTGGCCACATTCCCGCTGCTGCCTGTGGACCGTGACCTTCTGTACTTCTGAAGCTTTCCTCCGTAGTCTTTCCCAGAAACTACTGTGGTGGACATGGTGATCTGCTGCACGACTCCCCTTCGAGGATGGACGTGTGGCCCCAGCTGCTGGAACGTGGCTGACAGCTGCTGGCTCCAGAACCCGTCTCAGCTGCAGGGGGTTCCCTGGCTCAACGTTGCGTCCTTTCCAAGGCAGCCCACACTCAGTGACCAAGGAGGGTATAAAGACTCCGCTGTTTCGGCCCGACACGGAATTACATGATGAGCCATTTTGGAGCCTGAGCTCCCTGTGGGGCTGGGTGAGGCTGCCGTCACACCTGCCATCATGCCTGCATGGCAGCTCAACTCCTTCTACTCACTCCTCCTTCCTCCTCCGCTGTGGATCCCAAAGGCACTCTCCAACAAACTGAGACTGTTACCAGAGGCCTCGGGTACTCAGAGAACTGTACCACCTTCACTCTGTAGGCTAAAATGAAAGGCAAGAGACGGGTCTAAGGAAAAGCCAAAGACAAAGAAAATATTGACGATGATTTTTAAAGATGCCAAAGATACCATCTTGCATTACTTTAATCCAGTCTCCTCCATTGATCATTTCTGGGTGACTTTGTTATCCTCTAAAACTTTTATGTAACAGTATAGCAGTTCCTAAAAAAAATTAAAAATAGAATTACCATATGATCCAGCAATCCTGCTTCTGGGTATATACCCCAAAGCAATGAAAAGTATTTATACACCCATGTTCATAGCAGCATTGTTCATGACAGCCAAAAGGTGGAAACAACCCCAAATCCATCAGCGGATGACTAGATAAGCAAAATGTGTATATGCACAATGGAATATTATTCAGCCTTAAAAAGGAAGGAGATTCTTACACATGCTACAACATGGATGAAACTTGACAGTGTTATGCTAAGTGAAATAAGCCAGACACCAAAAGACAAATATTGCATGATTCCACTTATATGAGGTACAGACTCGTCAGATTCACAGAGACTGAAAGTAGAGTGGTGGTACCAGGGGCTGGGTGGAGGAGGGGGAAGGGGAGTTTCTGTTTAACGGGGACAGAGTTTCACTTTTACAAGAGGAAAAGGGTTCTGGGGGTTGGTTGCACAACAATGTGAATATACTCAACACTACTGAACTGCACACTTAAAAATGCTTAAGATGGTAAATTTTATGTTTGGTGTATTTTACCACAATTTAAAAAAAAACAACTTTCATGTGGCAAAATGTCAAAATTCAATTTCATCAAGAGAGCATTTAAGAGAACATTTCTCAGACTTTTCCCCATGTACACAGTTCTCTGAAAATAGTCATAGATCTGATGCTGCCTAGCGTAAGCCTTTGAAAGAGAGCTAAATCCCCCCACAGGATACGAAAGACAAAGCCTTGAAGAATCACGGAAAAGAGCGAGCAGGAAGTTCTCAGGGGAAATAGTGCTACATGCAGGAATGCCCACCACGGGGCTGGACGTGTGGCGGCTGTGAGGACGGGCACTTCTTGTGTCCACCGAAGATAGTCTGAGGGCAGAATGCGGGAGAGAGTGGAGAGAACACCTGTATTCCTGGCCGCACACCACCTGGAGCAGGTCGTTCGCCATGGTCACAGGAAACTGCAAGGAAGGCCCATTTGCTGGGACTCTCGGAGGGCAGTCCCAATAGCAGGCGCGAAACAGGAAGAACAAGAACAACGGCGGTTCTGAAGCCCATTCAGCGCCTCTGGGGAAAAGTGCCTAGAAGGACTCAAAGACTGACGTTTTAAAAGCAAAGATAACGTAGCAGCCGGTGGCAGAAGCTGAAGAGACACTCCTGAATCCTGGCTGCCAGGTGGGGATCTGGCCTTGGTCTTGGCTCATTGCAACAAAAGAGCAGCCAAAGAGGTCAAGAGGAAAGCTCAACCTTGAAGGGGTTCGATTTCGGAGTAACCCTAGCCGACCGCCCAAGCTGAAGCTGCTTTTCTCAAAGCATTGTCACTACCAGGCACGGCAGCTATAGGTGCCCCACGTGACACACAGGTGACATCACCTGTCCTGCTCATCCAGTTTGCCTTATTGCGTATGCCAGAGGCCCCTAAAAATTGTTTTATTAATTTAAGACGTTACCAGTTTGCCCTGGATATTGCTGAAGGGGTCCCTTTGAAGAACTTTCGACATCATTCTGTTCCTTCCTTCCTTCCTCCCTCCCTCCCTCTCTTCCTTCCTTCCTTTTGGCACTTTTTTTTTTTTTATTGTGGCAAAATACATGTAACATAAAATTCACCATTTTAACCATTTTTAATATGTAATTCAGTGGAAATTAATTACATTCACAGTGTTGTGCAACCATCACCAATATCTGTTTCCAAAACTTTTTTGTGACCCCACGCAGAAACTCTGTACCCACTAAACAATAACCACATACGTCCCGCCCCAGACCTTGGTAACCTTGGATCTGCTTTCTGTCCCTATGAATGTGCCTATTCTAGGTACCTCACATAAGCAGAATCATACGGTGTTTGTTCTTTTGTGTCTGTCTTAGTTGACATAGTATAATGTCTTCAAGGTGCATCCATGTTGTAGCATGCGTCAGAATTTCCTTCCTTTTTAGGACTGAATAATATTCCAGTGCATGGATGGACCATTTTTTTAATCCATTCATCCTTGGAACTTGTGGTTGTGTCTACCTTTTGACTGTGGTGAATGATTCTTCTACGAATATGGGTGTAAAATATCTCAGTTCTTGCTTTCGATTCCTTTGGGTGTATACCCAGAAGAGGAATTGCTAGATCATATGGTAATACTATGTTTAGCTTTTGAGGAACTGTCAAACTGTCTTCCGTAGTGGATGCACTATTTTACGTTCCCATCAGCAGTGCACTAGGGTTTCAATTTCTCCACATCCTTACCAACATTTGTCACTTTCGTTTTTTTAAAAAAATAACCATTCTAATGGATGTGAAGTGGTATCTCATTGTGGTCTTGATTTGCTTTTTCCTAATGACTGGTGATGTTGATCATCTTTTTATGTGCTTATTGGCCATCTGAATATCTGCTTTGAAGAAATGTCTATGCAAGTCTTTTGCCCATTTTTGTATTGAGTAGTGTGTTTTTTTGGTTATTGAAATGTAGGAGTTCTTTATATATTCTGGATACTAATTCCTTATCTGATATATGATTTGCAAATATTTTCCCCCATTCTATAGGCTGTCTTTTCACTCTCTTGGTAGTATTCTTGGATGCACAAATGTTTTGAATTTTGATCAAGTCCAGTTTATTTACTTTTTCTTTTCTTGCCTGTACTTTTGTTGTCAGGTGCCAAATCATTGCTGAATCCAATGTCATGAAAATTTTCCCTATGTTTTCTTCTAAGAGCATTATAGTTTTAGTACTTATGTTTAGGTCTTTCACCCATTTCAAGTTAGTTTTTGTGTATGGTGTGAAGTAAGGATCCAACTTCATGCATGTGAATATCTAGTGTTCCCAGCACCATTTGTTGAAAAGACTATCTTTCCCCAGTCTTATTTTCTTTTATGTTTACATGTTTTTAAGTTTCCTGCTAAGATAAGGAAAGTGAGAATTACTTAAATTGTAAGCAATATATAAACAAAATGTAAGTAAATACAATAATGAAACCAGATATTATAGGGAGCTATGTTAATATTACAAGTCTAAGCTTTGCCTCTTTCATGATTCCCTACTTCTTCAGCCTGAAACAATTCCATCTTGTATTGATGTCTTAACTTTCATTGCCTATATTTTTTTTCACGCATTTAAAAAAATTTTATTTATTTTATTTATTCATTTTTGGCTGCGTTGGGTCTTCATTGCTGCACGCGGGCTTTCTCTAGTTGCGGCGAGCGGGGGCTACTCTTCGTTGTGGTGCGCGAGCTTCTCATTGCGGTGGCTTCTCTTGTTGCGGAGCATGGGCTCTAGGCGCTTGGGCTTCAGTAGCTGTGGCACGAGGGCTCAGTAGTTGTGGCTTGTGGGCTCTAGAGCACAGGCTCAGTAGCTGTGGCACACGGGCTTAGTTGCTCCATGGCATGTGGGATCCTCCCAGACCAGGGATCGAACCCGTATCCCCTGCATTGGCAGGCGGATTCTTAACCACTGTGCCACCAGGGAAGTCCCTTTGCTTGCATTTTTAAATTGAAATGTATTTGACATTAACACTGTGTAAAGTTAAGGTGTTATAATTTTTTAAAAATTATTAATTGGCTACCTTTTGCTTCAGCCTCCCAACTTTTTTTCTCACAAACTACATAAACTTATTTTTCACAGTGTTTGGTGGGGGCTTATTTCCTAGACTACACCTTCTCTATAGCTACACCTTCTCAGAAAATTGGTGCCTGCTGTTGGCAGGAAGCCTTAGATCTTCTTAGGTTTTCTCTATAGGGCTGCTTGAGTGTCCTCACAGCATGGTACTTAGCTATCCCCAGAGGAGCAGTCTAGGAGACCAAGGAAGGGGCTCCTATGATCTCTCGGTAGCTGCACAGCTCATTATGACTCTCTTAATGTCAGGTTAAGCATCTGCGTTAGGCATGATTTTACATGCATCCAGTGTCCTCTGATGCAGTGTCAGGCTGAGGAGTCTCACATCTTGCTGTCAGCAAGATGGAGGCCATGGAGAGCTGGTGATGCAGCTCCAGTCCAAATCTGAAGTCCTGAGACCCAGGGGAGCCAATGGTGTAAGTCCCATGGAGAAGCCACCAACTTTTCTTGGGCGCAGTTCTTGTATTCTGCCTCAGAACTCAGAGACTGAGGTGAGGGATGCCTGCAGAATCCACTCAGCACTCACGCACTCACAACCCAGAAATGCAGGGGAGTCAGTGCCCTGTGGGGAGAATCTTGACCAATGGGATCAAGAACCAGTCCTTCCCGATCTAAGGTGGATAATTCTGAGGCCATTCAACGTGGCTCCTCAAAAAGTCCTAAAGAGGCGGAGACTCAGTTTCCTACAACAACCCTTATGAAAACACACCTTTGTACCGGTTTTCCCTCCTTTCCTGTTTTACTTTCCCCAGTTCCATGAGATTACTGCCCACCTAGCCCCCGCCAGCTCCAACACTTTTACTCAAGCCTTGGTCTCAATGCTTGCTTTCCAGGAAGAGCACAGGCTAATACAGCAACCTGAGTCTTTTGATATCTCTTCTTTTTTTTTTTTCTTAGTCAAAAAAAAGCAAATGATTTCTTGTGACCAGCGATATAAGATAAAAGGAAAATAAATGTTAAGAGTCAGCAAGGAAGGATTTGGCTATGTGGTTAAGATAGAAATACTTGGTTTCTGTATTAGGCTAAGCAAAAGCAATAGCCTGAAAATAGCCACTATTGTGGAATCAGCTATTCTGAAGTCGCTGCCAGTTGACCGGAAGCTGTCATTTCTCCTGCCTGTCATTATAGCTTCTCACAGTGCATTGTTTTGTGCAGGGGCCGCCAGTGTGGTAGTTTCTCCTGTGTAGCTGGGTCACACGCCTTCCTCTTGCTTTTTTAATCAAAGGTTTATTTCCTAATTTGTTTTTAAAGTGTACAATTCAGTGGTTTTCAGCAGAGTCACAAAGTTGTACAATCATCCCCACCATCTAACGCCCAAACCTTTCCATCGCTCCAAACAGAAACCCGTATTCACCAACCGTCACTCCCGGTTCTCCCCTCCTCCAAGTCCCCGTGAGCCACTAATCTGCTTTCTGTCTCTAGAAACTGGCCCATTCTGGACATTTAATATTAACGGAATCATACAATACATGACCTTCTGTGTCTGGATTCTTTCACTTAGCGTAATGGCTTCAGGGTTCATCCATGTTGTAGCCTGTGTCAGTACTTCTGAGTTCTTTCTTCCGGACACCAGCCAATTCTCTGCCACCAGCTGGCTGCCCTACAATTCAATTCAGTTTTTCCACTAACTCCTGGAGTAAGCCCCAGACCCCACATTTTAAGGGCTCAGTCCCACAAGACTGCTCCTGCTTCAGACACCGACTGCCAATGGGGTGCCCAGGCTACCCACATTTCTGCCCAGGAAACTACAAATTCAGGGGTTCCCATGACCACTCCCCGCTTAAGGCTGATAATTCGCTAGAATGACTCCGACTCACAGAACTGAGGAAAGCACTTCACTTAGAGTAACCAGTTTGTTATAAAGGCTCCAGCTCAGGGCCAGGCAATGGAAGAGGTGCGTGGGGCCAAGCATGGTGAGGGGAGGCCCAGAGCTTGAAGCCTTCTCAGGGCACACCACCCTCCCAGCACTTCGATGTGTTCATCAACCCAGAAGCTCTCTGAGCCCCATTATTTAGGGGGTTCTATGGAGTTTCATTACGTGGTTGATTAAATCAATAGCCATTGGTGATTGAACTCAATCTCCTGCCCCTCTTCCCTCCCTGGATGTTGGGGATGGAGCTGAAAGGTCCAACTTTCTAATCATGGATGGGTCTTTCTTGCAACCAGCTCCCAACCTGAAGCCTTCTAGGGGCCCACCAAGAGTCAACTCATTAGCACAAACTCAGGTGTGGTTGAAAGGGGCTTGTTAGGCATAACAAAAGACTCTCCTATTACTTAGGAAATTCCAAGGGTTTTAGGAGCTCTGTGCCAGGAACCAGGGACAGAGACTAGATATATATTTTTTATTGTTCCATAATACTTTATTCCTTGTTATGGCTGAATAGTATCCCATTGTATGGATACACCACATTTTGTTTATCCGTTCCTCAGTTGAGAGACATTTGGGTTGTTTCTGCCCTTTGGCTATTGTGAATAGTACTGATGTGAACAGAACATTCATACACAAGTTTTGTGTGGACAAAACCTGGGTAAATACCTAGGAGTAGAATCAAATGGTAACTCCATGTTTAACTGTTTTAGGAACTGCCAAACTGTTTCCCAAACACTTGTATTTTTTTTTAAACTTTCTATGTACACTATTTAGGCTTTATCTCCCCATCACTTTTATAAACTCTTTGAAGGAAGGACCAGTGTTTTCCACTCCCCTGAACCTGCCACAGTATTTATCCTAATGCCTTACACCTAGTAGGGACTCAGTAAGTATTCGTGTGTGATCATGTCGTCACGACAATACGCCCTTTACGCTGGGAGTCAGTAGCAAAAGCAGCCTTACTGTCGGTTGGTGGACATATATATGGCTTTCTTTGCTTCTTTGCTCTCCACACGGGAGAATTTCAGGCAGTGGTTGGTGTGTGTATGTTGTGGGAACGGGCAGAGTGTGGTGATGGTAGTTGGGTGCTAGTTAAGAGGAGTGGAGTTGGAAGGAGTGGCGGCTTCTGGTCACGTGCTTGTTCAGATCCCCGGAGAGTGTTGAGCGGTTCTCATTCCAAGTGACGTGTCTGGTTTATACCGCACTCACGTTTGGAAGGGCCGTCGCTGTGCCGCCGACTCATCCCAACTCTCCACCCACGCACATGGCAGAGCCTTGCTCCAGGCAGTAATCGGGACTCTTTCATCCACAAGTGACAGAGAACCAATTTAAACTTACTCTTGGAGGAAAAAAAAAAAAAAAGCAGAGGAGCAGTTTCTTGGCCTATAGCCAAGATGGCCAAGTTCTCATCTTCGGCGGGGCTGGGTCCACCGTCATCAGATGGGTTGCTCACGTCCGCTGTCTCCCTGAGTCTGGACTCTGTTTTCTTCTGTCTTGACTTTTTTCTCAGAAAGATTCTTGCCACCTGGCAGAGTATGACGTCCCCTGGCAGCTCCATCTGCCTCCTCACTAGCTCTTTGACATATAAATACTGGAAAGCAAGGCAGCTACCAGGAGCTTGGCTAAGTTCCGTTTACCGTCATGCTGGTGACCGTGGTGGCCTCACATCAGGCTGAAGCTTATCCTTCTCAGGGGGGAGACCTTGGACATCCGTCCAAGGTCTGCTCTCCTCACCACGACTTCCTGTGGGCATCCTTGTCTAGCCCCGCCACCCCCGCACCTCATCCCGTTCTTGTCAAGGACACAGGCTGAGCTCAGCTGCCGAAAGGCCGGAAAACACGGCGTCTGGCGACCCGTTCTTCAAGACTTCCCGCTGCGCCTTTCCTTCTCTACGTGCACCTTTGCCGCGCTCATCAAGCCCACGGGAAGGCACCTGGTACTGCCGGGCAGTCATTCATGGAGAGGACCTTGAGAGGCTGGGGAGTGAACCCCAAGGTGTGCAGGGCGCGGGCGACGGCGTGAGCCTGAGCACCGTCTTCAGTTGAGCCCAGCTGTCCTGCATCTTCCCCGATACTGAGGTCTGAATCCCCACCGTGATCATAAAACCAGGACGTCCTCAGAAGCCCAGCTCGGCTCGAGGGCAAGATTTGGAAGTTCTCTGTCCCCAGTGCCTTCCGTCTCTCTGTGGCTACTGCTCCGTCACCTCCAAAACGTTTTCAGCCACGAATGGGGCGAGACGTGGAGAGGACTGGAGGCCGGCTCACTTCACACTGTCACGTTCCAGCAAAAACTCCGAATTTAAACCAAGCCAGCGTTATGAAAATACGTTCGTCAAAGTAGAAGGATATAAGATTTTTAACAGCTTGTTAGCCTAAGTTTTAAATCTTAAATATTAACTCTGGAGTGTGTTTCTTTGTCTGTATTTGTGCCTTGAGCCCTGCAAACGCCAGAAACAGACCTGCCTCTCTTCTTCCTTCTCTCGCTAACTCTGCCATCTGTTGTCTCAGGCCCCCTCATAGGAGGGAGGGACCGAAAGCACTAGCTCTGCCCAGTCCAGCCCTGCGTCTGCATCTGCTTGTACCTCTTGCACGGGGCAGTCGCTGATGGACCCAAGCCCTAGCAGAGACAGCTTGGGAGAGAGAATGATGCGATCGGCGTATTTAACCCTCATTTGGAAAAGGTTGTTGGTGGAAAAACTAAGAAAAAAATCCCATCGGTGGGGTTGAGAACAGAAAACCTCAGCTGCGGGAAACCAGGACACGCTGAGCAGAGATGCCCCAGACGCAGCCGAGGGCTTACTCTATGGGAAGCGTCACCTGGTCGCAGGAGCCCACGGAACTCACATTCACTGTCCCATCACCCACCTCAGGGGTTCATCACGGTGACTTGAAGATGAGGAAACGGAGGCACCACTGGGCCAGGGATTACAGCATGTGAATTGTATCTCAATTTTCAAAAAGTCAAATATCAACACTTGGCCAGGACCCGTGCATAGCTTGCAGGGCCCAGTACAGAATGAAAACGTGCGGCCCCTTGTTCAGATACTATGAGGAACTTGAAGGTGGTGACAGCAGGCCACTAAACCGAGCCCGGGGTCCTTCTGAGCCTCTGAGGCCACGCAGGCCACACTCCGTGAAGCCAGCCTGGCCTCGGGTTCCCGTCCCGAGCCTGGTGTGCGAACGCCTCCGGCACGTCAGTGACTCCCAAGCCGGGGACCCAGATCCCTGGGTCCCTCTGACAAAATGTTTCGTGTCTTGAGGCTTTTTTCATTCACTGTCATCGCTCAAGCTCGAGAAGCCCTGGGCCGTCTCTCCTCTTATCAGAAGTCAGTCCCTCCATGCTGGGGGCGGGGGTGTAGAGGAGCCAGGTTTTGCGCCGGCCCGCAGCCTATGTAACTTGGGGGCCCTCTTTAAGAAAAAGAACACAAAATTACAAATCGAAAGGAGGCCTTGCAAGGGCCGCAGGCAGGGAGGAGCCCTGAGGCTGGAGCTTCCTTGCTCATGCCTGCCCTGTCCCCTGTCCTTAATTCCCCCCCCCGACCCCACCCCGGCCACCACCGTTCCCGCGCTCTTCTTCTCTCTCCGGGTGCCCTCGTGGAGCCAGACTTCTTGGAAGGGTGGTTAATGGTTAAGTCTTCACCGCGGACTGCCCCTCCGTCTGCCACATCTCCCTCCCTTCCTGTGCCGACAGGTGGCCTCCTCGGGTTCAGCGCTGGATCCGGCCCCACGTAGCCGGGACCTGTGGACTGTGTCGGTGCTTCTCTGTTGGACTCTCCAGCTAGTTGTCAGCGCTGGGGACGCTCTTTCTCAGGCTCCTCCCTTTGTTCGGTGGCACCACGGCTCCCCTTTGTCCCTCTTCGGTCTCTGTTCCTTTGCTCCCTTTGGGGGCCCTTGTCTTTATGGCGCATGAACTAACTGGCCCACCGGGACCCCGTGCTCCAGCCCTTTTCTCTTTTTCTCTACACCATCTTCCTAACCCCCTGTACTTCTTATGTGCTCCAGATTTTCTCGCTAGTCTAGTCCAAACCTCTCCTCCGAGCTCCGGCCTCAGAGCTGCCAGCTCGACGCCTCCTCTGGGAGGGGCTATCTCAGTATGTCCAACACTGGGCTTGGGTTTCCCTTCCCATCCCTCCCCTGGTTTTACCCATCCCGGTGACACACTTCCACGTAACCTGCTGCTCGAGTCAGAAATGTGGGAGTCGTCCTTGATTCATCAGTAAATCCCACAGATCCATCCGCCATCACCACCAAAAACCAGACCTCAACTGTATTTACTGATACTTCTCTCCATTTTCCACGCTAACACCCTCGCCATCATGATAACTAGTCCATCGTTTCTAAATTCCAGCAAGAGCCTCATCACTGGTCATCTCACTTCCCCCGTTGCTCCCTCTCAAATCTGCTTTTCTTTTTCTCTTTGTCCACACCGCACAGCTTGCGGGATCTCAGATCCCCAGCCGGGGATTGAACCCGGACCGCAGCCGTGAACGCGCCGAATCCTAGCCACTAGAGCACTAGGGAAGTCCCTCAAGTCTGTTTTTCATAAACAGCAGGAGCAGCAGTGTCCACAGAAATAGAATATGATCGCGTGTGTAATCAAAATTTTGCCAGTAGCCACTTTAAACGAAAACAAAACAAAACAAAACGGGTGAAATTAATTTTAATCATACAATCTATTAACCTAATGTATTCAGAATATCATTTCCATGTGTAATCAATACAAAAGTTATTAATGAGATACTTTACATTTTTAATGTCATTTAAAATATACCAAACCGTGCATACCGTACACGTACAGTGCACCTCAGCTCTGACATGCCGCATTTCAAGGGTGCGGTGGCCACACGTGGCTGGTAGCTGCCACGCTGGCGCAAGAGTCCGAGTGAGTTTTTACCGAAGCAAGGTGGGTTAGGTCATCCCCCGCTTAATAACTCCTCGGTGGTGGCACGGTGCTCAGAGACCTGCAAGGGGATCCACAGTCTGGCCTCACCTTGCCGACGTCCTCAACATCCTCGAGGCCTTCTTCCTGCCGTTCGCTTTGCTCAGCTGCCTCGGCCTCCTGTCAGCTCTGAGAACACACCAGATCTCCGCGTCCGCGCGTGCCGTGGCTGACTCCTCCTCACCCTCAAATTTCACCTTAAATACTTTCTCCTCAGACGGGCCTTCCTTGCCCGTATCGAAGAGGGTCCATCTCCGTTATCATGTCACAGTATTCTCTCTGTTACCTTCATAGTGTTTTTTCTAGTTTGTAACTGTATGTTTACTAGTCAGTTTATTGTGTGTCTCCCCCCAGGAGACCATGAGTTTCATGAAGGCGGGAGCTATCTCCAGGGCTGTATAAGATCCTGGCTCTAGTTGGCACTCCATAAAGGAATATCTGAGCACCTTCTCTCCCCTCACTAAGGGAACTAGCAAACAGATTTATTTCAGTAATGCTACGCATCAAATTACAATAAATGCACAATGAATAAATGCATCATGGCCGGCAGAGCTTCCTTCCTATTAAACAAGGAAGGTTTGACTATAGGCAAAATTAGATTTGGTTTATCTTTGAAGAGATCTTAATCATTCACTCTGCAAACAAGGCAGTTTCCTTGAAAAACTAAGGGGAGCGGTGCTTCTAGGTGTCCCAGATCTCAGTCGAATGGCTCCGTGAAAGTGAAGCTGTTACTCGGTGAGCCAGCGCCAGGGACTCCAAAGCCTGGGTGGCTCTGGGGAGATGGGAGATGGTGGATCTCCTTGATGCCAGCCCAGAGGGATTCGTCACCGGTTCATTCATTCAGCGGATGTCCGTGAGCCTGTGAACACCTTTACAGCAGCCACTGTGCTAGGCTCTGGGGCTACAGCGCTCAACCAAACAGACGAAGATCCCTGCCTACATTCTAGTGAGGGGAGACGGATGCTAATTAAGAAACTTAAGTATGCTGTTATTTCTGGCAAGAAAAATAAAGTCTGGAACGGGGGTGGGGAGCACAGGGCTTACAGTGTTAGGTAGGGTGACCAGAAAACGCCTCCCTGAGACGGTGACATTTGCATAAAGATCTGAAGGAGGTGCGGCACTGGCCTGTGGGGCCGTCTGAGGTGAGGGAGCTCCGGGGGGCTAAGGGGACAGCGAGGAGGCCAGCGTGGCTGGAGGAGAGTGAAGAGCAGGCGGCGGAGCTGGAGGTGAGGTCGCAAGCGTTGGGATGGGCGGGCGCATCACGTGGAACCAGACGTCGGCCGCCGTGAGGACTCGGGTTCTCACTCTGGGTGAGGTGGCAGGTCAGCGGAGGGCTGTGAGCACGAGTGACACGGTGCTGACTTGCGTTTCAAAAGGATCCTCCCACGTGTGTGGGACGGGAACGCACGGAGCAAGAAAGAAAAGGGGAGGGCTAGCAGGCCTTCACTTGGCACCCAAGCAACAACGCTGGAAACCGCCTCTTCGGAAGCGTGGCTCCGGATTCACCTTCTCCCTGCGCTATAGGCCCGGGGCGCTGGCGCGCGGGGCCTGGGCTGTGCTCCAGGAGGGCAGGCAGGACGCTGGAGCTCGTGTGACAAGAGCAGCTGATCGCTGGTGAGGCTGCAGGAGGTCCTGGAGCAGCTTCTTTGTCGCTGGGAAGCTGACCCTCCTGGGTGCGGTCACACAGTGATGGCCGTGGCCCGGGACGGTTGGGGAAACCAGCTACGTCTACCGTCGGCCTCTCTCAGCCTGGACAACCTTTGAGAGAGGTGCGTCTCTTTTGAATTTGCACAGATGAGATGGGGCAGAAGGGAGAACTAACATTTCTCATTGGTGCAGCGTGCAGACTGTGTCAAAATGTGTTGCTGAATCTATTTTGCCCCAACCGTGAGAAAGCAAGACTTACCGTAAACAGAAGATGTAATTGTGGGGTTGAGAATTTAAGGAGCTCCAAAATGGCTCCTCTAGATAAATTTATCTCTGCTAATCGTTGTTTACCTCTGCTGCATTCTTTTACTTTTTCTGTTTTTTATTTGAATGGAAACATGCTTTTTCCTGCTCTCAAAAAATAAGACGTGTACATGGTTAGAAGGTCAAGCGGTACAAAAGGGTAAACAATGCTAAGAAATGATATTGACATGTAGAGTCCCAATTATACAAACATGTAAAGTCTTCTTAAATTCATCTATATATTTGACCCCCCAAAACTGCCACCAGAACTTTTCTAGAACTAGACAAGGCAATGCTAAAGTAAATGCTGAAAGGTAAGCGTGCAAAAATTGTGATAAAATTCTGAAAAGGAAAAATAACAGGGTAAAATTAGCCCTAGAAGATTGAAATGTATTATAAAATTACCATAATTAAAAGTTTGCCAGCGGCACAGGAATTGACAGATTAGTGGTATAAAATAGTATCCAGAAATAGACCCAAATATACATTAGAAATGTGTATAAGAAAAAGGTAGAGGGCTTCCCTGGTGGCGCAGTGGTTAAGAATCCGCCTGCCAAGGCAGGGCACACGGGTTCGATCCCTGGTCCGGGAAGGTCCCACATGCCGCAGAGAAACTAAGCCCGTGCGCCACAACTACTGGGCCCGTGCTCTAGAGCCTGTGGGCCACAACTACTGAGCCCGTGTGCCTAGAGCCCGTGCTCCACAACAAGAGAAGCCACTGCAGTGAGAAGGCCACGCACCGCAATGAAGAGTAGCCCCCCGCTCACCGCAACTAGAGAAAGCCCGCGCACAGCAACAAAGACCCAGTGCAGCCAAAAATAAAATAAATTAATTAAAAAAAAATTTTTTTTAAAAAGAAAAAGGTAGAATGTCAAGATTTTTGGGGGAAAATTATTAATAAATGGAGTTGAAACATTTAACTTACTATCTAGAAAAAAAATTAGATCCCTACCTCATTCCTTATACCAAAACAAATTCCAGATGGATCAAATATTTGGATGTTAAAAATAAAACCATAAAAGTAAAACAGTTGGAGAATTTAAGGAAATAATCTTGGATGATGTTAGAGGCTGAATTGTGTTCCCTCAAAATTCATATGTTGAAGTCCTAACCCCCAGTATCTCAGAATGTGACTGTTTTTGGAGATAGGGAAGGTAATTAAATTTAAAATAAGGTCATAGCAGTGGGCCCTAATCCGATATGACTGGTGTCCATGTAAGAAGAGATTAGGACACAGGCACAGAGAGAAGACACAGGGAGAAGACAGCTGTCTAAAGCCAAGGAGAGAGGCCTCAGAAGAAACCAACCCTGATGACACCTTGATTTGGACCTCCAGCCTCCAGAACTGAGAGGAAATACATTTCTGTTGTTTAAGCCACCCTGTCTGTGGTACTCTGTTATGGCAGGTTTGCAAACTCATACAGGTGACTAAAATCTTTCCGAGCAAGATATGAAATTCAGAAGTCATAGAAGAAACAATTGATAAATTTGACTACGTAATAATTTTAAATTTCTGCACAGAAATAAAAACAAATGACAGGGCTTCCCTGGTGGCGCAGTGGTTGAGAATCCGCCTGCCGATGCAGGGGACACGGGTTCGTGCCCAGGTCCGGGAAGATCCCACATGCCGCGGAGTGGCTGGGCCCGTGAGCCGTGGCCGCTGAGCCTGCGGGTCCGGAGCCTGTGCTCCGCAACGGGAGAGGCCACAACAGTGAGAGGCCCGCGTACCACAAAAAAAAAAAACAAAAAAACAAAAAAAAACAAATGACAACAATTAAAAGCCCCCCAAAATTAAAAAGACAGCACACCAGGAAAAAATATGACACCCAAAGGGCTAATTTCCTTAATTTAAAAAAAAAGAGCCCTTATCAGACCTTCCTTCCCTCCTTCCCTCCTTCCTTCCCTCCCTTCTTTCTTTGTTTCTCTTTCTCTTTCTTTCCATAAAAGCTGAACATCCAAAAATGTATACGGTATTTCCTGATGGTTTCCCGTTGAATGCTAATTTCAGTTGTAAGTGCAGTACCATCCGACACTGCGTGGGGCTCCTAGCTGAGGACCTGTAGTCTAGACGCCCACCGCAGGGGGCCTGGCCTTAAGCAGTTCCGCTCAAAGTGGCCGTGCGTCCTTTTAAGCTCTCACTGCCCTTGAGAGATGCAGAATTAGGGTTTCTTCCTAGTCATCCAGAATCACGCACAGGCACACTCACACGCACACACACACACGACTAATATTAACTCTCCAGTACGGTGCTCTCCGGAGCAGCCTTATAGAAGAAACTATTTCCCCATAAACAGCATGATGCTTTCTGACCCAAGTGGGAATAATAGCCTTAGAGTTTTGGTGCAGAGCTGTGGCAGCCACTGCCTTTGTCCTCACCTTACAAGAGGCCCGTCTGCCTGGGAATCATCCTCCGCAGAGCTGTCGTTGATCGATGGCTACGCTGAGAGCCTGAAGAGGCTTAAAAGACCCCTTCTCTGTGCTTTAAGCCAAATCACATTCCCAGGCAGACATCTCCAGAAGGGAAAGAGGAAACGGGAGGACTTATGATCCCGAGGAACCCCCTCCCGTGAGCAAGTGTGAGGTGAGGGTAGGGACAGTGCACTGTCCGCAAGCGTGGGGAGGGTGGGCTGGAAAACTTCACACTTCACGCTGTTAACTGTGGTTAATCTCGGGTGATGAGATTTGGAATGGTTTTGCTTTTCTTCTATTTAATTTTCTAAATTTTCTGCAGTGAAATTGTATTGCTTTTCTAAACAGGAGAAAGAACAATAAATGTTATAAAAACCATTTTGTATGTTAATCTTATCTTCCTAACTAGACCATATAAACTCCCTGAAAGAGGGGTCACATATTTTTCTTTTCCTCCTTCTTCTTCTCCTCCTTCTCTTTCTCTCTCTTTTTAAAAATTTTTTTAAAAATTTTATTTATTTTATTTTATTTATTTATTTTTGGCTGCGTTGGGTCTTCGTTGCTGCGCGCGGGCTTTCTCTAGTTGTGGCGAGCGGGGGCTACTCTTCGTTGTGGTGCACAGGCTACTCATTGCGGTGGCTTCAGTTGTTGCAGAGCACGGGCTCTAGGCATGCGGGCTTCCATAGTTGTGGCACGTGGGCTCAGTAGTTGTAGCTCATGGGCTCTAGAGCGCAGGCTCAGTAGTTGTGGCACATGGGCTTAGTTGCTCCGCGGCATATGGGATCTTCCCGGGCCAGGGCTTGAACCTGCGTCCTCTGCGTTGGCAGGCAGATTCTTAACCACTGCGCCACCAGGGAAGTCCCTTTTTTTTAAAAGTTTTTTTTTTTTTTAGTTGCTCCGCGGCATATGGGATCTTCCTGGGCCAGGGCTTGAACCTGCGTCCTCTGCGTTGGCAGGCAGATTCTTAACCACTGCGCCACCAGGGAAGTCCCTTTTTTTTAAAAGTTTTTTTTTTTTTTCCCGATGTGGACCATTTGTAAAGTCTTTATTGAATTTGTTACAATATTGCTTCTGTTTTATGTTTTGGTTTTTTGGCCGCGAGGCATGTGGGATCTTAGCTCCCGGACCAGGGATCAAACCTGCACCCGCTGCGTTGGAAGGCGAAGTCTTAACCACTACCGCCAGGTAAGTCCCTCTCTCTCTCTTTTTGATATCTTTTCCCATACCTTTGTTCAGGGCTCATGGTGTGTACTTTATAAACTCTTGACGACAGTCATTAAGTTGGAGTGTTTCCCAGACTAAAGTCCCCTGGGCAGGAGAAACCTTGCCTGGGTCAGAATCACCCTGTGGAGGCCCCTGGAAAGCAGCATCTGTGGGTTGGACGTGTGTTACCCTCTCCTGATCTCATAGGCACGTCATCATCCCCATTGGGCACCCAGCCTCATGATGCTGTATTCCAGGGCTCGGTTACTTGGTGCTTTTTTAAAAAATGAATTTATTTTTTTTGGCTGTGTGGGGTCTTCGTTGCTGCGCGTGGGCTTTCTCTAGTTGAGGCGAGCGGGGGCTACTCTTCGTTGCAGCGCGTGGGCTTCTCGTTGCAGTGGCTTCTCTTGTTGCGGAGCATGGGCTCTAGGCGTGCAGGCTTCAGTAGCTGTGGTGTGTGGGCTCAGTAGTTGTGGCGCATGGGCTTAGTTGCTCCGCGGCATGTGGGATCTTCCCAGACCAGGGCTCGAACCCGTGTCCCCTGCATTAGCAGGTGGATTCTTAACCACTGTGCCACCAGGGAAGTCCCTTGGTGCTGTTTTAAACTTTAGATGGTACTTACTGGTTGACAAGAGGGTTGCCACTCACAGGTTTATTACTGGTCAGTGTGAATATCATCCATCAACTCGAACGCTATTTTATGCAAGAAGTCTTCTCTGATTTCCCCACCTAGAAGTAATCTTTCCTTCCTCTAAATTTCACCATGCGTGATTTCTACCATCACAGCATCCATCACTTTCTAAATTTGTATTGTTATACACACACATCTTATCTCCCCTCCCAAACCATGTGTTTCCTGAATCAGGATCCTGATTGTTTTTACATAGACAATCCTATTTAAACCTCACAACTACCCACCACCCCATGACATAGGTGCTTTATCTCTACTTTACAAGTGAAAAAGCTGAGGACCCGAGAGGTTAACAATATCTAGTACAGAAGATCTTTAATAGGTCCCGCTGCTCCTAAGTGATGGAGCCTGGATTCACGCTCAAGCAGTCTGACCCGAGTGCATGCTCTTCATTCCTGGGCCTCAGCATCTCCCAGCCATGCTTCCTGCACATGGTAGGCAGTAACAGTGCAGTAAATACTCGTTAAATGAGTTCATTAATCCGTTATACAACAAGAAGGTTGGTCAGCTGGTAGGAGATTCTCCCAGTTTCTGATGCCTCCTCCGACCTACAGCATTAGGACAGATTAGACTGTAAAGGATTTAGGAGTAAAATTAGGGGTTATTGAAGGGCTAGCTCTGCCTCCAGACCACTATCAGACCAAGTTTGACCAATACGGACGTAAGTTGCATTAGAAGTAGCCTAGGACGCTGCTTCACAATCATACGGAAACCTAGCTAAGACTGATAACTTCCTAAAGAGGAGATGTTACACATCTTAAAGAACTAAATTATGTAACTCTTTGAACCTTGGTGTTGTGTGTGTCTGGAGTGTGGGGGAAGGGCATATATATTGTACGTGTGATATACATACACACATATATATATACGTATATACACACACACACACACACACATATATATTATATATCTTCCAGGTTTATTGTGAGGTTTAATGAGATAATGTGAAGTGCCCAGCACAGTGCTTGGTACACAGTAGGAACTCCATACGTGTAAGCACCACCCTCCACTCCACCCTCGTTTCCCACTTTGCAGCTAAGCCGAAAGAAGGCACAAAAAGCCAGAAGAAAGATGAATGGGTGACAGCTGGCAAGAAGAGACATGCTGGTCAAATTCCACAAGAGAAATTGGCTGTGAATCAGAGGTGGCAAAGCCCACTTCCAAGACTCCAAAGAGCAGCTTTTATTCTTGCAAGAAAAGTTAGTCAGGAGAGGGACAAGTGAGAAGTCTCCTGGAAGAAAGAGGAGGTAGTTATTCCCAGCAGAGCGTGAAATTGGTTCTTGGGAGGCCTTCCCTGTAATAAGTGACTATTTTGCTGGGCAGGATTGGATTAGCTCCGGGGTATTTAGCAATCTATATATCTCGCTGGCTCCTGGCACTTTAGTGAGGAATAGGAAGATTAATTGCAGGCACCTGTCTGCTCATCCCACGTAATATAACCAACACTGGAAGGTTCCTCTCATGCCAGAAACTGCTCAGTCTCCCGCCTCTGTGAAGTCTGCCCATCTGTCTGGAAAAAGGCAGTTCAGGCCATGTTTTTCCCAAGCAATAGAAAACGCCAGTCTTAAAGCGAGAAGTTTGTCCTAAGAAGCTGGAAGTTTACTTAAGAGATATTTCAACAACCCATGTCTTCGGTAAGTCTCCCCTGAAACAGACTCCTAGATGGAGACATGCATACAGGGTGTTGGGGTTATTTTGTTTTGTGTGTGTGTGTGTGTGTTTTGGAGGTGGAGTGTATTCTTAGGAACGACACGTGTACAGCAGTAGGGGAAGCAGAATTGGGCAGACGGAGAAGGCGAACTTCGATGCTGTGGCACCAGGGGCCTCAGCTGAGCCCGTGGAGGCTGGATAACGGTGCAGAGTTGTCCCCGATCAAACGAGGTGTGGCCTCACATCCCCAGTGACCAGCCATTTGATGCCGGTGGCCCCAGGGAGGGGTGGAACCTTGACCAAGGCAGCTCCCTCACCAAGGGCCCTACAGAGGGAGCTCAGCTGTGAACCACCAACAGCCAACACTGCAGCTGCTCTAACCTGCTCTAACCTGCCGTGCAGCTGTGAGCCACATTCAGAGTTCAAAATCTAGCGAAAATGTTGAACTGTCATGATGTCAGACATGACAGATTTCAGACGGACAACTGACCTAGATTTCATCTAGGAGCTGAGATTTGGGAAGGGTAGGAGAAAGGGCCATCGTGTGATTGGCAGTTTTCCGCAGTGGAAATGGGCCAGAGCCAGGCCTAGATGGCCTGATACAAGCCAGCTATGCCTGTGGCTTGATGGAGAAGTCTGTGTTTTTCTCGACTGCAGAAATTAAGGAAGTAGAATAACTGGACTGCTACACCTGGAAACTTAACCCCATAGCCCAGAATCAGAGTAGGTACTCTACACATGTCTTTTTGCATTGAATAGCATTTCACTGGTTTGGCATTTCTGACCGAGGGATCCATTGGCTCTCTTTGCAGAAAGTCTGGGAATTTTTCTTGGAGTATACCTGCACCAGTATGCCCACCTTGATTTAATTGTATGGAGGTCTACAAGTCTTGTTCATAAAATGTGTCAAGCTCGAGGAAGAAAAGGTGAGAAGATGAGTTTATTAGACCTTGGCAAAACAAAACAAAACACCACAACCGAGCAAACAACCTCATCCACCTGTGGTTCCCTCCGTGGCTGACACTTTGCATTCCCATAGCATTTTCCTAGTATATATCACTTAGCATCTATCTTTTGTTAAAGGGCTTCTTGATTTTGTTTGTTTTTAAAGATGCTGTTCTATCAGGTTGTAAATGCCTGGAGAGGAGGATCTCCAGACATCCTGCCTTGTTCTTCACAGTCAGGGATGATATTCAAGATAGTTAACACCCAGTACAGAACAGGAACCAACCAAATCAAATGGACACTGGTCTCAGCAATTTGTACAGCCATACTGGTGTATACAGCTGAGTATGTTTTCTGCACACAGAAGGCTTCCAATAAACGATTGTTGGATGGAATTTCATTGGTTTGGTGTCCTGGCCCTGGCATCTAATGGCTTTCTTTCAGAATTCAGGCTACTTTTTCTTGCCAAGATATGACCATAACCATTTCTCCTCCTTGATTTAATCCTGCAAGAGTCTGAGCAATTGTGAAGAACTTTGTGAGTTCTTCAAACCTGCACTGTCCAATATGGTAGACATTAGCCACATATATAAGGTTGCTAGATAAAATATCGGACGCTCAGTTAAATTTGAATTTCAGATAAATAAAGAATAAATTTGTAGTGTAAATGTGTCCCATGCAATATTTGGGATATACTTAAACTACAAAATTATCTGTTGCTTATCTGAAATTAATAATTAACTGAGCATCCTATATTTTTATTTGCTAAATCTGGTAACCCTACACACGTGGCTATCTAAACTTAAATTAATTGAAATGTAATAAAAAATTTAAAATTTATTTTCTCAGCCTCACTGGCCACATTTCAAGAGCTCTGTAGCCACATATGTGGCTAATGGATCCCATCTTGAACAGCACAGATAGAGAACATTTCTATCACTGCAGAAAGTTTTACTGGACACTAACTTTGCCAAGCAAACGATAGCAGGAAAGTTTTGTGTATTTTACACGTTAAAAAAATATATATTTGGAGCCTAGAAGACCCCTTCTAACATAGCCAAGAAGCCACATTCTTCATGTTTCGGTCTGTTACTTTTACTGAATATGCAGGATATTTGTTCCAGATAAATGGGCATGTATGAGAGAAGCAGCTTCTGCAAACCTACGTTTTTGGATGCTGTTGTCCTGCTTTTCTCCTGGGACTACCAGGAAATGTCAGCTGTCAGATCAGAGCAAATCAAAATTTAGAGTCCTAAATGAAAAATAAATGTGTTGTTATTTGACTTAATAGTCTCATTATTCATAGATTTTCTTAAATTGATAAGCAGATAACATTATCACCTAGAATATTTGTTTATAACCCAAGTCTGTGATGACCCTGGTAAACACAGCAGAAGTAGTCCCTCTTAATTAGCCTTTTGGGAGAAAACCTGTTTCGAATCATGCCTGCAGCCCCGGGAGTCTTATAAGGAGCAAGAGTAGATTAAGCTCTAGGAGGGGCACATGCCGAAAGCTGATTTTTATTTTTTTTATTTTTATTTTTATTTTTATTTTTATTTTTTTTTGCGGTACGCGGGCCTCTCACTCTTGTGGCCTCTCCCGTTGCGGAGCACAGGCTTCGGATGCGCAGGCTCAGCGGCCACGGCTCACGGGCGCAGCCGCTCCGCGGCATGTGGGATCCTCCCGGACCGGGGCACGAACCCGCGTCCCCTGCATCGGCAGGCGGACTCTCAACCACTGCACCACCAGGGAAGCCCCGAAAGCTGATTTTTACATATGACTTGGTGAATCTCAAACAGAAACTGGCTAACATGCCAGATGTGACCAGCTTAAAAGTGACAAGACTACATCAACCTCAAGGGCAGGGGTCTAAAGGATTTGACATATTAAACAGTTGTACACCAAAATATTATAAAAAACAAAATTAAAGACAAATGACTTAAGTTTTAAAATTTTGCTATGTGTGTGACAGAGTTGATGCCATCTGTACATAAGAAATTCTCACAGATCAATAAGAAAAAGACAAATGCCTCAGTAGAAAAATGACCAAATTATAGGAAAGTCACAAAATAAAAAATACAAAAGGCTAATATACCTTTAGTGTCTAGAATAGTGACTGTCACATAGCGGGCACTCAGTAAATACCCACTGTATGAATGAATGTCTATGAAAAACATTTGATTTCAGGAATAATAAAGAACTGCAAATTAAAATAACAGTGAAATAAATTGTTTTCACTGGCCAGCTTTGTAACACTGAAAAAAAAAAAAAGTACCTGGTGTTGGTAATGGTGAGGGGAAATGTACCAATTACCCACTGTGGGTGGGAGTTCAGGTGAAGTGGTATCAACTTTTCAGTGGAACAGTTGACAATATGAAAAAAGCTTTGTCTAAAACCTTTGACACAGCAATTTACAGGAAGTTATCATGAGAAAATACTTACAAATGCCCAAACCTACGTGTACAATAGTAAGGTAGATGATATACTTTTTTTTTTTTTTTTTTTTTGCGGTACGTGGGCCTCTCACTGTTATGGCCTCTCCCGTTGCAGAGCACAGGCTCCGGACGCGCAGGCTCAGTGGCCATGGCACGGGCCCAGCCACTCTGCGGCATGTGGGATCTTCCCGGACCGGGGCCCGAACCCGCGTCCCCTGCATCAGCAGGCGGACTCTCAACCACTGCGCCACCAGGGAAGCCCCCGATATACATTTTTGATTGTTGCTTCTTGGGTCAGTCTTTTAACATACCCTCTAGGGCTTAGTGGTTGGTGCATAGACATGGGATACATCCAAGTCAGGCCCCTCCTTCCACCATATTATCCAAGTTGGAGATGGAAAAGGAGCTCTGTCTTTGTCCTTGGCATGCTGGCTGTCAAGGTGGGCTCTAGAGCTGACAGCGGCTGTGACCTCCACTCGAATGTGGCCAAACTATAGAAGTAGAAATGAGACAGACAGACGGAGAGAGAAAGAGAAAGTGTTCTGGTGAAACTTGAGTCAATAAATCCAGTTAACTTTAAGGCCAGTAAACTTTCTTCCTTTCTGTGGTTTTGTGAACCAGTTAATTCTACTTTTTTGCTAAATTTAGCATGAGCTTGGACTTCCACTTCCTATCAAGATGGAGTAAAAGGGGCCAAATTTACCCACCCACCAGAAACAACTAAAAATCTAGACAAAATATTGTTTTTAAATAGCCATTTTCGAGATGTTGGACATCAGGCCTGATGAAATGGGAAACAAATGAGGTAAGCCCTGTGAGTGCCCAGCCTACTGCCTTGAGAGACTTCCCCGATGGTGGCATGGAAAGGTGGAATTTGGGTAGAGCCTCGAAGATTCCCTGAGGTGAGGAGCTGAAGCTAGAGTCCAGAGAGACCAAGACAGCTAGAGTTTGCAAGACAGAATACCAGATAGGAGAGAGCTACACACAGAGAGAAAAATGACAACAACAAAAATCTAGAGATCTTCAGAGGGTCCCCCTTAGGTATTCAGTAGAATACTCACCAGCACATGAATGTGAGGAAACTGTTCAAGGTCAGGGAAAGAACCACCTGAAAGTATTATGCGAACAGTAACAAGAACTCATACCAGGCCTGAATAGTGCCTGTTCCCGCTAGCCAGATTGGAAATCTTATAATTCACAAGTCATTAGGCAAAAGTACTCAGAAGAATTTTGCCTCAGTTGTGGGGCAAAATTGGCTCTCGATTAAATGCCGCCCTGGTCCTGCCTAACAAATTAAAAAAAAAAAAAAGACTTGAAAGTATCAAATTGTTTCCAAACAACTGTGCCCCAGAACAAACTCAAGAATTGGGACTGGGCTTCCCTGGTGGCGCAGCGGTTGAGAATCTGCCTGCTAATGCAGGGGACATGGGTTCGAGCCCTGGTCTGGGAGGATCCCACATGCCACGGAGCAACTAGGCCGGGAGCCACAACTACTGAGCCTGCGCGTCTGGAGCCTGTGCTCCGCAACAAGAGAGGCCACGATAGTGAGAGGCCCGCGCACTGCGATGAAGAGTGGCCCCCGCTTGCCACAACTAGAGAAAGCCCTCGCACAGAAACGAAGACCCAACCCTACCCCCAACATCTTAAAAAAAAAAAAAAAAAAAAGAATTGGGACTACAGAAATATCCAGCACTCAGCAAGGTAAATTCACAGTGAATGGAATTAATGAAAATTTACTGGGCATACTGGGAAATATGACCCGTAATGAGGAAAGTGAACACACTGACTCAGAACTGATGCAGATATTAGAATTAGCAGGCAAAGACATTAAAATAGCTATTATAACTCTGTTCCATAGCTTCAGAGGCTCAAGGAAGGATTGACTACGTTAAGTAGAGATGTGGAAGATATTTTTAAAAGACCCAAAATCAACTTCTAGAAATGAAAACTGTGATGTCTGAGATAATAGTATACTGGATGGGATTAACAGCAGATTATTCATAATGTTTTCAAAGTCCATCCATGTTGTAGCATGTGTTAGTACTTCATTCATTTTCATGCCCGAATTATATTCCATTGTATGGATATACCACAATTTATTTATCCATTCATTGGTTGATGGACATTTGAGTTGTTTCCACTTTTTGGCTATTATGAATAATGCTGCTATGAACATTCATGTACAGTTTTTTGTTTGGACATGTTTTATTTCTCTTGGGTATGTACTTTGGAGCGGAATTTTCCTAAGCTTTTTTATCCTCTTATCTCCATTTATCAAATATATAAATAGCATAATTCCAGCTGGAGTTGCTGGAATTGCATGGTAATCCTGTGTTTAACCTTTTGAGGAAGTGCCAGACTGTCTTCCAAAGCAGCTGCACCGCTTTACATTCCTAACGACAGTGAAGTCCAGTGAATCTATTTTTTGTTGTTGTTGCTTGTGCTTTTGGTGTCGTATCTAAGAAACCATAGCCTAGCTAAAGCTCACAAAGATTCACTCCTAGGTTTTCTTCTAGGTGTTTTATAGGTTTTGCTCTTAAATTTGGATCTATGATTCATTTTGAGTTAATTTTTGTGTATGGTATGAAGTAGGTATTCACTTTCTTTTTTTTTTATCTGTGGCTATCCAGTTGTCCCAGCACCATTTGTTGAAAAGACTGTTTTTTCCCATTGAGTGGTCTTGGCATTCTTGTTGAAAATCAACTTATCACAAATGTGAGGGATTATTTCTAGACTCTCAATTCTATTCCAGTGATCTGTTTATCTGTATCCCAGTACCACCTTACCTTGATTACTGTAGCTTTGTAGTATGTTTTGAAATCAGAAAGTGTGAGTGCTTACATTAATTCTTGATAACATGAATTATATTAATTCTTGCTTACATTAAGCTAAAATATGTCTCCTTGTAATTTCTCCCAGTCTGCCCTTTGGAGACACCCAGTCAGTTTGTCTAGAGAATACATGTGCTTATACAGCTTTGTGTTTTAAAAATCCCAAATCTTGGACTTCCCTGGCAGTGCAGTGGTTAAGAATCCACCTGCCAATGCAGGGGACATGGGTTCGATCCCTGGTCCAGGAAGATCCCACATGCTGCGGAGCGGCTGGGCCTGTGTGCCACAACTACTGAGCCCGTGTGCCACAACTACTGAAGCCCGTGCACCTAGAGCCCATGCTCCCCAACAGGAGAGGCCACCGCAGTGAGAGGCCTGCGCACCACAACAAAGAGTAGCCCCCGCTCCCCGCAACGAGAGAAAGCCTACACACAGCAACAAAGACCCAATGCAGCCAAAAATAAATAAATAAATAAATAAAATATATATCCCAAATTCAGTGTAAGGAAAACTCTTGGATCATCATCTGCAAATTTAGTTTCCTCTCTCAGGATTTCTGCCCTGGTTCCAGACTGCATATCTGGAACATAAAGAGAACGAAAGAGCACCCTTAGCACTTGCTATTTGCCCAGAAAGGTATACTTTCAGATAGGAAATTTCTTTCTCACCAGCAAATATGAGGGGGAAAAAGTCCGTAAGATCCAATGCCTTGGTCTAGCTGGACGTTATAATTTGGATGTAAGAGAACCCACTGGTCTAGTTTAGTCACTGGCTGGGTGACCAGGGCCACACGCTTACCTTTCTGTGTCTTTGTTTTCCCATCTGTTTTATCCCATCCCCCTCCCTTCCTCAAAGGGAGTGTGGGAAAATGAAAATAAGAGTAGGACTATGTGAAAAGCTTTTAGTTTGAAAGATACTAGGAAAATACAGGATGCTATTAGAGTGGATCTGTCCTGAACAATAACCATTAAAGACCAATTAACACATTTTAAGAATTAAAACTACAGTAAAATAACCAGTTTGAGTATGTCATTGCATCACCTTTCAAACACACAGACATGCAAACCCAGCTAGAAAACTGTTTAATCCTAAATTAAATGCGAGGATTAGGACTGTTGGCCTCGTTTAGATTCAGTCACTCAAATTGCCACTGGAAGTTTGGCGACTACTGTCAATTTTTAACCGTGCAGTGGACTCTTGTCAGGATTAAGCAGGTCAGACTTTATTCGACACAACATTGACTGTCCCTGGTGCCTTATTTTTACCTGAAAAAAAAATAAAGGAAGGCCTTTAAAAAAAAAAAAACTCTGGTTAATAATAAATACTGAAAGATCATAGTGTGTTAGAAGCTGACAGGTATCGTAGTATCTAAATGGATTTGTTGACCTTTAAATGGAGCTTGGCTGTCATGTCTATTTGTCACGATTTCCTATTTATTTCCTTCCCCACTTTTTCCCCATTGTCAACTCTTGTTATTCTCAGTGATCACGGAAAAAAAAAATATGTTAGCTTGAGGGACTTAACCTGCCAGCCTGTGTTGTTTTTGTCACATTCTCTCTCCTCCTTTACTGAACTATTTCTCTTCTTCCTTGTTTTTTTTTAGTTAAGGTATAATTGACATACAACATTATATCAGTTTCAGGTGTCCAACGTAGTGATTTGGTATTTGTATATATTTCAAAATGATCACGGCAATAAGTCTAGTTAACATCTCTTAACTGAACTACTTCTAATCGGGCTCATTACAGAGCCTCTAACAGTAAGAATTAAAGGCTCTAATACAATCTTGTACCAACAAACAGAATCTCATTAAGAAGTTCGTTTTGGTCCTCCCCCCAGCTCCTCAAGAGAACGTGCTAGTGATAATATCCAGTCTAATTATGTATTTTCTACATGTGATTACAATGCAGCAGGATTATCGGATTGCATAAAGTTTGAAGTGTTCTTCTCATGAAGTAAACTGTCATTAGTATTAGTGAAGACAGAAACCAATTTTTGGAAAGGAGGAATGAATAGAAAGATGAGTTAGGGCAAACTGGATGACTGGGTGAGCCACAGTGGGATGCAGAGGTAAAGAAATTGAAGCTCTATGTCCTATATTTAGTATTTAAATAATGATAATTTAAAAGATCTTTCTTAAGAGAAGTCTGTTGATGTGCCAGGCCTGGAAGAAAAGAAGGATGTCTCTGTCCTAGTGGAGGCAGCTCACATTTTTACCCTTTCTCTATTCCCCGCTGCACGTAACTTCCACTCATAGGCCTGGGGATAGAGACAGATCTTCCACAAGCATCTTGTATCTAGTAGTGAAATATTAGTAACAACTTAAAAGTCCCAACTGAAGTAGTGTTTAAATAAGTTTTAGTTCAGCCATGTGATGAAAGATTATGCTGTCACTTAAAATAATATTGTATATTTAAAAATTAGTGATAATTTTGATGGAAATATGGAAATATGATTATAGTGTTAGGTTAAAAAATAAAACATGTTCCTGAAGTAAAAAAAAAGAAAGGAAGAAACGTATATAAAAGTAAAAGCATAGAAAAATATTGGAATGAAATATATCAAAATGTTAATGTGGTTATCTCTCTGTGGTAGAATTATGAGTGGTTTTTACTTTTTTTTTTTTTGCTTATCTCTATTTTGTAAATTTTCTAAAAATAAAATGTATACTCCTGGAAGAGTGAAACAATGAAGGTTAGTTTTTAAGGAGTGTTAACAAATAAAATGGTTTTCTGGCCTTTATAGAGATAAAATAATGTAATTTTTAAAAGTATGTCTTTTGCTGTTCTGATGAACGGAATTTATTATAGACGTAGTTTGTTGTGTGTGTGTATGAATGTGTGTGTGTGGTGGGGGGGTGATCTTGGATACACAGAGTTAAATTTAACGTTTTAAATTAATCACATGGTTGACATCTGCTATGACCAGGGCCCCTTCCCAGGTATTGCAGAGGACACAGTTGTTATGAGGCACAGACCTTGTTTACAGAAGGCCTACATCAGATGTGGAAAAAAGGCTTAAACATGTGGAAAAGTCAATAGCAATCCCCATAGCAAGCTGATAGGTTTTTCCACAAGTCATTACATGATGTTCCATTCATGTAATTTGATTACCAGAAGATGCTTCTTGAGAGGACCTGTCCACTTGAAAACATCTTAGTCAGTCTTTTCTGGAATGTTTTCTGTCTTTAGGTAATAATCATGTGTCACAGGAATCTGCAGAGGTAAGATTTTTTTTCCCATTTATAAAAAAATTGAACCAAAGTTTATTTGGCAATAAGATAGGGGCTAAGTCTCTAAAAGGGCTTTAAATTTCTCTTTGGGCCAGGGTTCAGCCTTTTGGACCCCTTCTAATTACTACCTGTGACTATTTTTTCTAACCAAGGTCTAGCCCTTAATGTCCTGATTCTTGGGTAGCTGATCCAGCACTTCAATCTGTCCTGGTTTGTTACAGGCAGAGATAAGTGATAAGATTCCCCAATCCTATTCTGTCATAGCTTAATACCTCTGTTGAAGCTCGGGGATAAGAGCTGCAGAGATACACGGATGGAGAGCTGAAGTCAGCCTGGCAGTTGGAAAGGTCTCCTGTGACAAGCTGCTCCCAAGGTGCACTCAGCTGTGAGGCTGCACCGCCTTGTCTTTCTCTAGGGAACCCCCGCGTTACAGGCTTGGATTCCGCACGCACATCCCTAACCTGGCTCTTATTAGCACCGTGACTTGTGTTAGTGTTTAGCACCCTTATTCAAGAATTAAAATCATACTGCATATAAAATGTGAAACCAGACATGCTTCCTCTGCAGTGGTCTAGAGATTCACACAAAAGAAATGGAGAAGTATTTTAGGAGAGGGTGAGAGAGTGAAAGTAGTGGAGGGGGAAAGAAGTAATCATTTCAGGATTTTCCTAGAGAAATTATAAAGAAACTTCACCAGAAGTCCCAAAGGGAGTAGGTTGAAGTAACTTGCCACTCTGACAAAGGAAAACCAACTGATTATGAATTCAGTTCAGCAAAGGGCCCGGTTCTGCTAGTCTCATCACTACAGCCCTAGATGGCCCGGGTTCCTCTTCCTTCATCACCTGCCCCGATTGTTTCCTTGTATTGTGTATAATTTTATGAGCTTTGTGATTAAGTTGGAGAAAAATGAGACTACTATTTAAGGACTCTTAGTATTTTCTTAAAATAATGTATATTTCTGTCTACTCTAGATCATTACTCAGTGTAGAACTTGGAGCTCTTTTCCTAATTCTCAGCCATTCTAAGAGAGCAAATATACAATGTCTTCAATTGGTCTAAACACATACGGACATTTGGAAGATGAAATATTATTGCTGTTGTTACTGAATTTGCTAAATACTCTTTCTAGTTAGAGTAAATCTGACTGTGGAGATTAATTAAGCAACATATGTTCAGTAAAATCATCGTCTTAAGAGTCAGAAAGTTAACACTACATATAAAATTATGAATGTTAAAGTAGCACATATAATTTTCCTTGATCATAAATGACTAATTTTGGAAGAATTATATGCCATTTAAAAAATCTGCTTTATTGCAGTGTAATCTATGTACAATTAAAATTCACCCATTTTAAGTGTACTGTTCAATGAGTTTTGAATGAATACAGTCACATAACCGCAACTAAAATCAAGATAGAAAACATTTCCTTCACTCAAAATGTTCCCTCAAGGGACTTCCCTGGCGGTCCAGCAGTTAAGACTCCGTGCTTCCATTGCAGGGGGCACGGGTTCCATCCCTGGTCGGGGAGCTAAGATCCAGAATGCCCCACAGTGCAGCCAAAAAGAAAAAAAAGAAAGAAAGAAAGAAAAGTTCCCTCGTGCTCCTTTGCAGTCAGTCCCCGTCCCCCCTCCCCCCCAACCCAGGAACAGATCTGTTTCTATAATTTTGCCTTCTCTAGATTGACATATAAATGAAATCTGTAGTCTTTTGTGTCTGGCTTCTTTCAGCTAGCATAATGCTCTTGAGATTCATCCATATTATTGTACGTATCAGTAGTTTGTTTCTTTGTTCAGTAGCATTCCATTACATGGAAATACCACAGTTTACTTACCCATTCGTTACCTGTTGATAGGTATTTGGTATAGTTCCAGTTTTTGGCTATTACAAATAAAAGTACTCTGAAATGTCTTTGTGTGGACATACATTTCCATTTCTCTTGGGAAATACCTAGCGGTGGATTTGTTGGATTATATGGTAAGTGTATGTTCAACTTTATTAGAAAGTCACACTATTCTCCAAACTGGCTGTACCACTGTATTCCCATCAGCAACATGTCATAGAACCAGGTGCTCTGCATCCTTGTCAACACTTGGTATTCTCTGTCTCCTTTAGTCATTCTAGTAAGTATGTGGTAATATTACACTGTGGTTTTAATTTTCACTACATCAATGACTAACTATGATGCAATACATCTGTTCACGTGCCTATTTGTCATCCATTTATCTTCTTTGGTAAAGTATCTGTTCAAATCTTTTGCACACTTTTTAAAAATGGCACTATTTATCTTAATGTTGAGTTGTAAGAGTTCCCTACATACTTCATTTACAAATATTTTTCCAGATATTTGTTTTGCAATATTTATTCTGTGGCCTTTTCATTTTTATAACAGTTCTTTTAAAAAACAAATTTAGGGCTTCCCTGGTGGCGCAGTGGTTGAGAGTCCGCCTGCCGATGCAGGGGACACGGGTTCGTGCCCTGGTCCGGGAAGATACCACATGCCATGGAGTGGCTGGGCCCGTGAGTCATGGCTGCTGAGCCTGCATGTCCGGAGCCTGTGCTCTGCAACGGGAGAGGCCACAACAGTGAGAGGCCCGCGTACTGCAAAAAAAAAAAAAACAATTAAAAAAATTTTTATGAAGTCCAGTTTCCAGTTTAACAGTTTTTTATGTGCATTTTGTGTCCAAAAATTCTTTGCCTAACCCAAGATCACAGTGATTTTCTCCTATGTTTTCTTCTGGAAATTCTACAGTTTTAACTCTTATATTTAAGTGTATGACCCAACTCAAGTAAAGTTTTATGTACCGTATGAGGAAAGGATTGGCCACCCAGTTGTTCCAGCATTATTTGTTGTAAAGCCTACCCTTTCTCCTTTGAATTACCTTGGCACCTTTGTCTGTTTGTATTTTGGCACTCACTATTCTGATCAACTGATCATTCGTCAGTCTTTATGTCAGGACCACACTGTTTTGATGACTGCAGCTTTTTAGTGAGTCTTGAAATCAGGTAGTGTAAGTCTTTCAACTTTGTTCTTTTTCAAAATTGTTTCTGCTATATCACGTCCTTTTATTTCTATGTAAATTTAGGATCAGTCTGTCAATTTTTTTTTTTTAGACTCCTCCATTATATGCTGTCTTAAAGTATTACGGTGGCTGTATTTTCCTAGTCTCTTTTACATGTAGGTATTGAAAAAAATCAGAGCAGTTTTCTTTTTTCTTTTTTGGCTGCGTTGGGTCTTAGTTGCGGCACTCGGGATCTTTTGTTGCGGCCACAGGCTCTTTTGTGGCACGCTGGCTTCTCTCTAGTTGTGGTGCAGGCTCCAGAGCACAGGGGCTCTGTAGTTTGCAGCACTCAGGCTCTCTTGTTGAGGCACACGAGCTCAGTAGTTGTGGCGCATGGGCTTACTTGCCCCACGGCACGTGGGATCTTAGTTCCCCACCAGGGATCGAACCTGCGTCCCCTGCATTGGAAGGTGGATTCTTTACTACTGGACCACCAGGGAAGTCCCTGTCAATTTTCATTTTTAAAAAGTCTGCTGGGATTTTGATTGAGGTTACATTGAATCTATAGATCAATTTTGGGAGAACTGACATCTTAACACTATTGAGTGTTCTGATCCAAAACAGGATATAACTTCCCACTTATTTAGGTCTTTAATTTCTCTCAGTAGTATTTTGTGGCTTTTAGTATATAAATCTTGTGCATAGTTTGCTAAATTTATTCCTTAGTATGTTCTTGACACTATTTTAATTAATATTAAATTTATTTATATTTTTAAAAAGAAAAATTGTATATATTTTTGATGATTTGATATACATATCCATAATGAAATTATTAGTATAGTAAAGCTAATTAACATATCATCTTCTCAGATAATTACCATTTGGGGATGTGATGAGTTTGCCTGAAATCTACTCTTAGCGTATTTTCAGTGTTCAATACAGTATTATTAGGTATAGTCATCATGCCTATAATTAGATCTCTGGACTTATTCATCCTACATAACTGCAGTTTTGTACCCTTTGACCAACATCTCCTTGTTTCCTCCACTGCCACTGCCCCCCCCCATTCTTATTCTTTGCTTCTGTGAATTCAATCATTTTTTTTTCCAGATTCCATATGTAAGTGAGATCATATAGTATTTGTCTTTCTCCATCTGGCTTATTTCACTTAGCATAATGTTTTCAAGGTTCATCCATGTTGCCACAAATGGCAGGATTTTCTTTTACCTCATGGCTGAATAATATTCCATTTTGTATATATACCTGATCTTCTTTATCCATTCATCCATTGATGGACACTTACGTTGCTTCCATGTCTTGGCTACTGTAAATAATGCTACTACGAACATGGGAGTGCACATATCTTTCCGAGTTAGTGTTTTCATTTCCTTCAAATAAATACCCAGAGGTAGAATTGCTGGATCATACAGTAGTTCTATTTTTACTTTCTTGAGGAACCTCCATACTGTTTTCCATAGTGGCTGCACTAAGTGACATTCCCACCAACAGTGCACAAGGGTCCCCTTTTCTCCACATCCTTGCCAACACTTATTTCTTGTCTTTTTGGTGACAGTCATTCTAACTGGCGTGAGGTGTTATCTCATTGAGGTTTTGGCTTGCATTTCCTTGATGATTAGTAACACTGAGCACTTTTTCATATAGCTGTTGGCCGTTTAGATGTCTTCTTCTGAAAAATATCTATTCAGGTGCTTTGCTCATTCTTTTTTTTTTTTTTTTTTTTTTTGGTGGTACGCGGGCCTCTCACTGTTATGGCCTCTCCCGTCGTGGAGCACAGGCTCCGGATGCGCAGGCTCAGCGGCCATGGCTCACGGGCCCAGCCGCTCCGCGGCATGCGGGATCCTCCCGGACCGGGGCACGAACCCGTGTCCCCTGCATCCGCAGGCGGACTCTCAACCACTGCGCCACCAGGGAAGCCCCCTTTGCTCATTCTTAAGTCAGGTTATTTGTTTTTTTTTTCTGTCAAGTTGTATGAGTTCCTTCCATATTTTAGATATTAATCCCTTATCAGCTCTATGGTTTGCAAAAATTTTCTCCCATTCTGTAGGTTGCCTTTTCATTTTTCTGATTACTTTCTTTGCATTGCGGAAGCTTTTTAGTTTGATGTAGTCCCACTTGTTTATTTTTGCTTTTGTTGCTTGTGCTTTTGGTGCCATACCCAGGAAATCACTAGTTTCATTTAGTTGTTTGTATTTTCCTTGTATTTCACTGAATTTCTTTAAGAGGATTCTTCTCAATTTTTGGTCGGACAGTTCATAGATCTCCATTACTTTGGGATCAGTTATTGGAGCTCTATTATTTTACTTTGGTGATAGCATATTTACTTGATTATTTGTGATCCTTGTGGCCTCGTGTTGATGTATGTACACTTGAAGAAGTAGGCACCTCTTCTAGTCTTTACAGACTGATTTCGACAGGCAAAGCCCTTCACCAGGCAGCCCATCCAGAGATTCTGGGTTGCACATCTGTTGGTTATCTCCAGGCTTGCTCTGGAGCCCTTCAGCAAGCAAGTCTGGTGCCTGGGTCAACAGGTGGGCAGGCCTAGTGCCTCGGTCCATCGTGGGGTGGGCCTGAAGCCTGGGTCCACTGGGTTGAGCTTGGCACTTGGATCCATGGGGCAGGTCTGGTACCTAAGTCTGTGGTGGTAGGCTGAAGACCTGAGTTCACAGAGGCAGGCCTGGTGTCTAGGACTGTAATATTAGGCGTCAAGCCTGGTCCCATGGGGGCTGGCCCAGCGCTGAGGTCTGCTGGGGAAGGCCGGGGCTCTGGTTCTGCTGGAGCCTGGGGCCACAGGGGTCAGTCTGGCATTGGGGTAGGCCTGGTCTTGGGGCTTTAGTAAAGTCAAGTGTTCATTTCATTCTCTTTCTCCCACTGGGAGGGTGTCTCTCTTCACACTGGGCTGCCTGGGGTTGGGGAAAGGGTGACAGAGATAATGTGAAACTGTCTTTCCTTCCCTCCTCAATGCATCTTCTCTTCTGTGCTCCACCCAGGTGCTCTAATCCCCACCTGGAATCCTTAGCTCTTTTGAAGGTATTTTTGCATGTGGATATTCGTTCAAATTGATGTTTCTGTGAGGGGACAGTCACTGGAAGCTTGCTGAAGTCTGAAAGCCAAGCGATATATTTAAAAATTTTTAATTTTAGATTGTCCATTGCTTGTATATAGAAATGCAATTGATTTTGGTATACTGACCTTGTATCCAGTGTCCTTCTTAAAACACTTCTTAGTTCTAGTAGTGCTATTTTTTTTTTTTTTTTACATTCCTTAGGCTATCTGTGAATAAAGGCAGTTTTTCTTTATAGTCTGCATGCCTCTCACCTTTTACCCTCTCTTGTTACATTGGGCAGGACTGCCAGTACCATGTTATATAAAGTAGTGGGAGTGAATATTCTTACCTTGTCTGCCATCTTAGAGAGAAAGCATTGTTCCTCCACCATTAAGCATGATGTTAGCGCTAGGTTTTTTGTAGATGAACTTTATCACATTGAAAAAGTTCCCTTTTATTTATAGTCAGTGGAAGGATTTCTTTAGTAATGAATAATTGTTGAGTTTTGTCAAGTGATTTTTATGCATCTATTGAGATGACCATATGATTTTTTTGTTTGTTTGCCGATATGGCCAATCACACTGATTATTTTTGTATTATATTATGTTTATTATTATATCTTGAGATAAACCCAACGTGAACATGATATATTATCCTTTTTAAAAAAAATCACTGGTTTTTATTTACTAAAATTTTGTTCAGGATTTTTGTATCATCTTCATGATAGATATTAAACTGTAGTTTTCTTTCTGTGTATTATCTTTGTCTGGTTTTGGTAACTGGGTAATGCTAGCCTGATAGTATGAGCTGGGAATTGTTTCTACTCTGTTTTCTGAAAAGTTTGCATACAGTTTGTATTATACGATTATATCTCCTTATGTGCTTGGTATAACTCACCAATGAAGTCATTGGGCCTGGAGTTTTCTCTGTGAGAAGATTAACTATAAATTCAATTTCCTTGATATAGGGCCACTAAGTTTTCTTTTTTCTTGAGTGAACATTAATAGTTTGTGTTTCAAGATATTTGTTCATCGTATTTGTCAATATATTGACATGAAGTAGTTCAGCATATCCTCCAATTACCCTTTTAATTTCTGCAGGATATACTGTGATGTCCCCACTTGTGTTCCTGACATTGGTAAGTTGACTCTTCTCTATTTGTGATTAATCTGGCTAGAGGTTTATCAAATTTATAAATCTTTTCAAAGAAACTTGGAGGTTTCATTGATATGAGCTACTGTTTTTCCACTTTCTATTTCACTGATTTCCACCCTTCATTTAATATTTTCTTCTTTCTGCCTACTCTGAGCTAATTTCCCATTTTCTTTTTAATTTTTTAGGATAGAATCTTGAGAAGTTGATTTTAGATCTTTCTTCTTTTCCAATATAACCATTTAATGTTGTTCATTTCCCTCTAAGCACTGCTTTAGCTTTATCCTGCAAATTTTTACCTTGTACCATATATCCATAATGATGTTTTTTGTTTACTTGCTCTATAATGAATGAAGAATTTTGAAATATCCTACCATAGTTGCGGACTTTGTCTACTTTTTCTCTTCAGAGTTTTTGTGTCATGTAGTTTGAAGTCCTGTTATTAGGTGCATACATATTTAGGATTGAAATGTCTTCTTGATGAGTTGATCCTTTATCATTATGAGATATTCCTCTCTATCCCTGTTAATAGTCCTTTTTAGTATTAATATAGCCACTCTTGTTTTCCTTTGATTAGTATTTGCATGATGTCTCTTTTTTCATCCTTTTACTTCTAATCTGTGTCTTGATATTTAAAGTGTTTTTTTTTTAAATAGGCAGCATATGGTTGGATGTTGCTTTTTTTAATCCACTCTGTCAATATCTTCCTTTTAATTATAGAGTTTAGAAGAGTTTAAACCATTTACATTTATTGATACTGTCAGTATGGTTGGATTGAAATTTTCCTGTTGCTTTCTGTTTTCTAGTTGCTCCATGTGTTTTATTTTTCTTCTTTTTCTGCCTTCTTTTAAGTATTTTTTAATGATTCAATTTTACCTCTACTATTGGCTTATTAATTATAAGTTTGTTTTATAATTTTAGTGATTTAGTGTTTACTGTATATATTTTTAACTTATTATAATTTACCTTCAAATAATATTATGCCATTTCACATATAGTGTTAAGAACTTTATAATAGTATTCTTCCATTACCCCCATCTGTCCTTTGTGCTGTAACTGTTATCCATTTTCTTTTATATATAGAAGTAATTTATAAATTTATAAAGGTAAATTATATACAATACATTATATTTTCTTTAAATTGATATTTATCTTTTAATGTGATTTAAAAGAATGCTTTTCTATTTCCCAACAAATTTATTTTTTCCAGTGTTTCTCATTCCCTGTTGAAATCCTAATTTACTAATCCATCTACTAACATTTTCTTTTCCTAAAGAACTTAAAAAAACCCACTTTTATTGTAGTGCAGGTCTGCTTGCAATGAATTCTTTCACCAAAAATACACCCAGGTTGGGTGGGGTGGTGGTGGTGAAACTCTCCAACAGGTGTATTTTGTAATAGCTTCCTAGGTAATTCTGATAAATCTCTTCTTGTGAGAACTTGTTAAGGCCTGGAAGATGATATGGATTCCCATTTTAAAATATTTTCCCCAGGGAATTCTCTGGCGGTCCAGTGGTTAGGACTCCGTGCTTTCACTACCGAGGGCCCAGGTTCAATCCCTGACCCCCACAGAACTAAGACCCTGCAAGCTGTGCAGCGTGGCTAAAAAAAATAAATAAAAATTAAAAAAAATACATTGAATCCTGGGAATTGCCTGGCAGTCCAGTGGTTAGGACTCCGTGCTTCCACTGAAGGGGGCATGGATTTGATCCCTGTTCGGGGAACTAAGACCCTGCATGCTGCATGGAGCGGCCAAAAAAATAAATGAAATGAAATGAAATAAAATAAAATAAAAATAAAATATTTTCCCCAATGTTCTTTCTAGATGATGTAATAAACTTATACTTGGTAATGTCATATGATGGAATATTATGCAGCCATTAAAATTTATGTTTCTAAAGAATATTTAATGACATTGGAAATGCTTATAACATAACTATAAACATTTTTCTATCAGTCTGGAAAGAAGGACACCTAAGTACCAAAGGCTGATATCTCTGGCTAGTAGAGTTGCTGGTGATTTTCACTTTCATATTTTATTCTGTATTTTTCAAATTGTCTGCAATAAATGAGAATATATTAAGAAATTCATGCTATACAGACATGAGTACTCCCAGGAATTAACTTCCCTTTTCATTTTGGTGGGTATTGCCCAGACCTTTTCTCTGTGCATTTAAATACATATAGAAACATAATTTAAAACTATAACATATGATCTAATACCTATTATTCTGCAACTTGAGTTTTTTACTATTTTTATGTGACCACATATATATTTACTTCCTGCTCTTCTACTGCTGCATGGTATTGTCAGAATTAAGTATACCATAGATTATTTTCTTGTCAACATACATGCAGATTGTTTCACTTTTTGGTTACAAAGCTGTAGTGGACCTTCTTATTTTTCATGCACATGCGCAAGTATTTCTCTCAGGTAGGTACCAGCAAGGGAGACTGCTGGATCAACGGCTATGCACATTGTACATTTTAACTAACAAATTGCCCTCAAAAAAAGTTGTACTAATTTTTGTTATCATTAATAGCAGAGTTTCTCCACACCCTTGCCAACACTTGATATTATAAATCCTTAAAAATTTTGCTAATTTTTTTGAAGAAAAAATATATATCTTATTTTAGCTTGCACTTCCCTAGTTACTGGATTCCAGAATTTTTTCAGTCATTTGCATTTCCTACTGTCTCAATTGTCTTTTCCTATCTTCTCTCCCCTTTTCTATACAGGTGTCTTTTTCTTTGTGGTTTAAGGTGTTATTTATGTATTTTGGTTATTAGGCTTTTGTTATATAGGTTCTAAGTTTTTCTGCCAGCTCATCATTTGTGCTTTATTGACCAGAGTTGTCAACTTTGATAACAGTCAAATGTTTTTCTTTATGGCTTTTGGATTGTTCTTTGAAGTCCTTTCCTATCCCATGTTCCCCTATATTTTAAAAATTCTTACAGCTCTGTAAAAAAAATAGCTCTTTAAACTGTGTGGATATTAATTTTGTAAATGGTGGGAGGTAGACATCTAACCTAATTTGTTTTTCAAATTAATAACTAACTGATCAAGCACTGTTTATTTATTTATTTATATATTTTTTGCAGTACGCGGGCCTCTCACTGTTGTGGCCTCTCCCGTTGCGGAGCACAGGCTCCGG
>NC_041219.1:54931580-54931961 GCF_002837175.3 Physeter macrocephalus | reverse complement strand
GATCTTCCCGGACCGGGGCACGAACCCGTGTCCCCTGCATCGGCAGGCAGACTCTCAACCACTGCGCCACCAGGGAAGCCCCAAGCACTGTTTATTAAGCTTTCCCCCACTGACTTGAAACGCCATCTTTCTCATTTATGGGACGCTCATACACACATGGAACTCTAAATACACGTTTCTGTATTCTCTCCATTATCTATGCTTATCTCAATACCATACAGATTTAATCCTATGGTTTTCCAGTTTGCTTTGACATAGGGCAAGTCTCATCCCTCTTTATTTCTTTTTCTTTTTTTTTTTTTTTGCGGTACGCGGGCCTCTCACCGTTGTGGCCTCTCCCGTTGCGGAGCACAGGCTCCGGACGCGCAGGCTCAGCAGCCA
>NC_041219.1:54907551-54928595 GCF_002837175.3 Physeter macrocephalus | reverse complement strand
GCACAGGCTCCGGACGCGCAGGCTCAGCAGCCATGGCTCACGGGCCCAGCCGCTCCGCAGCACGTGGGATCTTCCCGGACCGGGGCATGAACCCGTGTCCCCTGCATTGGCAGGTGGACTCGCAACCACTGCGCCACCAGGGAAGCCCCCTTTACTTCATTTGTAATTAAAAAAGGTTTAAAAATCTATTCTTCATTGTTTAACTGTCTGATTCTCCCTTCTTCCTTGAGTTGCAAATAACAAGGAGGTAAAATAAGAAGTATCATAGACAAGACAAAAGAACATGAGAAATGAGGGAAAAGAGACAAAAAAAGAGGAATTCTCTTAAGATGGTATTTTTTTTCTCTACACTTCAAGGTGCTACCCTATGAATTATGCCACATACAAAATAAAATAGATTTTGTGTATTCAGCCATTGTCTAAATCAAAGGTATCTCTGGCTTTCATTGCTGGCCAGTTACCAATGGCAGGGACCGTGTAAAACATAAAATGTGAATGGATGGGACCTAGAAAGAAACATGAATCAACGTGAGAAAATGAATAAGGACTAAAGTGAATTAAGAACATGGTGAGAGAAAATAAAATACTTGCATTCTTAGTATGGACCTACCAACCAGGAAGTCAAATCTCTGAGCTTAGTGCATCCATGGTGTCCTGGGTTCTTTCTCCTACCTCTTGATGTTTTATATGGATTACAGAGAGGTCATTTCTTTACTTGATAATTGAAGTGACAGAGAAAGGAAAAGAACTATTAGGGATATAATACTAATGAGTAATAGAAAATACCATGCTAACTGAAAGTGGGTAGGTGTTGAAAAGGGAGCTGAACAAATAAGTGTCCGTAGTAAAATATTCACATAAACAGTTTAAGCTTTAAAATTAACATTGTTTTCCTGGTGAAGCTAACATAACACAAGTAGGAAAAGCTGTCACATGGGCAAGCCTAGTTTTAAGTCAACAGTTAATTAAATTATTTACAATGAATTTAGTTGTTCCCTGCTGAAATAACATGTCAGTAGGGCATAGTGGTTGTCATGGGACTTGTGTCCAATGCAGTGTGGCCAAAGGTTCATGGCCCAGTAAGCAGGGCCAGGTAGTAATAAAGGCTTTTAATGACCATTCACACAGAAATAGCCTCATTCTTTTTATGGTGCCAAAACACGAACATTGTGATTTACTGATCTCCCTTTAACTCATCAATTTATAATTAGTTGTCTCATGTTTTAAAGTAGACTACTTTTCCTAGTAAAGCAACAATTGTGCAAGTTCTAAGAAGCTGCCTGAAGAAGTACCATACAAATGTACTTCTTTTTTTTTTTTTTTTTTTTTTTTTTTTTTGCTGTACGCGGGCCTCTCACTGTTGTGGCCTCTCCCGTTGCGGAGCACGGGCTCCGGACGCGCAGGCTCAGCGGCCATGGCTTATGGGCCCAGCCGCTCCGCGGCATGTGGGATCCTCCCATACCGGAGCACGAACCCGTATCCCCTGCATCGGCAGGCGGATTCTCAACCACTGCGGCACCAGGGAAGCCCACAAATGTACTTTAAAGTCATTTCTCCCCTTGCTTTGCACCGAGTTTACGGTTGAGACAAACCACTTAATACATATACCATAATGGTATTTGCCGTTACCATAGCAAACGAGTGAAGGAGATATTCTTTAAAACAATGGAACTCTAATATTTGAAGACTCTAGTGGCCCCTACTAAACTCGCATTTTAAAATGTTCATAATCTTCCGCCTTGATAAAATCTAACAACCATCGGTTTTAAAGCAAACTTTTTTTGTATACATCAAAGGGTAGCTTTCGATAAACAAAAAATTGAGAAATAGTGTAACTATTCTACGTATCAGATGAATTGCTATGAATTGTAGAGACACACTTCTCCAAGTGGAGCTCATGCAGCCCGTTTGGGCATTTGCTAGGAAACTAAGCGCTAAGTAATCGTACGTCCAGCTGCTTCCAACCGCTGTCCTCCCCGTGCGGTCGCGCGGGCCGTGCGCTCCGGAGCGGGTGCCCAGCGGGCTCTGGGGCCGGAGACTCAGCGGAGCGCGCGCGCTCGGTGCGGTTGCGCACGTTTCAGCGCTTCCCGCTCCTACCGTTGGGCTAGACTTTAAACCGCCATCTGGGTTTGGCTTCCTCCTCCGTCGGGCGCCCCCTGGTGCTCATCACCTGCACCATCTTGAGTGCCTGCGAGGAGCAAAGGTCCCGGGAGCCGAAGGATGCTTTCGAGAAAGCCGCACGTCCAAAGCCGTGGTGTCAATCACACGGGTACATGCAGGAACCTCTAGAGGAAGCTGAATGCTGTTTTACTAAGCACCAAGCAAACACAGGCGGACATTAAGTTTCATCCGAGTCAACTCGGCTCTCTCAAGTTTGTGGTAAAAGCCGCAAAGATACGTTAGACCCCGTCTCTTCTTGAATCCGCCCCCTCCCGCGCGCGCTGCGCGCTTTTTCCGGGCGGAGTTCACTGTGACCCTTGACTGCAGTGGGGCGGCCCGTCTCTTGAGAGACAGAATATCTGTCCTGGGCTGGAGCCGAGGATGCGGCCTTAAGTGCCATGGAAGGGATCCCTCACCTATCCAATCAATGTTATGCACAAAATCTGTTGCCCCAGGAAAGGGGTCCAGCTCCCCCGGCTCTCCGCCCACGCCCCGGTCGCGGCACCAACGCCGCTCCGCATTAAACAGGAACAGCAGCTCTTTTTCCATCCATGGAAACCCCAAGAGCTCGCTCTCGCCTCGGCACAGCATGGTGGGAGCCTCTCCCCTTGCCCTGACTCCCTCTCCTTTTCTTCTCCCTTCCTTCCGAACACAATTAATGCCTAAGTCATGATTTTCCTAGCTAGCGCCCACTGAAGGATGGGGCTTAGCGACTCACGGTGACGCTCCCATCCGCCTTCCAGAAGGGGAGGTTTCGGAGAGAACTACAGCTCCCGTCAGGCATCAGCCTAAGCCATCGCAGGGCATCACGGGAGTCGTAGGCGCCTTCCTCCTCTGTCTCATTCGCTCCTCAAGGCGCCAACTACAAGTCCCAGTGGGCCTCGGGGCGGGCACGCCTGCGCGAGAGCCCCGCGAGCGGGGTGGGGGGTGGGGCGCCCCGGGCAGCGGGGGGCGGGGCCCGAGCGGGCTGTGTGGAGGCTTCAGACTCCCGGCGCCATTTAGCGCCGAGTTTCGCCCGCGGACGTCGCGTTCCTCCCGCGGCGTCTCTGCACCCGTCTTCGTGACAGAAGGTGCCCAACCGGGTGACTGCCCTTCTTCTCCCGGCCCTCCTCGACTCGGAGGAGCAGCAGGCTCGGGCCCTCCCACGCCAGCCCTCCCTCCGTCAGCCCCCGGCCCCGGCTCAGAGAGGACGGGGTCCGCCCGGCCCGGGGCGGGCGGCGAGGCCCGGGGCCGGGGGCCGCTCCTCCGCGTCGCGCGTCGGCCCCTCGCGTCGGGCGATGGGCGGCCTGTGAGGCCGTCCAGCAGGGCGGGGAGGAGGAGCGGCCGCCCGCCTGGCCGCGAGCCCCGGCGCGGCCTCCCCTGCCTCCGCGCCGAGCCGCCGCCGCTTGGGGGTCCGCGCGCGCCGCCGCCCCAGGGCCCAGCCCACCCCGGGCCGCGGCGGCGGCGGGCAGCCGGGCCGCCTCCGTCTGGACTCGGTGCGGGCCGCCGCGCCGCCCCCATGACCGCGCGCCCCCGCCGCTCCAGCCCGCCCAGCAGCCGCTTGCCGCACGATGGCTGCGGGCCGTGAGGCGCCAGCCCCCGTGCCTCCGCCCCGCCGCCGCCCCCGACCAGCGCGCCTCGAGAGCCGCAGCGGCCGCCGCAACCGGGCCCGCGGCCCCGCCTCCCGCTCGGGCAGCCGAGTCAGTGCCGAGTGAGGGGCCGTCGGCCCGCAGCCTCGCCGCCCCGGGCCGGTCCCCTTCTTCCGCGAATTCGAGCCGCCCGCCTCGCTCCCGCTCCCACCATGTCTGGCGGCGCCGCCGACCAGCAGAGCAGCGCGCCGGGCTCCCTGTTCCTCTCGCCGCCGGCGCCTGCCCCCAAGAATGGCTCCAGTTCGGACTCCTCGGTGGGAGAGAAACTGGGCGCCGCGGCGGCCGACGCCGGAGCCGGCAGGACGGAGGAGTACCGGCGTCGCCGCCACACCATGGACAAGGACAGCCGGGGGGCGGTTGCGACCACCACCACGGAGCACCGCTTCTTCCGCCGCAGCGTCATCTGCGACTCCAACGCCACGGCGCTGGAGCTGCCCGGCCTCCCCCTCCCGCTGCCCCAGACGAGCGCGGCCGCGGTGGTCCCGCAGCGGAGCCCCCCGGAGCCCCAGCGCGAGGAGACCCTGACCCCCGCTGCCGCCCATGTGGCCCAGCAGCCGCCCGCCGCCGCCGCCGCCCCCGGGGAGCCGGTCGCCGCGGTCCCAGCCGCCGCCTCGGCCCCGGGCAGCGCCGGCAGAGACCGCCAGGTTGCCCAGCCCGGCCACGCGGGGAGCAAAGAGGAGCCTCCGTCGTCGAGAAGTGGCAGCGGCGGCGGCAGCGCCAAGGAACCCCAGGAGGAACGGAGCCAGCAGCAGGATGACATCGAAGAGCTGGAGACCAAGGCCGTGGGAATGTCCAATGATGGCCGCTTTCTCAAGTTTGACATCGAGATCGGCAGGGGCTCCTTTAAGACGGTCTACAAAGGTCTGGACACCGAAACCACCGTGGAGGTCGCCTGGTGTGAACTGCAGGTATGCCCCACCTACTTCTTTATTTCTCGGTGGTTTGGATCCCCGATTTGGCTCGGTTCGGCCGGTTTGCCGAGTTCGCCGTTTGCATGTCTTTCTCTGATTGTTTGCTTCGAAATGGGGGGAGCCCAGCTTTTGGAAGAGAAACCAGAATTTGGGGCATGCAGCTAGGTGTTTGGATAGGATAGGAGTTAGTATTGGTAGCCAAAGAGATTTGCTCCTAGGGAGGAGTGATGAAAGTCATCCTGATACAAACGCATTGCCTATTCGTCATTGTTTTACTCGTCTGGCAGGAAACGGAATTAGTGGGGAAGTTTTTGAGTTAGGAAAGTACAGTCTTCTTGCCTTGTGCTCCTCAGGGGGTCTGCAGTGATGAGCTGCTGGTGTGTTAGATGCGTGTTTCCGTTCCTGAGATCGGGCTGTCCTTTTAAATTAAGCACGACCTTGTTCCTGACTGACTTTCCTTTGGATATATCTTAGTTGGTGATCACACAGGCATCTAATAAACTATAAGAAAGGCTTCCTTCTCTGGATAAATAATTTGGGACTAGAAAGTTACAGTAAGTGGTTGATACTGTTTCACCTAATGATGCATAAACCTTATGATAGCTAGCAGTGATCTGACGTTGTTAATTAAATCTAGTATGTCTTCAGCCCATTCACTATACTGTGGGTAGCACAGGAGCTTATGTAAAATTGTATATGTGCTTTGAGAGTCGTAATGTCATGATGTTGTTTTAACTTTGTTGCAAAAAGTTTTTAAGCCAAACTTTCCCAGGAGTACAAAGGAGTCACAAAGCTTCCTTTTTCACCTCTCTGGGAGATTTTCATGGTGTAAATGAAATGATTTTCATGGTGTGTCATCCTGGTTGACAAGGATATTCTAGGTTTAAATAGCTGGGTTTGGGCTACTTGTTGCTTGACTTGTAGCAGCTTGATTGAATGTTGTCCTCACCGGGAAGTGAACATACATAGGTAATTGGAAGAAGCAGAGTTGAACTGAATGAAAAAGCCACTTACATTATACATGAAAGATGCCAGTATCCATATTCTTCTTGCCAAGAAAATGGACCAAGCTGAATTAGGATATGAAAGTACCTGAGTGATCTAGGAATTTATCTGTTATCCATGAACTAATATGTTAACACTTAACCCTTTGAATGTCACCTTCCAAATGACCAAGTCCATATCAAGTGTGAAGGGAAATTAACATGTGGAAGGAAGTAAACTTCAAAACTGACAGGTTTTTTTGGAATGTAATTCTTAAGTTTTATAGTTAGTGATATAGAACTTCTAAGGCACTGTGAAATAAAACCTACTCAATTTTATAGTGTTTTAGAGTTGGGAAGGTGGCAGACCTTTTTTTTAAAAAAATTGTGAAACTATAACTTTATTCTGGTTGGTCAGTCATACTCAAAAACTTAAGTCTGATTTCTTTTGGTTTACAGGCAGACACCTGTTTCTTTTTTGTACCTCGGGTGCTTATTGCTACTGATCCTGGATTTTATTTTTTTATAGTTTCATATTTGAATAGGTACTTTTTAACAGTTTTTTTCCTTAATTAGTTACCTTACTCTCTTAAGACTAGACCCAAGTAAATGTTGGGCACTTTATGGATGTAATGTGTGTGTTTTCCTTTTTGTCACTTGGAATTTTCTGATAGTTTATTATCCTGAAACTAATGATAAACAGTGGGGGAAAAAAACTTCAATTTGTCTAATGTCAGAATAAGAATTTTGTCTAAGCTTCTCAGTTTTTTCTAGAACTGAGGACTTTTTTTGATTTTTGTTCTCTACCTAGGCATGGTCATGGTTAGACAAAAGAATATTGGCTATCCTTACATATAATAATATCACCATATTATTTTTACGTTAGTTCAGGGTTTGGCTGGAGAACCAAATGAATCCTAGTTCATTGAGTGGTACCCTGGTTTGGAACCTTCCATATATGTCATTTGACCCTACTTCTACAGTTTTTCATTTTGGTTTTTAAAATGTGATTATCTTAGCCCCAGGATCCTTTAGAGCAGTAGTTGGACAGTATTTATGATTTTGGGGCCAGAACTTTTGCCTAATAACCTATTCAGTAGGTTAGTGTTTGGGTTTTTGTCTTTGGATCTAAACTGAAGGACAAGCCAAGGGATTACTAAATCACTGGGAAAAAAGGAAAGCTTTTTTCACTAAATGTATATTTATTAATATGCATATTTTTCTGTAGGAGGACTGGAGAAATATTGTGTTCAGTTGTTGAGTTAAAAATCTTGTGTATCAAAACTGGAAGAAATCTTAGGTTATTCTGCCCAGCTGCTTATTTGATAAATAAAGAACCTGAAGTCATAGAGCAGGTAAATGGCTTGCTTGGGTTGATAAAGAACGGAAATTAAACTGGTTAGGATCTAATAATTTGAGAAATGTTAAAGCATTTGTAGTGCAGTAGATGGTTAATTAGTAAATCTCAAATGAAGCTGTTCTGTTTTGGCATGGAAGTTACTGTCAGACTTTTGGAGAAATCCTATCCTGTAACCATGGCAAATTCCAGACTTCTGATTTGGGTGTTGATTTTATCACTTCAAATGGAGAAATAAATAGGCTTTTTGGGGTGGAGAATAGGTGAGTGTGGTATACAAGTCAAATTTGTTTCCATCAAGCTTATTTTTAGAGTCACAATATGCATAGTTACTTAGTAAAACAAATATTGACTCAATAAATAATAGGTAGGCAATACTTTGATATCACAGGATTTTAAGAGATAACTGAGATCTTTTAAGATGAAAATTTCTTTACCTGGTTTTATTAGGTAGGCTGTGCTTTAATTTTACTTACCTGTTGGCTTGGTCAGAAAACGTTATTGCTGGATTTTTTGCAGAATTTACGTTGCTTTTTTAGGGAGGTTTCTTCTTTGTTTTTTGTTTTAAAGAAACATAGCATAGTTTGCTTGAAGAAAACATGGAGATTCAAGAATGGTTGCTTTACTCTAAGCACTTTTCTCCCCATGCTACTTCTAAATACTGAGTTCAGTTGATATATTGATGAGATTGTTTCCAGACCTACTTGAAAGGAGAGGTCAAATCATAAATTTTGATGAAGCTCCAAAATACTTACTGTCTACTTTTCTCTGGCTTTTCGCAGGTTAAGGCTCATGTCTCATCATGAGTATATGATATTAATGTTTTATGAAAAGTTTGTCAGTGCTGCAGAAATTGGATGTGGTTCTGTGGTTAAGAAACCATAACATTTCTTTGCTATAGTTCTTAAAATAATTCATTGAACTGTATCTTCCCATATGAATATTGAGGATTTTTCTTACCTGTATTTTTAAAATTTGTGCCACATTTCTTGTTTTTTAGGAACCTGCAGTAACTTTTAATTTCAGGAACTACATTTCAGGGAATAGTCTTTGGAGTTTTTCTTGTTTGTTTTTAAATTCTCCCAGTCACTGATTTTTGGAGTATGGGCAGAATTCAGGTAGCTCAAGGGTAGCTGCTGTGCAAATTAAAGAATGATTGGTGACTTGTTCGAAGTAATCCTTTGTCCCTTCTAAACAGGACAGAATAGAATTAAGGACAGGATACTTTTGGGTAGGTAAGATTTAATTTAAAATATATGTAGATTTATTGCCTTAAGAAGTAACTCTGTGGTACAGGGAAAAGAATTACATTTACGTTGATTTTTTTTTTTTTTTTTTTTTTTTTTTTTTTTTGGTAAATGATATAGTTAGTTCTTAATTAGTCTTAAGGGCTTAAATGTTTTTCTTTTCTCTTACTTACCTTTAGTATCACAGTTGTTTCTAGTGTAAGAACTTGGAAAGAGATTTTTTTTTTTTTTTTTTAAGATTTGTTTTTGATGACCATCTTTAAAATATAGATTGATTGATTGATGGCTGCGTTGGGTTTTCATTGCTACACACGGGCTTTCTCTGGTTGCAGTGATCGGGGGCTGCTCTTTGTTTTGGTGCGGTGGCTTCTCTTGTTGCAGAGCACGGGCTCTAGGCACTTGGGCTTCAGTAGTTGTGGCTCACAGGCTCAGTAGTTGTGGCACACGGGCTTAGCTGCTCTGTGGCATGTGGGATCTTCCCAGACCAGGGCTTGAACCCGAGTCCCCTGCATTGGCAGGCAGATTCTTAACCACTGCGCCACCAGGGATGCCCAAGAGATTGTTTTTGTGTAAAACAAATTGGGAATCTTTTGTTGCCTGGTGACTCAGTTGACTCTTTGACATTTGGATGCTAGTGCAAGATCCTGGTCATTTGAAAGTCATCCTAGTTAATCCCTGTGGAAACGTTCAACTAAAAAAAATTTGTGCCACATTTCTTGTTTTTTAGGAACCTGCAGTAACTTTTAATTTCAGGAACTACATTTCAGGGAATAGTCTTTGGAGTTTTTCTTGTTTGTTTTTAAATTCTCCCAGTCACTGATTTTTGGAGTATGGGCAGAATTCAGGTAGCTCAAGGGTAGCTGCTGTGCAAATTAAAGAATGATTGGTGACTTGTTCGAAGTAATCCTTTGTCCCTTCTAAACAGGACAGAATAGAATTAAGGACAGGATACTTTTGGGTAGGTAAGATTTAATTTAAAATATATGTAGATTTATTGCCTTAAGAAGTAACTCTGTGGTACAGGGAAAAGAATTACATTTACGTTGATTTTTTTTTTTTTTTTTTTTTTTTTTTTGGTAAATGATATAGTTAGTTCTTAATTAGTCTTAAGGGCTTAAATGTTTTTCTTTTCTCTTACTTACCTTTAGTATCACAGTTGTTTCTAGTGTAAGAACTTGGAAAGAGATTTTTTTTTTTTTTTTAAGATTTGTTTTTGATGACCATCTTTAAAATATAGATTGATTGATTGATGGCTGCGTTGGGTTTTCATTGCTACACACGGGCTTTCTCTGGTTGCAGTGATCGGGGGCTGCTCTTTGTTTTGGTGCGGTGGCTTCTCTTGTTGCAGAGCACGGGCTCTAGGCACTTGGGCTTCAGTAGTTGTGGCTCACAGGCTCAGTAGTTGTGGCACACGGGCTTAGCTGCTCTGTGGCATGTGGGATCTTCCCAGACCAGGGCTTGAACCCGAGTCCCCTGCATTGGCAGGCAGATTCTTAACCACTGCGCCACCAGGGATGCCCAAGAGATTGTTTTTGTGTAAAACAAATTGGGAATCTTTTGTTGCCTGGTGACTCAGTTGACTCTTTGACATTTGGATGCTAGTGCAAGATCCTGGTCATTTGAAAGTCATCCTAGTTAATCCCTGTGGAAACGTTCAACTAAAAGGGGGTCTCATTTTCAGAAATCATCTTAAATCTGTTATTTGTGTTTTCTGGTAACTTCTAAATTTTTTAGATAAAGCTGTAAAAACAGCAAGAGTGGTTATGTTCAAATTAAAATTTCTGAAAATGTTCATATACTAGGGAAAAATTCATTTTAATTAGTTATCAGGTTTTGCTGTACCAGTTCTTTATATTTACTTACTGTTAGCATCTTGCATTTTGTTTGGTCCCGTGTTTAAAAAAAGTCAATCAAGTGTGCAGGAATAGATGAGACTTAGCATGACCTGAATTTGGAGAAGGCACTATTTTTCTGCAGTGTAACACAGTGATTAAGAACTTAAAATGCCTGACTTTCAATTCACATCCTGGCTCAGCTAATGATTGTGTAACCTTGGGTAAACTTGTGCTAGTTTGTTATCTGTAAAATGGAATGTAATAAGAGCACTTATTTTACAGAGTTGTTGTGATGATTAAATGAATTAGTATACATAAAAAGCATTTAGGACAGAGGCTGGCACATAAATGTTAACTGTGATGATGCAGCATCTTTTTTAGGCTATCTATTTTAGGGTACTGATGAAAATTTTGATTTGTTTACATTTATGCTTGAAAAATGTAGCAGAACTCTTACTTTGGCTACCATACTTATCGGAGAAATGTTGGAGCTGAACATGGTGTCATCAGTGTTTTCAAATTCCTTAGCTTTAGCTGTCCTCTGCCTAACTTTCTAATTTCATGACCTGTCACCTTCCCAAATGGCAGCCTTTCCGAATTACTAGTTTCCCGAATTTACTAGGATATTTCCTCTTGGGATCATTCTTATAGTTTTCTTCACATGGATTAAAAATCATTTACATTCTTTGTCTACTCCACTAGTCTTTGGGTTTTTTGAAGATATAAGTATCGATAGATGCTTAATATACTTTGATAAATATTAAGTTTTTTCTGTTATTAAGTTAGAAATAGTTGTAGATCTCGGAGTTGTTTCATCCATATTCCTTGCCTTTCATTGGTCCACAGCAGATTCTCTAATCTTGTATTTGGAGATTGACTCTGGTATAATACAACACTGTATAACGGAAACCAACTCAAAGGCAGAAAATTTTGTTACCCAATTACCTGACCCTGAGTAAGGAACTTAATCTGTAACACTGATTTATTAGTAACATGTCTTACTGACTTCACAGGATTGCTGAGAAGCAACTGAAATACTATGTGAAGGTACTTTGAAAAATGTAAATGATGATGCTTTTAAAAAAATCCATTTGGAAGGCTCTCAGTTATCACTTGTTAGAAATTAATTATTTTAAACTTCTTAGTTAAAGTTGGGTTTTAGGAGCTTTGTGTTCTGTCAGTTTAGGGATTTTATTAAATCTTAAGAAGAAGGGGAGTAGTTTTTCAGACTGAAGAGAAATTGCCAGAAGCTTTGCTTAAGAGTGTTTTTATTTGGAAGAGGATTATGCCTTTGACAGGTGGCAGGCTTAATTTTGTGTGTGGCTTTAAAAAGATAGGTTATTGATATGTTCCGCAGAAGAGGAGAAACTTTAGTATTTGCTTGGTTTTGTGGTTGACTTAATTGATTGTATAATGTCCACCTTAATTTGTATTAATTTAGATTTTTCAGGTGGGCGTTCATAAAGAATTTAGTTTTTGATGTTGTGACTTGAGCCTTGGCATTACAAGATTGACATATTAAATGTGCTGTGCTACATTAATGTGCTTAATGATTTTTAGAAAAGAATCATCAGATAAGCTGTTTGTCATCACAAGCAAATACAGTTTTCCCTGGAATTTAAGAAATCTTAAGAAATTTAAGACGTTAAGAATAATTTAAGAAAGTGTTTGGAAATCTACTTGGTATAATCGTCATATTCGGGTTAGTTAAGTAAAACTACTGTTTCTGTAGATGCCTTTTGTGCAGGCAGGGTTCAGCTTCTCAGTGACAGATGATCTGTGTTTTGATCATTATGTACATGGTGAATGGTCTTGTGTTAATCAAACTAATATATAAACCAAACAGTGAGAGGTGAAGCGAATTAATGAATCATATAATTATTGATGTACACATTTCCTCTATTAGTCGATAGAAGTAAACAGGTTGTTTGGGCTAATGATAGCATCATCTTCATGGCTAATAGTTTTGAGCTAAATAACATGATATGCAGTCGCCCTCCATATCTGCAGGTTCCACATCCACAGATTCAACCAACTGTAGATAGAAAATAGTCAGGAAAAAGAAATGCCAGAAGGTTCCAAAAAGCAAAAGTTGAGTTTGCTGCACTTGTAGCAACTGTGTGCATAGCACTTACGTGTTTACAACTATTTATATTAGCATTCACATTGTGTTAGGTATTATAAATAATCTAGAGATGATTTAAAGTATACAGGATGTGTATAAGTTATATGCAAATACAGCACTGTTTTATAGAAGGGACTTGAGCATCCGTGGATTTCGGTATCCATGGGGTGGGGGTTGGGGAGCATCCCTGGAACCAGTCCCTGGTGGACACTGAGGGATGACTGTATTCATCTCTGTGGATATCCTTTTTACTTGGACTGGTAGATCATTGTGGATTAAGGTAAGTTTGGGAAATACAACATATCATCTCTTTAACATGCTGCAGAGTTCCTAGACATTATCATATTTACATGCTCTTCCAACTGTCCTCACACCCTTCCCACACAAATGCTCAGCTGTAGGTGGTGGAGAGAGTTTTAAGCAGAGAAGTTAATTGGCAGATTTGCATAATAGTAATTGTGGAGAATGGATTTAAGGAGTACGAGGGATGTGTAGAGTTTAGTTTTATGTGTGGGTATGAGATTTTTAGGGCCTGAACTAGGACAGTAATAGAGGAGTGGAATCTTTAAATATTTAGTAGATAAAATATGCAGAGATTAGTGATTAAGTGGAGTTTGGAGGAAAAATGAAGCATGGGTAAGAGGGTGGGTGGGGATAGATGATGGTTCTGTCAACTGACGGAGGGAATAAAAAAGAATAGGAGTTTTGTTTTTTTTGAGAGGGGAAGGGGTATGAAGATGTATTCAGTTTGACATGTTGACTTTTGAGATACTTGTGAAACCTCCAGGAAGTTCAGCCAGGCTGTTGGATACATTCATGAAGCTCAAAGAATGGGTCTGAGGTAGAAATAGAGGCTGTTTATATTAGTCATAGCTGAAATAATGGAAGTAAATGGAATCATCTAAGGAGAGGATATGTATGAAGAGAGAAGTAGAGGAAGAGACAGGGGAGAATAATGGGCCTAGGGCAAAATAGGGATAATTGATGGGTGGGCAAAGGAAAAAGGAGCCCAGGGGTTAGGCTAAGTAGAACACTAGGAAATGGTAATATCAAGGGAATAAAATTCCAGGAAGGATTATAGCAGAGAAGTCCAATTTGCATAGTAGTAATTATGGATAGTGGATGTTAGAAAGCATAGAAAAAAAGTGTAGAGATTAGTTTAGGCAGTTGAAGTTGTTTATTGCATTTGGCTATTAAGTCATTAACCAACAACATTAAAGATTATCTACATGAGAGGGGAGATTATATAAGGGAGGAGCGCATAAGTAGATGTATTAGTGTCTGCTAAGATCCTAGATTTCTGGGCTGGTCACTGTCCAATAAAGTTCTCTATCTATAAAGTCTTAGGTGGCTATTTAAATTTAAATTAATTAAAATGAAATAAAAAATTTAAACTTAATCCTTCAATTGTAGTGGCCACATTTCAAGTGGTCAGAAGCCATGTGTGGCTACCATACTGGATGGCACATATAGAACATTTCCATCATGGCAGAAGGTTCTTTTGGAATGTGCTGTATCTAGATCATGTGTTAAGTTGTGCTTTCAAAAAGAAATAGCTTTACTGAGATATAATTCACACCACAAAGAACATACAGTGTGGTGCTTTTATAACTGAAGTGTTAAATATTTTTAAAAAATGTATCCTCTATTAATAATAAAATAGTACTTCCTTTTTTGGAAAAGATAAACAAAGGATGTTATCACAAACTCACATATACATGCAGAATTAACAAAAATTAACATTATGTCACATTTGCTCCAGATAGTTGGTGATCTTAACAGTTTCAGAAGGGTGGAAACTTTGCAGTGGGTTTAGAGAGTGGCTGAGGGAGGTTAAGAAGTAGAGGCAAAAATAGTAGGCCATTTCTTTAGACAAGTTTGAACAAATACGGGGCAAGAAAGATTGGGTAAGTAGAAGGCGTGATCAAGGATGACGTGGATAGATGATCAAGGAAAGGTCTAAAAAGTTGAAGCATTGAAATATAATATTTTGTCTGCTTTCTCTGCCTCAGTATCTATCGTAAGAGTCTATTCTAAGCCAGTTACTGTTTTAGTTTTGGTTATTCTTTATGAATGGTTAAATTCAATCTAAAGAGTTTTCATACTTCATATGCCATTTATCAACTAGTTTCCAGAATACTCAGTCGTTGGGAGTGATGTGCTGATTCTTAAAACAGTTTGTTTCTCTCCTGGCATTAATGCTACCTTTGCGTATTAGTCCAGTGATACATACTTTGTTAGTGGAGCATCTAAAATGACTGTCTTTGTGTGTTACTTGAGGAAACAGATCTCAAATGAAACTCCATTACGAGAAAGATTCTTAATTACTATACTGTTTCTAGGATGTGGTCAAAGTGGACTTTTTTACAACAAAAAGCCTAAATAACTGCATATACTTTCTTCAGCCCTTGTCTCTTTTTAAAAAAAAAATTTGTTTATTTTTGGCTGCGTTAGGTCTTTGTTGCTGTGCGCAGGCTTTCTCTAGTTGAGGTGAGCAGGGACTACTCTTCGTTGCGGTGCGTGGGCTTCTCATTGCAGTGGCTTCTCTTGTTGGGGAGCACGGTATCTAGGCGTGCGGGCTTCAGTAGTTGTGGCTCGCAGGCTTCAGTAGTCGTGGCTCACGGGCTCTAGAGCGCAGGCTCGGTAGTTGTGGCGCACAGGCTTAGTTGCTCCACGGCATGTGGGATCTTCCTGGACCAGGGCTTGAACCTATGTCCCCTGCAATGGCAGGCGGATTCTTAACCACTGCGCCACCAGGGAAGCCCTAGCCCTTGTCTTTTTGAAGAGTGTTCCTTGCTAATTAATCTGAAAAGTATTAATAATTACTAATACTTACCTACCTAATAGGACCTTTTTTTCTTGTGACAGGCACAGTGCTATGCCCATATCATATTTTTTGTTATTCTCCCAACAGCAGTGCAAGGCAGATATGTTCTTACTTTTATATTTGAGGAAGCTAACTCAGGTTTAATAACTTGTTTAAGATCACATGGCCTGTCTGAGTCCTTGTTTTTTCCACTGCAAAGTACTTCAGTTAAACCAGGAAGAAGTTTGAGTTCTAGTGGAATTTTAAGTCCTTTTGCTCTGTTTACCAATTATAATTTGTCGTTGAGCAACATGTACCTTTTATACTTTGAGTTCATGAAATAACTCTCCACTTCAGTGGCCTTTTAGCCAGTGTACATATATAGATGCTATAAGGAGGGAGGTGGCGTGTTTGTTTTATTAACTTCTTGGTGTGTCCAAGGTTTTTTAGATGTTATTTACATTGGTTATGATACAGAACGTTCTGTTTATTTATTTTTATTCGTTTTATTTATTTATTTATTTGGCCTCTCAACATGTGGGATCCTAGTTCCCTGACCAGGTATGGAACCTGCGCCCCCTGCAGTGGAAGCGTGAAGTCTTAACCACCGGACCACCAGGGAGGTCCCTAGAACGTTCTGTTTAGACTTAAATCTTTAAGGAGAAGGAATATTATTTCTAGTGTTTTATGTATATCAAATTTCTACCTAATAGAGACAAATTGAAAGGTTATAGTGTTAGTAGGATTTTGGTCAGTGGTTTTTATATGACTTTTGCGTATACAGATTGTTCATTTTCAAGTAATAATTAATTGGACTTACAAATTCCTAAAATTGTATCAATGCTACTTTTTACTCACCAGGAAAGCAGACTTAAGGATATTGGATCTACAATGAATAGATCAACATGTTAATTGCTATTATATAATTTCCATAGGACTTAGTTTTATTTACTTTGGAGATTGAGGTTATAGTTTGTAGCTTTAGTTCTTGATACTGAGAGTATGAATTGACTTTTTTCCCCTGATTTTTTTTTAATCTTACCTCTTCTTTTTCCTTCTCTTCATTGTTTACTTTGACATTTTATATATACTATTGAGAAGTATTTGGCTCTCTTGTTTCTATGAACTCCAAATAGAAATCTTGTATAAATTACATAATTATGTTTTGAAATCCTCTGGAACGTTTAATTTATTCAGCATTGTTATGGAAATAAGATGTTACCTCATCTCCAGTAAGATTTCCAGGTAAGTGAAGTTTTCTTCTCCAAGTAGCAAGACTTTGTATTAAGTTTGGTAATACTCTTAAGTGCATTAGTGGTATTTGCTTATATACCTACCCACCAGCACAGAATAATAAGCATATCATCCCATAGGCCTGGATTCCTGGATATTCTTTAGGCTAAAATGGTTCTTTGAAGTCAGACAATCCTATACCATTACACCAGGGGTAACCATACTTGGGGCACACAAAATGTCATCTCAAAATATGACAGATTTACAGAATATTACTGTTGTGGTTAGAGTGCTGGGCCTCTGAGGGTTTTCAGCTTCAGCTACACACTGTGCAAATCGCCCCTCCCTCTTTCATCCCCAGGCATAGGGTTAGATTTTCATTCTCCTTTATTTCAAGGTAAGTTGCGTCATTGTGTATGTATAACATGGGGGAAACTTTGCTGCCAGTGGACTTCATTCAGGGCCATTTAAGTCAATCGGAGGATTTCTAATAACAGTAAACTTAAAAGGGAACGCCTTGGAGTCTTAGTTGCTTACCAGAACACTTTTTGGCCTTTTTTTGCATACTTTCTACACACTTTATCTTATCTCAGGACTATTTAATATTATTCATAGGGATAGCTTTTATCAAGTCAGAATAGAGTCTGCTGTGTACCCTTTCTCTTGGTCCAGAGAATTTGCTTCAGTTACAAACTGAGAAGGTCCACTCAAGTGGTTCTTCCAGAAAAATGATGATGACTCCAAGGTACATTGCTCTTTTTTGCCTGGACAAAAAAAAAAACAAAACACCAGCAATTTTTAAATATTAGACTCTCAATTTAAATATTGGTTCTGCCTAACCAAGCACTCTACTACATAGAGGTGCTAGTTTAGATTTTACTTTTCGTGAACAAACTGTTTGTGTTGCATTTGTACCAGTAGTTTCTTATGGCTCTACAGATTTTTTTTTTCTTGGACCTAAGTGGAGAGGGGAGGGTTAGTGATATGTTGCTGGTGAGCATCTTATGGCTAAAGCATAGCTTTGATTTCTGTGCTGAGAATCTTGACTGTTTTCCATTCCTCTTATAAGGACAGAAGTGAAACTGCCATACTTCCGATAAATACCACCCTTACAGATCTTACTGAGTATTCACTTGGTTTGAATACCTTATTAGTTTAATATTTTAAACATCTATCATCCTTACCCTCTACAGTGACTAAAGATGACTTCTTTAACAGCCAGTACTTAACTAAATGTTACACAATATAATTTTTTCCCTCTTCACATGATGGACAGATATAGTAATACTTTTTAAAAATCTTTTTACTGTGAAATACTTTCAAACATAGCAGTTGTCCCACATCTGGCCAGAAGCTGCTTCCTGTGTCCTTTTAATTAACATGATCTTATCATTTTTTGATAATAATCTTACTTTTTGTACAAGATATTCCAGGTTCTTCTTCCTCTTTCTGCATCCCTGCAGTGGACCAGCCATTTCTCCAAGGAGCCTGGTTCCTTTCATGGTAGAACAGAATTCAGAAAATGAGATGTGGGGGTCAAGTGTGCACAAGGCTCCTGGGGCGTCACTCCTTCCAGCCTCTTCTAGTGAAGAGTTAGGAAATATTTATGTGTATGCATGTGTTTTTGCCTCTGTGTGTGTGTACATCTATATCTATTGAAAACCATGAGTTCACGTTGATGTCTCTAATGCTCATTCAACACAGAGTTCATTCTAGCTTTCCCCTTTTCCATATATGTACACTCCACTTCTCTGAGAGTGACAGACTTGCTTCTCATTATCCTAAATGTATATATGAATTGGCATAATCTAGAAATAATTTATGTGATTTTTACCCCTGATTCCTGACAGAGCTCCTAAATGCCTTGGAAGTTCCAGAGGGATGGGAGTATCTTTTGCTCTAATGAGGTGACTCTTGACTGGCTGGCCCTTAGATGGCTTCAGGGTAGGGACTGGTCACCATAAAGACCCTGCCATGATTAGAGGGTTGGAGCTTTCAGCATTATTCCCACTTCCACCTCTGTGGGAGGAGGGGAAGAGGAGCTGGAGATTGAGCTACTCACTGATGGCCAGTGATTTACTCAACCAAGCATATGTAGTAAAACCTCCATAAAAACCCCTAATCAACAGGGTTTAGAGAGCTTCTGGGTTCATGAACACTTCAAGGTGCTAGGAGGGGTACATCAGAGAGGGAGGGCATGGAAGCTCTGTGGCCCTCCTCCTCCTATACCTTGCCCTATGCATCTCTCCCATTTGACTGTTCCTGAGTTCTTTGAGCCACTCTGGCAAGTTGTCAAACCTGAGGAGGGGGTCATGGAAACCCCGGATTTATTGTTCATTGGTCAGAAGTATAGGTGGCAACCTGGGACTTGCAAGCATCTGAAGTGGAGACACTGTTGTAGGACTGAGCCCTTAATCTGCGGAGTCCATGCTTACTCCAGGTGGTTAGTGTCAGAAATGAATGGAATCCGTAGGACACCCAGTTGGGGACCAGAGAGCTGAAAAATTTGTTGGTGGCATGAAAAACAGCATGCCATTGGTGTCAGGGTGTTGGGAGTACAAACAGTTCAGAGTAGCCATTCTCTTAGCTCCTCTGGGCTGGTGTCCCTCAGGCACCCTTCTCACTGCAGTGGGGCTACCATCCCTTCTCCCTCTAACATCTTCTCTGGCAGCAGTAATCTTTTTTTTTTTTTTTTTTTTTTTGAATTTTATTTTATTTATTTTTTATACAGCAAGTTCTTATTAGTCATCTGTTTTATACAGATTAGTGTATATATGTCACTCCCAATCTCCCAATTCATCCCACCCCCACCACTTTCCCTCCTTGGTGTCCATACATTTGTTCTCTACATCTTGGCAGCAGTACTCTTTTAAAATTAATTTACTTTCTGTCCTTTTACATTCTCTCTGCTGCTGCTTTTGGGGATATGATGCAGCTTTTTTTTTTTTTTTTAAAGCCTTACAGGAAAACAGGTGACATGAACTGCCATGAATTTGCTATAAATACAGATAACTTCTATGAATCTTAGTATCAAAATTATTCATAATAGTGTTTTCTAAGTTTTTCTGATGAAAATTTAGCATCCAGATTAAGACACACTGTGTATAAAAAGGACACATTGGATTTTGAAGACTATTTTTTTTTAAGTTAAAATATTCCAATTAAAAAATTGATTACATGTTAAAATGATAATGTTTGGATGTATTGGGTAAATAAATATATTATTAAGTTCATCTGTTTCTTTTTACTTTTTTTAATGTGGCTGCCTGAAAATTTAAAATTGCATGTGTGGTTCACATTATGTTTCTGTTGGCTACCACTGACCTAGACTATTCTGTTAAAATAAAATGTAAGAGAGCTGATGCTGCAGTAAATTAAGTTTACTACTTCCTTTTAAAAAATATCTTAACACCTTCCTTTTTGTGGTTTCTTTCATTAGCACCCTTTGCAAACCATAATTCTTTTGCTGTTGCTGAACATAGAAATTTGGTGTTTTGTTCTTTTTTTTTTTTTTTTTTAATATTTATTTATTTATTTAGGCTGCCCTGGGTCTTAGTTGCGGCATGCATGCGGGATCTAGTTCCGTGACCAGGGATAGGACCCGGGCCCCCTGAATTGGGAGCATGGAGTCTTACCCACTGGACCACCAGGGAAGTACTGAAATTTGGGTTTTCAAAGTCTTTTCTTTTTGGTTTGTGGTGCTTTTAATACCTGATTATTATGAAAATTGGCATCCAGTTCTTTAAAATTTTATCTTTTGTTGTTTTCCAGCATGTCTGTATCAGAAATATTTCTTATGGTCTTATTCTTTGGGTACTTTAGTTGTTGCCAAGAGAATGTTAGAAGTCAGTTTTTTGGCAAATATCTTGAAATACTGGTAAAGACTTTTGTCTATTTCAAATAAACTGCTAATGCATGTTTGGATATATATGGAACGTGTAAACTTGCTGCTTTATTTATATTCTTTGATCGTTATTGGCCACTGTGGCTCCTTAACCTGGTTGACCAATTTAGTGCCCGTATTCCTGTTCTCATGATGTCGAGAAATAGTTTTCATTGATTTTTGGTGTCTTTTGCTCCTAAACAGAGACATTATTTATAGTTCAACAACTTATTTGCGTTATTTTTCCAAAATAGTTAATTTTTTGACTAGCTGTTCCTTTACAATAAATAAGGATGAAAAGATTACTGAAAATGTAGCTAACTGCTTTAATAAAGTCGTAAAATATTTGAGATGCCAAGACAATGCTTTTCAAACTCTATATGGTAACTTAATGGCCCCAGAAACCTATTTTCCTTTTGTATAAGGACCTTTTGATAGTCATTTTTTAGAGCTACATGTTAATTTGATTTTGACTCAGTTATCTGAATTATAAGCTTCATTTATTTCTACCATAGTTTTTATAATCACACACACAAAAATATTTATAAGAAAATTTTATAAAAGTAACACATTCTCATTATAAAAATTAGTAAATTAGAGGGAAAAAGGAAACAAAAATTACCTGGAATGTATCTCTTCATCCAGAGATAAGCATTGTTGACATAATTTCTGTGTGTTTTTCTTTTTATAGTTGTGATCATACTATATGGTGGTACAGTTTGCCTGTTTTACTGCATAGCAAAAACATTTTCCCATTTAAAAATTTGAGGTTTTTACAGACTCCAGCAACACATTAAAAGGATCATACACCATGAACAAGTGGGATTTATCCTGGGGATGCAAGGATTCTTCAATATACGCAAATCAATCAATGTG
>NC_041219.1:54905703-54907315 GCF_002837175.3 Physeter macrocephalus | reverse complement strand
GCATAGAGGGAACCTACCTCAACATAATAAAGGTCATATATGACAAACCCACAGCAAACATCATTCTCAATGGTGAAAAACTGAAAGCATTTCCTCTAAGATCAGGAACGAGACAAGGATGTCCACTTTCGCCACTATTATTCAACATAGTTTTGGAATTCCTAGCCATGGCAATCAGAGAAGAAAAAGGAATACTTGGAAAAGAAGAAGTAAAACTGTCACTGTTTGCAGATGACATGATACTCTACATAGAGAATCCTAAAGATGCCACCAGAAAACTACTAGAGCTAATCAATGGATTTGGTAAAGTTGCAGGATACAAAATTAATGCACAGAAATCTCTTGCATTCCTATACACTAACAACGAAAGATCAGAAAGAGAAATTAAGGAAACAATCCCATTCACCATTGCAACGCAAAGAATAAAATACCTAGGAATAAACCTACCTGAGGAGGTCAAAGATCTGTACTCAGAAAACTATAAGACACTGATGAAAGAAATCAATGATGACGCAAACAGATGGAGAGATATACCATGTTCTTGAATTAGAAGAATCAACATTGTGAAAACGACTCTACTACCCAGAGCAATCTACAGATTCAATGCAGTCCCAGTCAAATTACCAGTGGCATTTTTTACAGAACTAGAACAAAAAATCTTAAAATTTGTATGGAGACAAAAGACCCCGAATAGCCAAAGCAATCTTGAGGGAAAAAAACGGAGCTGGACAAATCAGACTCCCTGACTTCAGACTATACTACCAAGCCTCAGTAATCAAGACAGTATGGTATTGGCACAAAAACAGAAATATAGATCAATGGAACAGGATAGAAAGCCCAGAGATAAACCCACACGCCTATGGTCAACTAATCTGTGACAAAAGAGGCAAGAATGTACAATGGAGAAAAGACAGTCTCTTCAATAAGTGGTGCTGGGAAAACTGGACAGCTACACGTAAAAGAATGAAATTAGAACACTCCCTAATACCATACACAAAAATAAACTGAAAATGGATTAGAGGCCCAAATGTAAGACCATACACTATAAAAACTCTTAGAGGAAAACATAGGAAGAGCACTCTTTGACATAAATCACAGCAAGATCCTTTTTGACCCACCTCCTAGATAGAGTAAGGGAAAGAAAAACAAAAATAAACAAATGGGACTTAATGAAACTTGAAAGCTTTTGCAAAGCAAAGGAGACCACAAACAAGACGAAAAGACAACCCTCAGAATGGGAAAAAATATTTGCAAACGAATCAACAAAGTAACAATCTCCAAAATATATAAACAGCTCATGCAGCTCAATATTAAAAAAACAAACAACCCACTCAGAAAACGGGCAGAAGACCTAAATAGAGATTTCTCCAAAGAAGACATACAGATGGCCAAGAAGCACATGAAAAGCTGCTCAACATCACTAATTATTAGAGAAATGCAAATCAAAACTACAGTGAGGTATCACCTCACACCAGTTAGAGTGAGCATCATCAGAAAATCTACAAACAACAAATGCTGGAGAGGGTGTGGAGAAAAGGGAACCCTCTTGCACTGTTAGTGGGAATGCAAATTGATACAGCCACTATGGAGAACAGTATGGAGGTTCCTTAAA
>NC_041219.1:54888089-54905489 GCF_002837175.3 Physeter macrocephalus | reverse complement strand
TGGAGAGGGTGTGGAGAAAAGGGAACCCTCGTGCACTGTTAGGGGGAATGCAAATTGATACAGCCACTATGGAGAACAGTATGGAGGTTCCTTAAAAAACTAAAAATAGAATTACCATATGACCCAGCAATCCCACTACTGGCCATATACCCAGAGAAAACCGTAATTCAAGAAGACACATGTACCCCAGTGTTCATTGAAGCACTGTTTACAATAGCCAGGTCATGGAAGCAACATAAATGCCCATTGACAGACGAATGGTGGGGTTTGAGGGGGGATGAATTGGGAGATTGGGATTGACATATATACACTATTATGTATAAAATAGATAACTAATCAGAACCTGCTGTATAAAAAATAAATAAAATTCAAAAAATAAAGAAAAATTTGAGGTTTTTAGATCAAAACCAGCAAATACTGTTTATAGTCATAATTGGTGTGTGTGTGTTAATATAGCTGTGATTATGCTATTAAGGTGGCATAATTTGCTTGACTTATCTCATAGAAAAAGGCATTTCTCATGTTAAAAATCGGAAATTTTCGATGAAAAAAGTACTAAGTATTTAGATAAAAATAATAAGTATTTGTGCACTGTTATCATAATTGGTTTTGACTTTTTGCCACTGCACATGCAGTTATGACATCAGTTTCAGAACTAACATTTTGCTCTTAAGTTAGTATGTACAACACTTGAATTCCTACTTGAGTATGTATTATTTCTTTTTAATTCTCAGTAAGAGAAAATCAGTTAGAATGTTTGGCTCACAAATGCCAACATTTACTTTCAGCTAAATCTTGGAAACTGACCATTGATGCATTTGATCACTCTGAACAGAAGTTTAAAAGTCATGGTTGGTATATTGCAAAGCTGATTAGTTTTTTCACTTCCAGCCTTTGTTGAGAGATTAGCAGAGAGTTCATTCACTGCCTCTTATGATTTTGGGCATGGTCAGAATATTTTAAATCAGTAGTTTGCTTCTAGAACAGTTACTGTGGTTGAAAGGTTTATAAAAGTTGAGTATTAGGGGCTTTAATAATGGTACATTAAAAGTTCTTTGAGGGAGTTTAGTTTTGTATATTGACTAAACTACAAGGGGAAAAAAGCCTTGGTGTGCTTTTTCTACTTCCTGCCCACTCCAGATAACTTAAATCTGCTTCCTTTATTTAAATTTTCAGCTAAGTGTACTCTAGAGCTGCTGTAGAACTCTACAGAGATGTTTTGAAAATATAGGAAATTCTTAATGCATTTAAAGTGGACTGTTTCCTAATTGTTTTTTTCCATTATAGAAGGTATGTATAGGCAGAGACATCTTAGAGGACAGGGAAAAATAGAAACCAAAACAACCCCTCTAAATTTCCATCACTAAAAGACAATGTTGATGTATCATTTTGGAATATTTTCCTTTTGTTTCTCCCTACCCCTCAAGGTGGGTTTTATACTTATTCAGCAAATATTTATTGAACTCCTATGTGCCAGGTACTTAGTTGGCAAATAGAGGAAAAACCCTGCCCTCATGGAACTCATGTTCTACTGGGATCATAGGTATGTGTGTATGTGATCGTGTGTATTTAGATTTAAAAAAAGGTGTTGTTTGTGCACTGTTATAGTTGTTTTTGATACTTAGTACTACTGCACATGCAGTTGTGACATCAGTTTCAGAACTGGCATTTTGATCTTAAGTTAGTATGTACAACACTTGAATTCCTATTTGAGTATGTATTATTTCTTTTAAATTCTCAATAAGAGAAAATCAATTAGAATGTTTGGCCCACTGATTTTATACTATGATAATTTTGTAATTCATTGTAACATAAGAATTAGTATAAATATTTTTAACAGCTGTATGATAGTTCCTTATGTGGAAACAGCATAGTTTACCCCCAGGGTTATTATATTTTTGATTATAAATACAGTAGGCATGAGTCTTATTTTATAGGTTGTACCTATGAAATATCATATTCCTATTTTACTAAAATTAATGTGTGTTGTGTCCTCACCTAATTTAGTTGGTTGTTATTCTGCTGTACACCTCTTCCTTCCCCCAATCCTTGGATAGCTTCATATAGTCCAGAACCTTATCAGGAAAGGCCTTTCTAGTCTTCTGCCTACAGTGCTTGTCATTGACATGCTTGTTTATGTTAAGCCTGGAAGGTTCTTTTGAAGGCCAAGTTAGACTATTGGGTGATAGGATCTTCTCTAGAACTTTCTAAAACAAAGTTCTTACCGTCATTGTCTCTCCATTACCTGCTCACCTCCCTGTGGGGCTGAGGGTATTGATCTTGGTCTGGGTGAATCCTCTAATCCCCTTCTTTCCCTCCGGTTTCCTCCTCCTCAAACTCCTTCTCATTCCTTTCATCTCAGCTCTCTCTGGTTACTCTCTTTGGGCCTGGGCTTTCTCAAACAGAAGCCAGCTGAGGGGATTGGCTTCTAATTGCTGGTTCTAAAATAACACAAAAGACCCTGAGGCTAAGGACTTCAAAGGCTTGGAATAGGGGAAAGGAATTTACCTATTGCCTTGTGAACAAAACACAAATCAATACCTCCATTTCACTGTTGAGAACTATTTTCTTAGTGTTAAATTCAGAAATGGAATCATTGTTTCTAAGAGTGTGAAAATATAAGTACTTTCTACATATTGCGAGATTGTTTTCTAGAATAGATACGGTGACCCGAGTGAGAGTTCTTATTTTCACTGCCCATTTATCAATATATTATCTTAAAACTTTCTCATAGCTTTATATTTTATGTCTTCAGCACTTGTCCCCATATGCTTGATAACAAATTGTATTCCCTCTTTTGTCTTTTGATATATTTTGCCTACTTTCAGTGCTTTTCTCCCCAATCAATTTTCATAAATTCTTCAAATCAAATTAATATTATTAAAATTAATATTAATTAGATTTTCAGCAAATCTTTTCCAGTGCTGGGAATTGAGTGTCAACGGTACAATATTCTTTTTTTTTTTCTTCATAAGACTTATTTTTATAGAGCAGTTTTAGGTTTACAGCAAAATTTGAGAGGGAGGTAAAGAGATTTCTCAATATACCCCTTTCCCCCACACATACATACCCTCCCCTATTATCAACATGAGTCACCAGAATGCAGAATGGTACTTTTTTTTTTTCTTTAAACCAACGAACCTACACATCATAATCACAGTTTTGGTGTTTTATATGCTATGGATCTGGATGATGTATGATTACATATTATATTATATCATACAGAGTATTTTCACTTCCTAAAAATCTTCTGTGCTCTGTCTATTCATCTCTTTCCCATCCTCACCTCTGGCAACCACTAATCTTTTTACTATCTTCATAGTTTTCCATTTTCCAGAAAATCATGTAGTCGGAATCACGCAGTACATGCAGCCTTTTCAGATTGGCTTTTTTCACTTAGTAATATGCATGTAAGATTCCTCTGTCTTTTCATGGCTTGATAGCACATTTCTTTTTAGTGCTGAATAATATTCCATTGTTTGTATATACCAGTTTGTTTATCCATTCACCTCTAAAGCAATCTCCGTTGCTTCCAAGTTTTGGCAATTACGAATAAACTGCTGTAAACACCTCTGTGCAGGTTTTTATGTGGATCGAAGTTTTCAACTCCTTTGGGTAAATACCAAGTAGCGTGATTGCTGGATTGTATGGTAAGAAATGTTTAGTTTTGTTATGAAACTGCCAAACTGTCTTCCAAAGTACTATCTTGCATTCCCACTAGTAATGAAGGAGAGTTCCTGTTGCCCCACGTCCTGATCAGCATTTGTGTTGTTGGTGATCCAGGTTTTGGCCATAGGTGTGTAGTGGTATCTCATTATTTTTTAAATTTGCATTTCCCTGATGACATATGCGGGTTTTTCATATGCTTATTTGCCAGTTGTTTATCTTCTTTGATGATGTGTCTGTTAAGTCCTTGGCCCATTTTTATATCAGATTGTTTGTTTTCTTATTGTTGAGTTTTTTAAGAGTTTGTATATTTTGGATAACAGTTTATTTCTTGCTTTTTTTTTTTGTAATCTGTGGCTTTTTTCTAATTCTTTCATATTGTCTTTGATTTTGTTTTCTTCATTACTTTTTCGTTATAGTGAGTCTTCCCTCTAAAGGTGGTAAGTAAGATTCTGATTTCTTATTTTTCTGATCTTGGTGTTAAAAAATTGTTTTGTTGTTGTGGACATATTTATGCTATAGTATTAAGATTTAAATTTTAACTATATACATAAACAGATTTTTAACGAATGTATAGCTTCTCGTCAGTGTTTAAAATTTTACTTTTGCAGTCACATTAGTTGTTATTCCCTCATTTCTATTTTCCTTATTAGCATTTAGAGAGTAAGTTAAGACATTACTTAATGTGATGAGGTAAACGGCACATCAAGTAATACTGTTTTTTGTGGCACAGAATGATTTTTCATTCAGTTTGCTTTAAATTTCTGTCTTATTATGACAAGTTGTGTTTTCATTAGCAACTCCTTCTAGGGTCTAATGTGAAATCTGATAGAAAGTTTGAAGTGTTGTTTCTGTTTAAGGGGCTTGGGAGAAGGGTGAGGATTTGGTACTGTTTATGGACCAGGCACTGTGTTTTACATACATTCTCATTTAATTCTTGTGACACAGAGATAAATCACCATTTTACAGGTGAAGAGGCTGAAATTAAATGATTTGCCCAGATCACAACTAGCAAATGGTAGAGGTGGGAGTTGAGCTCAAATCATTCTTGTTTCTTTCTATTTTTTGCCTTTTCATTCTTGCTTTATGGTTTTTGTTTGTTTGTTTGTTTTTGGCCGGGCTGCGCAGCATGTGGCATCTTAGTTCCTGGACCAGGGATCAACCCTGTGCCCCTTGCAGTGGAAGCGCAGTCTTAACCACTGGACCACCAGGGAAGTCCCAAGTTCTTCTTTTAAAAGCCAGCATGCTTCTTTTCAAACTTTATAATTACCTAGTAGTGTACATTAAAATGAATAGGTTGTCTGTGTGTGACCCAAAGACCAAATTGGTAATATTTCAGTTTTTAATCTGGCATTTGATGTTATGTCTTAAGTACATGAAATTAAAATTGAATCTCAATGTGTTCTTCTTTGTATGGCATTTGTAACGGGGCTGGTGCTTTCGGAGAGAAGTTACTTGGTTTTCCAAGGACTTCTAAGAGGCAGTAAAAGAAAATGGGATTTAGAAAAGAATATGAACTATAGAAAATTGGTCAGTAATCCTCTGAGTCGTAACTGTTGACTAGAATGTTTACAAAGACCTATTCACAAAAGTAGGTGCTCATCCAGAAGAAGTTTGGAAGATAAAGGACTGGACTTCATGACCATAGTCCCTTTTATTGCTACTGTGGAATTCTCCGTTCTCATTTTTTTTTCATTTGACACTACTGTTCTGTGATTTATTGAGAATTATGTGCATATGTTAAACCCATTCCATGATGTACATTGTTACTTTTGGTCACTGTTTTCATTGGATAAAATCAGTCAGTATCTGTGCTTTTCATTTGCTGTTTTTAAATAGCTAAAGAGTTAGATTCTGTGTGAAATCAAGATTTTGTCATAGAGTTAGATGCTTGTGTTACTTTGGGACAAATGTAGTCTGCTAGAATTTTGACATAGAGCTAGATATGGTCTACTGTGGAACTTTTACCCAGCCGCGTAATTTCTCAAGTATTGTGATACTATGGGAAGCATTCAAAGAGAGGGAAAGCAAAGCTTGCTATAAGTGCGCTATTTCTTTTTTTTAAAATAGATCTTTATTGGAGAATAATTGCTTCACAGTGCTGTGTTAGTTTCTGTTGTACACCAAAGTGAATCAGCCATATGCATACACATGTCCCCATATCCCCTCCCTCTGGAGCCTCCCTCCCATCCTCTGTATCCCATCCCTCTAGGTCATCGCAAAGGATGGAGCTGATCTCCCTGTGCTATGCTGCTGCTTCCCAGTAGCTCACTATTTTACATTCGGTAGTGTATATATGTCGATGCTACTCTCACTTCGCCCCAGCTTCCCCCTCCCACCCCGTGTCCTCACGTCCATTCTCTATGTCTATGTCTTTATTTCTGCCCTGCAACTGGGTTCATCAGTACCATTTTTTTTTTTTTAGATTCCATGTATATGCGTTAGCATATGGTATTTGTTTTTCTCTTTCTGACTTACTTCACTCTGTATGACAGACTCTGAGTCCATCCACCTCACTACAAATAACTCAATTTCGTTTCTTTTTATGACTGAGTAATATTCCATTGTATATATGTGACACATCTTCTTTATCTATTCATCTGTCGATGGACGTTTAGGTTGCTTCCATGTCCTGGTTATTGTAAATAGTGCTGCAGTGAACATTGTGGTACATGTCTCTTTTTGAATTATGGTTTTCTCAGGGTTTCTTTTGAAATGACAGATGGTATCAAACATTTAGTATCAAAGTTCACTGTAGTTGCTCAATGAAGCAAATATTAATATTACATGGTAGCTATTTTAAACAACAATTTACCACAGGTTCGGGAAACTTTAGAATGATTGGCATCCAAAAATTTACAGTATTTTTCATCTGTCTTTGTGTCCTGTTGAGATATGGCAGAATTGTACTGGTAAAGTTAAGCTTTGAGTGGTATTTAATTTTGAATTGTAGCCACAGGGAAATGTGACTGAAACAGAATTCAGAACTTTTGGGGACAGATACCTTGTTAGTGGCTATAGATGGATTTCAAGCCTCACTTCTTATTTAGTGCCCAGCTAGAAATCTGTAAGTAGTAGTAGCTGGCTCCTGGCTTCTTAATGATTTCAATTATAATATTTTCACCTAAGGCGAATTATCTTCCAACCTAAGTGATTTCACATCTTTGCTTATAATTAAGGCTAAATTTTGTTTAAACTGTTTACTTAATCTGTGAGAAACCAGAAGAGAGCTGTTGTCTTATGGTATTTAATATTTAGATTTTTCATACCTGTGATTATGATTTGGTGCTTGAGTTTTTAAAAAATTTTATAAAGACATTAAAATTTGTGTAGAAATGCCAATGGTAAGATATTTTAATGAATTATAAATATAATATAAACCTAGAAAAGTTGACATATTGTGACTACTTGATTATCATACTAGGTGAGTAATTTGTTATTAAAAAGTGAGTTGTGGAAATTGGAAGGAAACACTCATGGTGCTAATGCTCATTGTGATTAGGGCTTAAGATTATGAATGACTTAATAATATAGGACAGGACATATCAACTTTGCAAAGAGATTAACATAACCAAGCTATGGAAAAATGAAAGATTTTAAGAAAACACTAGGAATATATATTTTAAACTGTAGAACAAATAATGTTAAATTCTTCTTAGTAATACTGGTAGTAGTCTAGTAATAGGTATGACTTCTCCCTGGTAACATGGTGAACCCCACCACAGGACCAGGGTGGGGTTCTAAAAATATTATTATCAAAATCACATATTGCCAGGAAGCTCAATTTTAAGAAAATCTTGGAACTGAAGGAGGAATAAACATGGGTGGAGTAAGCAACTATGGGGAATGTTGTTGGAGGAACGGGAATTTGCAGTTTTGCTTAGTTTACTACTCTAAAATGGAAAATGGATTGTCTGAGGTTTTTTTTTCCCTTACACGTTCAGGAGGATAGCATTCTCTTCTGTTAAAACTGCCACTGATTATGTATTTCTCCTAACAGTGATGATCATATTGTCTACTGTCTCAAAAGAGTTGAATAATATATTTATTTTTGTTATATTTTAGAAAAATGAGTGAGTGAACTTTGGCAGCTCTTCTGTTTGCATGTGAGTGGTACTTGCTTTCAGATTTAGAATTCCCTGCTGGGAAAATAATCTAAGATATGTTGCTGTGAGTATAACTTTAAAATATACACATACACACATATTTATATAAATCCCCTTTCCTTTAATCTTCTAAGAGAAAAATTCATATACAGTCTTGTGAATTGACTGGACTGGAATAAAAATACTGGTTTTTAAAAAATATCTCTCCCACTATACTGGAGGTTTGAGAAATAAAGAATAACTAAGACATTTTCTTTTGTTTGGGTGTGAAGGACACTACCTCAGCTTCCATTTCCTCTTCTGTGCATTTGTTTGAAATTTCTGTGTACTACCTTGGTTTGACTACTCGGCATAAGGCTCAGAAGTCAGAAGAAATAACTTCATATCTCGGCCATTCCCAGTGTTTAGCAATTTTTTAATTCTGGAATTTTGTTGGTAATCATTAACAGTTGTTTAAGGTGAACAATTAACGTTCTTTATAGAAATAATTTGAGGCATCTTTTTGGGGGGTTCTTTGCAAATAATACTATGACTTTATTATGGATATTAGGAGAAAGGATATAGAAATAAACCATTGCTTGTAGAATGGAATGGTGATAATCTGCCCACCACTTGCAATGTTTACTCTTTCTTGCTCTTTGTAGAGAGATCCCCTCTCTTTAGACTTCAATCATTACATGTTTCTTTGCTTTTCTTACTGACTCAGTTATTGGTGAAGATTTATTTGTCAGGAGATGAGAATGAAGCATTTTGCATATATACCCAGCTTTATTGTTGTGAATGAGACCACTTAAAATATTTATAATGTTTCATTCTGAGTGAGGTACACAGAGTACCCAAAAAACCCATCTGATTTAATTAATTTAATTTTGTAGCACTTTGCTTCTAAAATTTGGACAGAATATAGTTTAGGAAATTTTCATTTATATTGTGGCCCCGGCCATGCATTTTCAAAAGCAGTGTGTTGCATTCCTAAACTTGGTGTGTTGCATGCACTACTGAGCATAATGGGAAAAGAAAAGTGCCATAAAAAGCTAAGTACCAAGTAACTAGCTGGGAAAAGCTTTTAATGGGCGAGCTGGTGTGGTCATTAATCTAGTAGAAGAGTACTTGAGGAAATGGTTGCATGTGTTAAACTGCAGTTTCTTTTGGTTATTAGAAACCAAAATAGGAAATTCAGAATTATCCCTTAAATGCTGATAATGTTTTTTAAAGTGGCTTTTTGCAGCCTAATTTAGTGCAAAGAGAATTAAAATGGGAAACTTGGTTCTAATGCTAACTGTAGAAGAATGACCTTGGGTAAGTATATTGTCTTATTGATAAAATGAGTGGTAGAATTGTTTAAGGATCCTTTCAACTTTAGTCTGTTGCCTTAAATGTGCTTTGTGTCCTCTTGAACAAATCAAAAAGGAAGATTTTTACTTTGATTCAGCCTGATTTCCCCAACACTTCTCCAGTTACTTAATGTATAGTAGCTTTGTTATAGACAGACTGCTTTGCAGTGGCTTTCAAACCTTTTTAACTGAGCCTCATTCTAAGTAATACATTTTACATTATGACCTAGCACATACACATTTTAAATGACAGAAGTTTCACAGAATACTTACCTTAGTAGTGATGAGTTATGTTTTCTATTTCATTTTTTTTTACAAGGTGATTTACAATCTACTCTTTGAAAAACCCTCCATTTAGAGTATAAACTTGAAGCTAGGTCCTTTTTTTTTTTTTAAACTTAACTAGTTAAATCAAGCAGTAAGTTGTTGATAAGTATTTTCCACAAAGTGAACATGTAGTGGCTGTATGAATTTCAGCTCCTGCCATGGTTTGTTAACAATGTCAGCAAGAAGACAAGCTCTGAACATGGTATTCATTCTCAGGAAGGAACAAATGATAATGATTTTTCATAACAGTCGAAGTTAGGCATATGCTTAATCTTCAACATAGATAATTTAATGATCTGTTAGTTTTATTTCTGCTTTTTATTTAGTCCCTTATTAATAGACACAATACTGGCATTAGCTATGACACAAACCGGTGGCACAAAAAAATCTTCAGCACCTTTTTGGATTTGAGTTTTTAAAGATATTTTGTAGAAAACAGATTTCATTTTAAGGCATACATGTGCTGTTATTTTAAATAAGTTCTCTGCTTTTGTGTTCTAATCCTCAAGAGATATATATATATATATAGATCTATCTATCTATCTATCTATATACGGAGAGAAAGAGATATTTAACTCAAACTTGGCAATCTTTTAGTTCTATCAGATTCCTTTATCTCCCCACAGGCCTCCCCTGCCCCCAGGTTTGAGTTCTTATGGAATTTGTAGCTTACTTTTTTAATGTAAGGATTAAAATAAAGTTTTCTTGGAATAATACTTAATATTTGTGACCCTGGACCTCTCACTCCCTTAAATTCTAAGCCTTTTTCCTCATCTCAGAATGATAATTTATGTACTTGACTGGGTTATTTTAAATAAATAAATAAAGTTATTTAAAGAAATAATCCAAAATGCAGTATACTCACAGTACAGTGTGAAATTTTATGTAATTATAAGTCATTATCATAGTCTTTGGATATTAACTTCTGGAGGTTTTTGGCCTGAAGTGACCCTGAAAGTTCACAACCTAATTTTCATTTCATTGAGTCTTGAATTTGAATCCTGAATTCTGAGAGAAAGTTGTAGAGTAGCAGTTAACATAGCTGACTATTTAATAACATAGCTGACTATTTAATCTAGCAAGTCTATAACAGTGCCACTTCTTGTCCTGTAGTACATCATTTCATTCAGTTCTCTCAGTAACCCTGCATATAGTATGTCGTCATCCCTATTTTATAGATGAGAAAACCAAGGGAACTATTTGGTGGAATAATGTTTCTAAAATTGAGGATCCTCCCATGGGGCTTTGTTGTAAATATATCATTGAATATATCACTATGGGGTTCCTAAGTCAATGAAATTGATTAGAGTTTAGAAATCTAAGTGAAATTCAAGGAAAACAAGGTGGAAATAACATTGTAGTGAGAGACTTCATGACTAATTAAGTAGGTTTAAAAAATTAATGCCCTAAATCAGCACTGTCCAATAGAAATATGAGTACCACATATGTAGTTTAAATTTTCTGGTAGCCACAGGCTCAGCGGCCATGGCTCACAGGCCCAGCCGCTCCGCGGCATGTGGGATCCTCCCGGACCGGGGCATGAACCCGTGTCCCCTGCATCGGCAGGCGGACTCTCAACCACTGCGCCACCAGGGAAGCCCAAACCCAGTATATCTAAATATCATTATAACATGTAGTCTATAAAAGTTATAAAGATATTTTATATTCCTTTTTTCTATTAAATCTTCAAAACCCAGTATATATTTTACACTTAACATATCTCAATTCACACCAGCAACATTTCTTTTTTTTTAACATCTTTATTGGAGTATATTTGCTTTACAATGGTGTGTTAGTTTATGCTTTATAACAAAGTGAATCAGCTATACATATATCCCCATACCTCCTCCCTCTTGAGTCTCCCTCCCACCCTCCCTACCCCACCCCTCTAGGTGGTCACAAAGCACCGAGCTGATCTCCCTGTGCTATGCGGCTGCTTCCCACTAGCTATCTGTTTTACATTTGGTAGTAATTATATAAGTCCATGCCACTCTCTCACTTCGTCCCAGCTTACCCTTCCCCCTCCCTGTGTCCTCAAGTCCATTCTCTACATCTGCGTCTTTATTCCTGTCCTGCCCCTAGGTTCTTCAGAACCATGTTTTTTGTTTTTTTTTAGATTCCATATATATGTGTTAGCATACTGTATTTATTTTTCTCTTTCTGACTTACTTCACTCTGTATGACAGTCTCTAGGTCCATCCACCTCACTACAAATAACTCAATTTCATTTCTTTTTAGGGTACATGCCCAGTAGTGGGATTGCTGGGTCGTATGGTAGTTCTATTTTTAGTTTTTTAAGGAACATTTCTTTTAAAAAAAATTTTAATTGAAATATAGTTGATTTACAGTGTTGTTAGTTTCAGATGTACAGCAAAGTGATTCAGTTATACATATATATATATGTATCTAAGTATATTCTTTTTTTACATTCTCTTCCATTATCAAGATATTGAGTCTAGTTCCCTCCCAGCAACATTTCAAAGAAGTATTTCACTAGCCATATTTATCTAGTGGCTACCATCACTGGACAACTCAGTTTTGAGGTTTCCAATTTTTTTTACTCCTGAATCCTGAGGACCTCTTGTTAAACTGTTCTTGAGCAAACTTATCCCACCATCTCAAGAAGTTGGTGATAAAAGTTTTAGATTATGCTGTATCAGTAGTGAGGCTATGGTTGCAGGCATAGGTGAAATCTGATTCTCCTGAGTTCTCCTCACTTTCAAGTTGAAGAAAACGTATTTATTTTAAATATTTTCATATTAGAATATTAATACTCTCTCGGTATGCACATTTTGGAAGATCTTGAGGTGAAAAGAAAAGCTACCTGTGTTACTTATGAACAATGAAATATTCAGCCATGAAAAAGAATGAAATCTTGACATTTGTGACACCATGGATGGACCTTGCAGGCATTATGCTAAATGAAGTAAATCAAAGAGAGAAAGTCAAATACCATATGATCTCATTTATATGCAGAGTCTTAAAAACAACAACAGCAGAAATTGAGCTTATAGATAGAACAGATTGGTAGTTGTCAGAGTCAGGGTGGGGCGAGGGAGCGAAACAGATAGAGGGGGTCAAAAGGTACTGACTTCCAGTTATAAAAAAGTAATGAGATTTAATGTACAGCATGTTGACTGTAGTTAATAATACTGCATTGCATATTTGAATATTACTAAGAGAGTAGATCTTAGAAGTTCTTATCACCAGAAAAAAAGGTTTTTGTAACTGTGTATGGTGGTGGGTATTAACTAGACTTACTGTGGTGATCATTTCTCAATATATACAATCAAATCATTATGTTGTATACCTGAAACTGATGTAGTGTTATATGCCAAATTTAACTCAATTAAAAAATAAAACTACCTGAGTTTCAGCCATCCAGAAATAATACTGGTAATATTGTAGTGAATTTTCATATGCTATGTTGTGTAGGTTTTTCTTATGGTTTTATTTATTTTTGTTTTTCATGTGTTTATGAGTGTCTTACATAATTCAACTTTTAACATGAATATTTCTGTTGCAATGTTTTTATTTTGTAGTATTTTTAAAGTTTATTTATTTTTGGCTGCTTTGGGTCTTGGTTGCTGCATGCAGGCTTTCTCTAGTTGCGGTGAGCGAGGGCTACCGTTCGTTGCAACGTGCAGCTTCTTATTGCAGTGGCTTCTCTTGTTGCGGAACACAGGGTCTAGGCGTGTGGCTTCAGTAATTGTGGCATGCAGGCTCAGTAGTTGTGGCGCACGGGCTTAGTTGCTCCGCGGCATGTGGGATCTTCCCGGACCAGGGCTCGAACCCGTGTCCCCTGCATTGGCAGGGGGATTCTTAACCACTGCGCCACCAGGGAAGCCCAAGATGTGCTTCTTATAAACAACATTTAGGTAGATTTGTTTTTTAAGCGCCTGTCCCAAAGGTCTCTCTTAATTTTTAAAAAATATATATTTTTAATTTATTTATTTGGCTGTGCTGTGTCTTAGTTGCGGCATGCAAGATCTTTAGTTGCGGCATACGAAGTCTTAGTCGCGGCATGTGGGATCTAGTTCCCTGACCAGGGAAAGAACCCGGGCCCCCTGCATTGGGAGTGTGGAGTCTTAGCCACTGGACCACCAGGGAAGTCCCGCCAAAGGTCTCTCTTAAAATAGAGAACTTTAACTTATTCACATTTGTAGTGGTAATTGATATGTTTGGAGTTGGTCTTCTTCCTCCCTTCTATGCGTTTTATTTCTGCCTTTCCTTTCTTTAGCCTGATTTTCTTTGATGCATTTTTATCCCTCAGGGTCTATATGTTTTATACATTTTCATTATTCAACTGATAACCCTAAAATTTGTGTTGAAATATAACATTTTAGTACTAATTACTGGTTTTTTTTTAATGATACTATTTCTCTTATTCCTTGGGTATAATGAAAAAATGCACAGCCTCTAGATCAAGACAGCTTGCGTTTGGATCTTGGCTTGGCTTTGCTACTTTTTGACTGTGACCCATTTGTGCCTCCATTTCTCCATCCTTAGAGAATAATAACAGTACATACCTCACTGGGATGTTGCTAAGTTTAAATGTGTTAATATGTATAAAACGCAGAACAGGGCCTGGCATATTGTAAGGACTCGATAACTTAGTTATTATCAGTATTAGATGTCAGTTTATTAACAGAAGCTTGAAACTGTGTTAATTAGCATAGTTCTCGTGGGTCCCATTTGTTGATGCATACCTGGTCCTTAATCCGTATTTGCTTTCTGTATGTTTTAAGAAATTCATCTCCATGCTTTTTACAATTCCATGTTTATTATTCTGTATTGTGTGTTGGGTGCGGTCTAGTAAAGACTCAAGTCTGTCTTCTGTTCAGCTGAGTTTTCTACTTTTATTTATTTTTTTATTTTGGCCACTGTCTGTTTATTCCCTCTCTTTCTCCCTTTCTCCCCTCTTCCACCTTCTGGATAGGTTCGACCAAAAATATGAACATCTTGGATGGTGTCATGGGTATCTAAATGCTTTAATTACATAGTGTGTGTGTGTTTGTGTGTGTGTAAGTGTACTTTGGGTGTGAGAGGTAGTGTATCAGTCAGAGTTCTCCAGAGAAATAGAACTAATAGGAGATTATTTACTGTGTGTGTTTTTCCCACACTGCCAAGCAATTCTTTAACACCAGCTGGGTGTCCCACAAATTTAACTCAATTCAGATACTGTCTACCTGACGGTAGTGTCAGATCCCACAGGTTAAGGGCTCAGTCCCACAAGACTGCTCCCACTCCAGGGTTGTTACCATTGCTTTTCTGACCAGCTGGCTATAAGTCAGAGGTTCCAACAACCCCCTCCCCCAGTTCAATTAATCTGCCAGAGCAGTTCATAGAACTTAAGAAAACTTTTGGTTACTACAGTGCTGGTTTATTATCTGGTTTATTATAAAAGGATATAACTCAGGAGCAGCCAGATGGAAGAGGTGCCTAGGGCAAGGTATATGGGAAGGGGAATGGATCTTTCATGCCCTCTCCAAGCATGCCACTCTCCCCAGATCGCTACATGTTTACACACCCAGAAGCTTTCCAACCCTGTCCTTTTGGGGGCTTATGGAGGCTCCGTTATCAATACATAGGCATGATTGATTAAATCTTTGGCCACTGGTGGTTAATCTTAATCTCCTTCCCCTGTCTCCTCCCCAGGAGGTCAGGGGTGGCACTGAAAGTTCCAGCCTTCTTATCCCATGGGTGGTTCCCCTAGCAGTCAGCCCCCATCCTTAGGTTACCCAAAGGCTTTCTAAACATCACTTTTTTTTTTTTTTTTTTTTTTTTTTTTTTTGTGGTATGCGGGCCCCCCTCCGCCGCGGCCTCTCCCGTTGCGGAGCACAGGCTCCGGACGCGCAGGCCCAGCGGCCACGGCTCACGGGCCCAGCCGCTCCGCAGCATGTGGGATCCTCCCAGACCGGGGCGCGAACCCGGTTCCCCTGCATCGGCAGGCGGACGCGCAACCACTGCGCCACCAGGGAAGCCCCATAAACATCACTTTTTTAACATAACAAAAGACGCTTAAAAAATTACTTTGGAAATTCCAAGGCTTTTAGGAGCTCTGTGCCAGGAATAGGGATGAAGACCAAATGTATATTAATATAAATCACAATATCACATATTATAGGTTTATTTCATTTCAAGGAATTAGCTTATATGATTGTTGGAGCTGGCAAGTCTGAAATCCACAGGGCAGGGCAGGCCACCAAGTTGGAAGCTCTTGGAGAACCTGATTCTGCAGTCTTGAGGCGGAATTTCTTCTTCCTCAGGAAATATCAGTTTTGTTCTTACTGCCTTTCAAATGATGGGATGAGACCCACTCACATTATTGAGGATAGTCTCCTTTACTTAAAGTTAACTGATTTTAGGTATTAACTACGTCTACGAAATACCTTTACAGCAACACCTAGATTAGTGTTCATTTGAATAAGTGGGGACTGTAGCCAAGTCAACACATTAAACCGTCATAGACGGACATATAGTTTCAGGATAGATTGTCCTTGCCCATCAGCCTCTTGAAATTAAAAAAGAAAAAAGTTACTGTATGTAATACTGCATGGAAATTAATCATTATCCAGATTTTTAGTAAAATATAATTTTAGAGGTATACAGTGCTAACATGAGGTCAGCTTATGCATATATGGATCATACTCTGAAAGTTTATGGGTCATTTGTTGACTTTTAAGTGAAAAAGGCCTGTAATGCCAGTACTAGGAATGATTGTTCCTGGAATAGCCAGCAAAAGCTGATAGCCACACATTGTCTGAAATAAGTTACGTATGCAAGAGAAACCTATTTAAAAATGGAAGAGAGCAGTATTAAATGCTATCCATTTATCTTCTTGGTTACCAGTAACTTTAAAAGTTGTTTAGACTTTAACCTCTGTTTATCACACTTTTTGTGGAAATACTTAATAGTTTACTGCTCAGATATGAAGACCACATGCTCACTTCAACTAAGGCATTAATGAAAGAGGATACCGAGCTTACATTACATCTTTTGTTGGTGAAACCGGGGGTGAAGGAAAGGGTAGGGACTGGAGTAGAAATAGATTGGGAGGTGAGGGAGTAAGATTCATAGGCAGCCTGTCACTTTGGGAGAGGGTCCTTTTTTGTTGATGGCACCAAACAGGGCTGCTGTTTTTATAATAAGAATCATAAATCGGAAAAAAGATGTAGCACAAAATCCCAATGGTTTTTCATTGTAGTTATTGAGAAGTGTGACAGTGTATTGTATATAGACAGTTAATATTAAAGAATAAAATAAAAAGCCACAGAATGTTTTGCTATTAAAATTAAAGCATAACTTTTAACCAGGATAGTATGGAGTGGTAAATAATGTGCCCTACTAGTCAAAAAATTTAGATTCTGTCCCCAGTTTTACTACCTATATTAGCCCTTCTTTCTCTATTCAGTGCTCAGGTTAATTGTGTCACATTTCCTGAGGTAGAAACTGTGTGGTTATATTTCAACTCTTGTTTCTTCCCATTTAATTAAACCCTACCTATTCTCTTCTGTTCTCTTTTCCCCTCTCCATTGCCTTAATTTAGGCCATCATCTCGTCCTGATGTTTTGATAATCTAGTCAGCATTCAGCTGCATCACCCCTTGCATGTACCCACCATACTACCCCACCCAATCATACATAAAAATCTTTTGTTTCTGCGCTGCCACCAGACTTATTTTTATGAAACAAACTTGATATTTCATGTTACTTTCCATTGCCTAAAATTGCTTTTTCCTGACTAACGTTTGGGAGTTAAGAGTGCATGTGTGGGGCTTCCCTGGTGGTGCAGTGGTTGAGAGTCTGCCTGCCGATGCAGGGGACGTGGGTTCGTGCCCGGGTCCGGGAAGATCCCACGTGCCGTGGAGCGGCTAGGCCCGTGAGCCATGGCCGCTGAGGCTGCGCGTCCGGAGCCTGTGCTCCGCAACGGGAGAGGCCACAACAGTGAGAGGGGCTCGCGTACTG